>NC_136491.1:72551625-72806625 GCF_053919585.1 Euprymna scolopes | reverse complement strand
TCTTTTGAACTTTGACACCTTGGCAGCCAAATTTTCAGCCAAAAACCAATTAAAAAAATTTTCACAAATCTCATTACCCCTTATGTCAAATCTTGAGTTTGTAGATTGAAAATTGACAGAGTTATTTGATAGGAAAATGTACACAGATACACACACACAGACAATTTCACTTTTATAGATATATAGATCTTATTTTCATTTCAAGGATACAGCCATGTAAATACTGTAATAACATCTTAAGCAGACACTTTAAATGGAAAACTGTTAGATACTGATCAAGTAGATCCCCTAATATATAATTTAATTAGTAAAAAAAAAAAATTAAAAAAAAACAGGAAATGGTGTCACTGAGAGAATAGCCAAAGTCGACTTAGTGATGCAAAGTTAAAAATTACTTAAGCCATGAGAATGTACTAGAAACAAATATGACATCAAATTGCTCAAGAGATGGTGATAGAAAAAAAAAATCAATCTGTTTGGAATCATGTATTGGCATTAATCATGGAATGATATAGGCTAACAAAATATAATTAATTAGTGATCTTAATCTCTGTCTTACTTCCCACCTCACAAACGCACTTATTGGTAATTGGAACAAAGATCACATTGAATAAATGACCACTATCTTCCATTAGTAGATTTGATTGCAGGATAGGCATTTCCTCAATATGGGATGATCACAAGAACGACCAGCAAACAATAGTATGAATAACCGTTATTAACATTTCTGTAATAACGATGACAACTCCAAACCTACATGTATGACACAAGGTCAAATATGCAATATTGCAAAAATAAACATCACAAAATTGTAGCAGCCATTTTGTGGAGGTATTAATCAGCACAAAATATTTCATCATCATCATAGTCGGTTTAATATCTGTTTTACATATTGGCAGGCATTGGACTAACTTATCTCTTCCCAGGTTTTAATTATACCTCTTTTAAATCCAGCCTTATTATTTCTTCCTATGTTTTCCTTGACTAGGTGTACCTGCAAACTGACCCTCTTACAACTGTTCTACACCTACTAACCCAAGAACTCATCCACATTTTCAATATGACAATACCAAACACATCTCCCTATACTATCCGGATTTAAACGTCCTTTAAGGTCATTAGATCTAAGTTTGTCTTTAACAAATCCATTATATAATTCGATTCATTTGTTTCCATGCAACATAGGTCTATTCAGGTTTATTTCATCAAAGACAAAAACTTTGATGATATTTAAAATGAGAATATTTAAAGCTTTGTGATAAAAGCAAAGAAATTTTAATTTTTGATTCTCCTTCGTTAAAATAGCGAAATTCGAAAATTAAAATATTGAATTTCAAGTAAAAGCAATGGTATCTACTTAATTGCCATGTCACAGTAATAAACATATCCAAAAATTAGGAAAAATGATCAGGAAGAAAATTAATTATTAATGAAAACAGTTTTTGAAGGCAATTAGCAAAGATTGAGTTTCGCGAAAGAAAAAAAGAGAGTTCAAAGTGTAACAAAAGGGAGGTAAATATTTTTTGAAAACTGGAAATCTTTGGCCAATTTAGCAAAATTAACTAATTGTCTTTGAAAACTGTTTTCATTAATAATTTTCTATTTTATCGTTTTCGTAATTTTGGATATTTTCATTACTGTGACATGACAGTTAAGTAGATATAATTGGTATTACTTGAAATTCACTATTCAGTTTTTTAATTTTGCTACAGTAATGAAGAAGAACCAAACTATTTTTGCATATTTAGTAAGAGAATAGTTAAAGCTTTTGTTACATTGCAAATCCCTATAAACGTTGCAAAGGTTCTCATTTTGTAGGAAACACACCACCTCATTTTTAATTGAAAGAAATAACATCCAAGTGTTAGGCTTAACTCTAATCTATTGCTATGCAAAGGATAAAGGGGAAGAATGAATCTTCTCAGGAAAAGAAGAAAATAAAGACTCAAATAAATTTATATACAAATTTATTTGCAAAGTCTATGAAAATGTTGATGAACCATGAAATTGATATGCACAGAATTATTTACGTGTGTATGCAACTTCCTTTTGCTATCTAAGAGACATACTCTCAGCTTCTAGGGACTGTGAACTGACCACCAAACCTTGAGTCAAAACTGTCTGGAAGAAGTTGTGTGAACTGAAACTACTACTTATAGCTCGCACAATGCTTCATACAAGCAAGACCTGCAGTGACTGCAATGCAATGATAGGGCAATAATTAGACAGATTTGTAATGTAAAACCAGAAGATGTGGTAACTGTACGATCAGAAGATCTGTTGAGACAGGTTTGTCTCATGGATATTAAAAAAAAAGGTTTCATTGGTGTAGACACGTGGAATGGTCGAGTGGTGCCATTAAGATTGCTTGAGATATAGAAGTTTTCGGTAGGTAGAGAAGAAAGTAACCTACGTTGTTTTTAAAAAGAAAAGTCAGTGTGGAAGCTCTCTGCATTTGATCTATCAGATAAAGTTTCTTAGGGATATGGAACAAGACCTACCCTGTGTGTCGCTAGTCAATTACTTTAACAGGGGCCTAAGAGTTTAGATGACGCCCCTCAACCTAAATGTTAGTAAAGAAGAGCGAATGAAAGGAACAAAAAAGTGATCTTAATGTGTTGTGAATGCAAGAAAAAATTAATCGCTCTGCACAGAACAGTATACATGCATATATGTGTTTCAACGTGCCTGTTCATACATACAGTATCATGCACAAGTCTAGTCTGCATTGTTGTAATGAATCATAGCTGTTTTTCTTTGTTGGTGATGTGTCATGGGCAGTTTACACCCTTTAACAAACTGAACACTGTCAGCGTAAATTTGATCTTTCTTTTTTGATCAAATGTCATCAGCTCAATTAAATACAAGTTCAACAGTAACAAACAGAAAACCACCTCAGGTTGACTTTCATTCTTAAAGCATCAGCTTAAGGCTAAAATCAGCTGTGACAAGAAAAGATTTCTTTAAGTTTGAGAAAAAAATAAGGAATAAAAGTGGCAAGTAGCAACGAGTCGGTCATGTGACTTGCTATTTTTCTGGAGTCAACATTTGCACTTGTAATCTATTTTTGTATTTTTATGACTTATTTTAAAAGGGCTGCATTAATTGTTTTGCTAAAATAAAGGACCTAAATTTAATATTTAAAATGAAAACTTTTAAAGTATGCTTACAAGTGAGATTTAAATCTGTGAAGACATTCATTTAAATAGTTTTATTAATGGTGTAGTCATTTAAAAAACACTAGCCCTAAAGCATTTTGTAATATTCATTCTCAGTAATTAAGATGTTCCAATAATCAGAGAAGCCGTACATTTCTCATAAATGGAATTACTTTTTTCTTTTTTTTTTTTTTTAAAGAAATCATCAAGCAGATTACTTACCTGGCATCTGCTCAAGATATCTTGTTTCTGGACCCTCACATTGAAATGTTCCAACACATCTTGTAATTGCTTCTTGGCTTTATTGTTAGCCACACAATAACAGTTAGCTTCACCAAGTCTGGCACAGAACTAAACAAATAGAAAACATAATATGCATCTTTATGCATCTTACGATTTTTAGCAGAAAAATATTCGGGAATAGATTTTTTTAAATAAATATACATGGAGAAATTTCCTTTCAGAATCAAAACTTAAAATTGGAGATTCCATTCTTATACAAATGCAATAATTTTAATCATTTGTTTTAAATCTCATACAGTATTTGTTGTTAACATACTTGAGGACATGTTTTAGTCTGTAGAGAAGCAGTCTTGATGTGTTCCACAAATGGGAAGTTCTTGGAAAGACATTCTGTTCATGAATATTCCATTTGCTGTTAGACTTGTACATGGAGGCTCAAATTCATTTTCTGGTTTGATTATTCTGTTTTATGGAATATCAATGCTTTTCAGGTTATTTAAATCAGAATCCAGTAATTTTGGAAAACGTTTTATCAAATATTTATGGTGTTCAGTTTATTTGTTTTGTACAGGAAAATTATTGTTTTTGACTTTGTAGACCATGATTGAGTTTTGCAAAGAGAAAAAAAAAAAAAATCAATATTTGGTTTATTTTAGAACAAAAAGCCAATATCTTCACACGGCCTGCCAAGCACAAGGTTATTTTCTGAAAATGCTAAATGTCTAACATAGTACACATTTACACATGTGTTAACATGTAGACCCAACGCAGTGTAGACTCCGTCGCAAAGAATAGGAAAAATTTAAACTCGCTGTTTCAGGTTTTAATAAAAGACCTTTATTTCTCCTTGTCTCGGCAGTGACATCACCCACGTGTCTCTGACAGGATCTTCATCCTCGGTCTTTGCACACATCTTTCTTTTTATATTCCTTTTTTTTTTCCTTGCCATGAGGTCACTTAATACATGGTCCAGTCATTTTCATACAACTACCATATGCATGTCAGCGCTTGGTTACAAATGCACTTAAACTATAAATCTATTGAAAATTATTTCAATATCAGTTTACTTCCACCTCACTCACTATCATTTAATCCATGTTGAATATATTCTTGGGTCCCCTTCCCTCAAAATTAAACATTATAAATTGCTAAAAGTAAATATAACTGTCACCTTGCATCATGGACTGAGGTTAGGATGATATAGCATTCCTCATTAAATCCTTGAGCTAATAAAAAAAAAAACACTAATATTTATTCAATTCTGTATCACTATGGACGAAATCAGTGTATCGAGAAAAGCATTGCAGAAAAGATTATTTACTTACTGGTAAATATTCGAAAAATAACACTGAAACTAGGTCCAACAGTCATCTGACGATTATTTTTTTCTTTTATTATATTTAAATAATTACAAAAGTTTGTACATGAATTAGTGATGTAGTCAAGGGACATCTTCAAAAAGTAATAGGAGAGACTGAGAGAGAAATATGAAAGATGTTACATATCTATTTGTTTAAATTGTTCTTTCTTTTCCAAGAGTGAAGACAATGCTGAGTAAACCTTGCTAGTCCACTTATAATATAAGGGCTTTTTCTGTGCATGTATTTATGCATATTAGTCACAATTTTTTTTTTTAAACAAATATCTTAACTTTCAGAAATAGAAAATATTGCACTAATAGTAAATAATGAATTCCTATCAAATAAAGATTCCGTGATCAGAAATCAAACCTGAAACATTGAGATGTTCTTCCTGATGAGTTATGAATTAAGGAGGTTTATATTTCAACAATTGCGTCATTTCAAAAGAGCTATCCAACTCATAATGCGATTGAAACATTCTTTCTTCAGAAAAAAGTAGATAGTAATTGTTCCTCAGAATTTAATTTTTTGATCATCTGTTAGATGGACTATGAGTTCTATTCTAAAATTCTTATACAGGGCTCTATGGCCAAATAAGCTTTAGTTGATCTTTGACAACTAAATATTTTCATTTACTAGCCAAATAGAAAAGTTACTAGCCAAATCCACATGATTTTTAGAATATGACATCTTCATTCTGTGAAAAATATGTACATCATAAAGAGTTTTCTATGCTTTTTTTAATAAGTGTAATTCTAAATTTACAACAAATTTTATATTGATACTTGAAGGTATAAATATTCTAATTTCTTCAGATGTTTTTTTAAACAGCTTTCATTAAAAAAAAAAAAAAAAAAAAAGTATATTGTTCTATTAAACTTTTATTGTTTAAATCATTTAATTTTGTTCATTTTATTAAAAAAAAAAAAAAGTTAAAAAGATATTTTTCACTCAGTAGTGAGCTTTGGAAGATTGTCAGTGAAAGAAATACAATCGCCAAAAGATAAGCGTTTCATTATTTCTAGTCACCACTTTGAAAAATCACTCGCAAATGCAACTGTTTCACTCGCAATGTAGAGCCCTGTTATAACAATTATTTAGAGGCATATTTGCATTAATCAAAATGGAGTGAGCAGTCTAGATTATAAATTTAAGAAGGCTGTAACAATGTGGAAAAGTGTGAACACAGAGACAACAGAACAAAGGAAAAAGAGGGGGAAAAAAAATCAACAAAAAGACAATATATCCTGTTTTGGCACTTGTAGCTATTAGCTTTCTTTTTATGTATCACTTATTTTTCCATCTTGCATGTCCGTCGTAGCTTGTCACCTAGAAAGAGAGCTAATTCACAATGCTATCCTCCCTACCTTCCTGTCTCAGATGGCACAAGTGCATCAGTGGTCAGCTGAAGTTGTCTATTTATGCTCATGACAGCCATGCGTGGATCAACATGATTCATGATGTTATGCAAACCGAGAGAGAGCCAGTGCAATCCAATTAGGATGAATGCCATTGCAACAACAACTTATTTTTCTATCTTCAATTTATAATATATCCAATATCAAAGTACTGACATTTAAAGTCTAATGCCTTTTTGTGCCAAAGTATCATGTGTTGACGTCACGGTTAATAAAAAATATAATTATTGGAAAAGGGTACAAGTTTATTTTTTGTGCCAATTAATATTTGATTATTTTTTTTTTTAAATCCTTTTTCAAATTTACTAAACTGCAAACATTTTATTAAGATTCATATATTTAGGAAATAAAAAAAAAAATTAAAACAGTTTTTTTGATTTTAAAGTGAAATCATAAAATAAACACAATTGTAAATTAATAATAATATATAAGGATATACACATAAAAATTACCATTTGAAAGACTTTGCCCGAAGTTAAAACAACACGATTCTCTCGGATCGCCAGCTGAAAAACAAATTACAAATTTATAGTAAAATATAAAAAAAAAAAATATGAGAATGGAATCAATACTTTTTCAGTAATTGATAATTGTGTCATTTCTTTGTGTTTTTATGGATCTTTTTTTTTTTTAGAGAAATTTGGTACTTGTACAGTTTAATCAAGATATTAAAAAATGAAAATATAAAAAAAAAGTTTAAATTGTACGTATCTGTTATGGAATGAAGTTCTCCCAAAAAAATTTCACTTAATTTTAAATAGTTTGCTTTTTTGTTTTTTTTTCACAGCGAAAAAAAACAAATTTGTTATGATACCAAGCAGAAGGTTCGATTTTTAGGAAGAAAAGTTAGTATTAAAGATGGGGAGAGAGTGGCAGCGTTTTACATTGAGTTATCTCCCCGTGGCATGTTCAAAAAATTCCAAGATGACTATCTTCAATGAGCTGTCATAAAAACGTGTTTTTCCACAGTAAAAAAAAAAAAAAAAAAAAAAAAAAAACACTACTCGATCAAATTAAGTGAAAAAAATTTTTTCAGAGATCTTCAGTCCAAGACGGATACGTACAATATAACTTTTTTTCGATATTTTCATTTTTTAACGTCTTGATTAAACTGTACAAGTGCCAGAAATTTGTACCAAGGAAATTAATGTATGGAAGAGGAAGTCTCACATGGATGAATTGCAAATGGAGCAAAAAGATAAGCAACAAGTTGTAATATCTTGTCAGACATGAGTTCTGATTTATTTGTCTCCCTGTAAGAGTAAAATTAGACACAAGGCGTGTTTTTTTTTAATATATGAAAAATCTAATGCAATTCTGAATTTTTTAGATGAGACATGAATGCTTGTGTTATGTTGATTAATCGAACTATTATTCTCATCTTGGGTGCTATTAGCACAACGTTTTGGTCGCTGCAACCTGCGACCTTCTTTGGGTCTTGAAAACATGCTTCTTTTTCTCTACTAAAAAAAAAAAAAAAGGTTTTGAACCATGGGTTTGAAGGTGCATCCATAGATCATAAAGAAGGTTCAATCTTCAGGGGTTACTAAGATATTTTTTTAAAGGTTTTGCTATGACTTAATTTTTCAGGATATCTATACAAATTGTTAATATTAGTGAAAAAATGTTTTACGAAACAGAGGATCGATACCCATGCATATTTTTGTTTAAAAAAAAAAAAAACACAATGCCAGGGGGAACAACAAGGAAAAAAAAGTTTTTTGTTTTTGTAAAGTTAACTCCCTTAGGCTGGGCATACGTCATGTTTTCTTTTTCAATGACTGAAAAATCTAGTTCCCTAAAAGGAGCATTTTAGATTGGGACAAAAATAAAAATTTCCTCAGCCCAGTAAGATTCTTCCTTTACAGACAGGACAGAAAAGATGAAGTGTATCATCAGAACAGATGCTACACATTGATTCTTGCTAAAAGACCAAGGGGGTTTGATGGCCTATTGTTTTAAATTCAGAAATTGTACATTTTTTTTTTCTTGACCAGCTCAATCAAAACCTATCCTACTATTTTCTTCAGTTGTCATTGGTTTGAAGAGTTACTTTTTTTTTAACAAAATAAATTAGCTGAAGATTTAAGAAATCGCTCAAATTTTCTAATAAAACATTTAAAATGAAAGAAGCTATTTCTCACTCATTTTTTAATTTTCTCATTTTTATGGGGGCGAGGCATCCTACTGAATGCCACACATTCACCTACTATTTCAGACACTCCAACAAAATGTGAAAATTGTATCTCTCTTGCAGTAGATTCGAGTATATTCATCAGGTAGTTTTTGAAATTATTTTTCATCGGTCTAGTTGTTCCTATAATTATTGGAATGATGGAAATCTTTCTAAGATTCCAGTTTCTTTTCAGGCTGTACATAAGAGTTCAGTATAAGTAGTTATATGTGATCTACAATTAGAATCATGATTAGAACATCATCGAATATTATAGAAAGGTTTTACTTAGTAGTTCAAAAGTCTATATTGGTTTATTTTATTGGAAAATAGTAAAGCCATCGTTAATGTTGATGGAATGCATGAAATAGAAACACTTATTGCATTTGAAGTAGTTAACGTTAGCAATACTAGAATGCTATGATAAATAAAAAAAGAATGTTACAAAAATTTAACAATTTACGAATAAGACATTAAATAACAGCAAATAATCAATTACAGTAGAATCCCAGGATATGGTGGCCCTAAGATATAGTTTTTTTCAGGTTACAATGTGGAATACTGTTACAATATTTTTGAAATATAATGGGATATGATCCCGCACAGTCGGGAGATTCTATTTATAAATGATGCTGCTAGGAACTGACGAATCAAATTAATTCACGTTCTGCTACCAACCAATCAGAAACCAGAATTGCTCCATATATATTCAACGTTTCTGTAGCAAGTTCGCATGTGTTTTCTCCATGTCAACACGGGAAGAATCTTTTGCTCTGTGGATTCCAACTCGAGAACTGTCTACTGCGAACCAGTCACCTCCCAGGACTTGTGTAGAACAACGAACCATCAGAAACTGTTCTAAAACTAAACTTGGCTTACACTTCTCGAGGTTATGAACCCAACATGCGTCTATTTCGATGGATCTGAATCAAAATTTAAATTGTGGCAAGTGAAATTTCTAGGATATCTACGAATTCAAAAGCTACACAAAGTACTTCAAACACAACATGAAAACAGAAACGACCCAGACTTCATTGAAAAGAACGCAACTGTTTTTGCGGAATTAATACAATGCTTAGATGACAGAAGTCTATCACTGGTAATGAGAGAAGCCCTGGACGATGGCTGCAAAGCATTGAACATATTGAGAGAGCATTATTTATCGAAAGGAACCCCCAGAATTATTTCTTTATATACTGAACTGATCTCTCTAAAACGAATGGAAGCTGAAACCATTAGAGATTATATTATAAGAGCTGAAACGACCGCAAATTCTTTAAAAATGTCTTGTGAAGTTATTAGCGACAGTCTGTTAATTTCCATGGTCCTCAAGGGATTACCAAGTGATTTCAAGCCATTTACCACCATGATAACCCAGAAAGAAAAACCCATGACTTTTAGTCAGTTCAAAATGGCATTCAGAATGAGGAAACTAAAAAAATGATCCCAGAAAAAAAACGAATCTACAAATATCATGAAATTTAAAAATGCATACATAAAAACATACACATACCGGGAATAAAAACCGCAACTTTGCCAAAAACAATTTTTCTCCTAAAAAAAGTACAAAAATTATTTGCTATAATTGTGGACGACCTAATCACAAGAGTTTCCAATGTAGGTACAGGACTCAAAATGGCAACTCCATTAAAAATGTGGAGAGTTCCGTTAGCAAACATACATTATTATTTTCATGTATGTTTAACGCTTCAACAAACAATAATAATTTTCTTGGCGATTGTGGTGCCACGGCACGTGATTACAAAGGAATCTGATTTTATCAATTTTGACCCCAACTTTAAGCTACAAAATCATTTTGTAGAACTAGCTGATGGGAGTCGACTAAATGATATCGTTTTGAAAAGAGACAATGCGAAAATCTAGCTAAAGAACAATAAAGGTGAACTGTGTTTCTGTATTCTAGAAAACGCTTTTCTAATCCCAAAATTTAAATAAAATATATTTTCTGTACAAGCTGCCATTAAACAAGGTACAAATATAAACTTTAGCCCCAATAAATCAAAACTGGTGTACCCGGATGGAACTGTATTCAACATTAAAGAAAATGTAAGACTATATTATTTAAATAGCATAGTCCCATTGAAAACCGCTTACCATGATTTACAGATATGGCATAAAATTCTTGGATACTGCAATATTCCTGATATCAAAAAGTTGCCGACTGTAGTTGATGGAATGAAAATAAAAACATCAAAATATTTTAACTGCGACATTTGTATGCAGGGAAAAATGACAAACTATCAAAACAAAATACCAGACAAGAAGGCCAAGAAAATCCTATCACTGGTGCATTGTGACTTGAACCGATGGCCAGAGAACATTACAGATATGTGTTGAATTTCATATTTCATGTTTTTCTGGCTCCTGATTACAGTATTTGCCCCGCCTTACGGTGTTATGTTATTTGATTATATACATGTGTACTATATACTGTACTGTATTTTGTTACTAATTTTTAATGCCATATCCTGGGATTCTACTGTAAATCTGAAAAAGGAATAGTTGACATATTTTGATTAAGAATTTTTTTGAGATGATTGATTTGGATTATTTTGACTACTATTCTCATCTGTATATACAGGGTTCATTCCTAAACTATTTAACTTATCATTGTGAATTCTGGAATACAGCTGCTACATGTAAGTGTAACTAATGTGGGATTATATTTATTTTAAGTTAATAAAAGAGGATTAAAGTCCTTCATAAAAATTCAAATAATTCTGACTTTTGTGAAATTTGATCAATAAGTATTAGGCATCAATTAAATAAATATTCTGCAATTTTCTGTTTCTTTTAAGTATTTGAAACAGTTTTAGGGAATATAACGGGCATAATCTTCCATTTGAAAATTATACTATTTCAATTTTCTATTAAATTTGATCTATTATTATTAGATCAATTAAGCAAAGTGAATCCCTTTAATTTTAGACATTTTCTAGAATCAAAATCAAGTAACGGATTATAATGAAAATTAAAATAAGGATTTTAAACCTAGGATTTAGTATCATATCTTAATTTTAATCTTTGTAGGAAAATAAAAGTGATGTAAAACTATTCTGGAATTAATTTTACCCATCCTGGGATTGCCATTCTTCTAGCCATATGTATCAAAACTTATCAAAACTAAAAGTCACTCAAGGTTAATTAGATGGATTGGATTGTCTGTTTAATGGTGGAAAATAATATAACAGATGAAAATGATGAATATAATGAACAAAATTTGATTACTTAGGAGGCTTTTCACAAACGTTTGTTGACATAAGATTTGAAAACAAACATGCTGTAGTTTGCCGGGATATAACCTCCAACCTTCTTCAGGTGTATCTTTTGGAATTGAGAAACCTAATAATTAGACTTGAAAATCTTTGTTGGACTTAGGAAACTAGAAGTCTACCCTTGTGGATTAAATGAAAGATTCAGTTTGAAATTCTGTACAGATTTCCAAATTCAATTATAAGATTCCCAAGTTCCAAAAATATAACAGCCTAGATGAGAATAGTAGTCCAAATAATCAAAATAGTATTATTAGCAGCAGAAGGTGGAAAAAAAAAAATTAAACACAACATGTGAAGAGATATATTGAAAAAATATTATGGAAACTAAAAAAAAAAAAAAAAAAATATAATGTGTATATACATGAGAGTTTAAACAAAGTAAAATAAGAAAAAAATCAAAGCGAGACTTACAGCAATGGCATCTTTATGGCTTTGTCCATTTTTCAAGATAATTGTATCAACTCCAACACTGCGGAGACTCCATCCCAACCCTTGTAACATGTTATCAACAACAACACGTAAACTATGAGGAGAAATGGCAGGAACATTCTGTTGATTGGATGGAAGTGAACACTGACTAGCACTACTACTGTTGCTGTTGAAATGACAACTATCTTTTTCTTTATACATCGTTGACTCCATGTCCTACAAATATAAGAAAATGGTTCATTTCAATAAAGAACAGGATAAGCCATTTATATCAAGGTTGCAACAAGATTGGGATTTAGTTTATGGCATATCGACTGTTTTTGTTGCATTTTACTTCAGTTAAAGTTCTTAGAAATCAAGAAGCCCTCTTCCTGGGGCTAACACTTGATCTGTACATGAGACACATAAATATTCGAATATTCCATTAAAGTTCTCCTTTACATCACTGTTACTTTGTTAGTAAAGAAATTGAGAACATAATTTTCCTCTTCCTAATTAACCATTTAAGCATATTATAGTATGTCTTTCTTGTGGTCTCTTGATCTTAATGGATTCCAGGACAAGAATTCATCTAGCTTGATGGAGTACCCAGCTTCGTACTGTTATTTGAGGTAACACTACTTGGAGAAGGTGGATCATTCCTTGTGAAAGTCAGTGGGGATTAGCCATAGTGTAGAGATCTTATTTGGATTGTGAATACGAAATGTGATTGTGAATATTTCGTCAGGGTTTACTTGTAGGGAAAAGTGTCCTTATGCTAGGTTGCCCTGGTAAACCGCTGTACAGAAAGATTTTAGACATTTTAGACATTCTAGGATAGTGTCTACTAGGTAGGCATTCAAGTTCTCTCCTATATCAACCACCTGTGGGTCATTTAATGCCAAATAAAGTCGTCGAATATGATCCGATAGGCAGGATAATTATTTATATAATTAGAATACATTGCTCTCAGAAAATTTCACACTGGAAGTGTAAGCATTACTCTTAGAAGAGAATTTTATTGAGAGAGAGAGAGAGAAGCATCACTGTCAGAAAGACATTCCTCTTTGGCATTGATAATCTTTGTTCTAAACGTGATCAACCCTCAGCCACCATCATCTAGTATCTATCGCTAAATAGATACTAGATCAGGGCTGAGGGTTGATCACGTTGAAAATAAAAAGAGAAATAAAGTTTTGATAATAAAATAGAAAAATACATCAGGTTTTTCCAACTTCCTGCCTAATCTACATAAAAGCTGAAATAGACGGATGCCTATCCTGTCCTAAGCCACCACAGGTCACCACCCACAGCCAACAGCTAAATATATGGTATAATCACGTTGACACACCGGTTCCCATCAGATCACCGGAGTTAAGCAACATTGTTGCAATATTATGAGTTGTGTGAAATTAAAAAATAAGTCATTTATGGTCTAGTTAAGGTATATATGAAAACAAATAAATTACAGATGCTAGAATGAAAATGTCCAAGCAAATTTTGTGACTGGGTAACGAGGATGCCCTCAGAGCTTGCTCTCACTGGGGTAGAGATAATGAGGTCAGACTCCCCCACCACCACCACTTTCACACCATATAAAACAGAAGTGCATGCACTATCAAATAATGTGATGAAAATGGGTTTTTGTGTTTTTCAAGTGTTCAATTGTAAACCAGCCTGCAAGAAAAAAAATGCAAGGAGGAGGAGGATTCCTCAACGGAAGATGGACACTTGTTTCTTTTTAGTTTTATGCAATGTGGCATTCTCAACAAAGATGTTGGCTTTGTGGTACACGATTATCAAAAATAATGTCAGTTGGTGAACCTTACAGACTTCCACACACTCAGCAAAAAATTGAGAAGCCAACATGTTACATAACCATTTTGCGATTTGCGTATTTTGCCAATTTTTCCCTTTTTTTTTTTTTAATAACAAAACTTAGAATAGAGATTTTATATTTTTGTTTTGGTTAGGCAAATACAGTCAAACTTACTGGTAAAAAGAAATCAAACGGAAAAATCCAATATTTCAAAATTTAGAGCAAGGGATCAGTTTCCCCATATAAGTGTTACATCAAAACAAAAAGTGGGGGGGGGGGTAAAAGGCATATTGTTTTGAACATAGCATAAATATGATTATCAACATTGATGGGAACAATTATGAGAAGAGATGAAATTAAAAAAATTTTTTAAAAACCCTGAAAATATTTGTTATTGGCAACTGATGATTATGTAAAACTATTAAAAGTGGAAATTTTGACATAGAATGGAAGGCTGGAGTTTTTTCTGAAGTTATTTGAGATTCAAATTTGACAAAACATTTTTGTAGAATCAATGCATACATAACATAGCATAAATGAAAATCATTTAAGATGATGATCTACGTTAAAACTTTAAAAAACTTTAAAATAACTTTTAAAATTTTAAAATAAAATATTTAAAAAAGAATTTATTAAATTATATTTTTGAAAAAGATGCAAGTTCACACTACACAACCATTTTTCTTTTAGTATACTCCTGATACTTTTTGTTTTTGCTGCTTCATTTTCTTTTTCATCTTTTTTGCTAATTGGTGAATTGTTATTTTAGTTGATTTTGTGGAGATCTCTGGGATCTTAAAACTTTTAGTTTCTTTTTGCTTTTAATTTAAAGTCTTTGATTATATCTCCCATATGCTAAAATCTTAAATCACAAAAAAAAAAAAAAAACATCTTTCATCAATACAAAAACAAAAATAATAATACAATAATCATGTAAATTAATATTTATAAAAAAAAGCAATGTTCATGCGAAGGTGATCATCTGTGTCCGAAATGATTATACTCACAATTCTCTCATCAAAATCCATATCGTTTGGAAGCAGTGGATCTAATGGTGAGAGATCATTAGCCTCTTTACTTAAATCAAGGTTGGTTTGCAAGGCTATTTCATACAACTCTAACAATACAAAGGCATCTAAGGCTGAAAAAGAAAAGTTATAGATATGTTTTAAAGGATTTGCTGTTCAATTAAAAAAAAAAAGAAAACAGATGTTTATACAGTATGGGCACAAGTGAAAATCGCATTCCAAGTTCACCAAAAATTAGGAAAAATTATCAGGTAGAATTTTAATTGAAGATAAAAATCAGTTTTCATATTTTGCTAATCTGCTATTAATTATTATTTGGTAAAAATAACAAACTGACTTATCTCCCCTTGCTTTACACGATTTTTGTCGGGGGGGGGGTCTAATCACTAGTTGATCGGCAAAAATACAAAAAAACTGGTTTGTATTTTTAATTAAAATTCTACTCAATGATTTTTTTCTTCATTTTTGGTGTAGATATCTATTTTTACCCGATACATAAGAGTTTTCCTATTAATTTATTTGTACATGCGATTTTCCCTGTAAAATGAGAGCTTAAATATCAATCAGCCAAAAGTTTTCTAAAAATTTATTTCCTTTATTTTAATTTTGAAACCATAAAATTCCATCTCAACTTAAAGTTATGCATGTTGGAGGTGAGGGAGATGGGGGGGGGTAGAGAGAGAAAACTTATTTTATTTAGAAAGTGAATTAATATTTTGTTTGCTTCTTAAAAACTTGGAAAAAAGTTTCAATCTGGCTTCAAAATAGCTAAATAAATGTTCAAAGTTTGTTGATTATAAACAATGCATTTTAAAAATGAAATGTTAGCCTTATTGGAAATTTTATTTGAAAATTTTTTTTAAATATTTAATTGTAGAAAGCGAATAAAATAACAATTACATCTCAATTGCTTGACCGATATTTTATTGAAAAAAAAAAAAAAAAAAAAAAAAAAAAAAAAAAATCAAATTTTTTAAAAATTTATTAAATTTGCTGATTTTTAATTTATTCAATTTTATCTTTTTTTATCAATTAGTATCGTCTCAATAACTTCAAGAATAGAATAAGAAATTAAATTGCAAGGTGATAGCCAATGGATAACACCAGTTAATCCCATGTGTTGTACATAAGCTTATGTTTATACTTGTCTGTGTAATACCCTATTAATTAAAATGCAGGAAGAAGAGGCCAAAACTATATCTTTCTCAGCTGTGAATGGTACACTATGAATCTTACTAAAATGTTGAGACCCTAATCACTATGGTTAATGCAAAACATTAATGTAAATTAACTTACTCATTAAAACTGTTTTTACATGTCATTTTAAAAAGTATTAAACTTTCTATTTTTTTTTAGATCACAAAATCATTTTTTTTATAATCGAAACACTTTTTGATAAAAAAGACATTTTTAATGCTCATGGAGAATTGAGGGAAAAAAATCATAATTTATACAGATCATATATGTTGATATTAAACAAAGCTTTACCTAGAAAGAAATGTCATTCTTGATGAAATTGGTTTAGTAATTTATAATAAACTTGCCAAACAAAATGTTTACAATCATAAAATGGATATAGAAGATTTCTAAAAAATGTAAAAGAAAATATTTTAATGATTGTAAATAAACATTTAACAGAAACATAGTTACTTATTTCCAGCCAATCAAATTTTAGTGAATGTATCTGTTAAATAGATAAACGAATTCCATCTAGAAAAATTTGTTTAAGGGAGGTAACTCTTTGTAAAGTTATCTCCCTCACAAAGAGACATTTTGAAAGTATATTTGACCTGCCAGAATTCTCTGCTCAGACAATCATAGGAAAATTCAAAATGAAAGATGCTACTGAAATCGGTTTAGTGACAAACAATGAAATACTCCTTAGTTATAATTTATTCAGTTGTAAAATTGTTAAATAAATCATTTTATTTATTTAAATAGAATCGTTTTCATCCATTTATTTCTTAATTTTTTTGTTTCACCAGCGGCACCACTTCACAAGAGTATTCATTAGACCTTAGAAATCGATTTATACTCTGATAATTTGTTAATTGAGACTGCATACCTTAATGAAATAAAATCATTAGGAAAAAAATAATTCAGTCATTGAAAATGAAAATAATTTAGAAACAAATATTTTTAAATGATATATAATATATAAATAATTATACTTAAATTAACATTTTACTCTAGTTTCAGGACATTACCAATCCTTGAAAGTAATATTGACCGATCTGTAACACAAAGTATTACTCAAATATCAGACACTTCTGAGAATCACTAATATCATAAAACTAAAGTGTTATGCTAAGTACAATTTACAATTATCTATTACTGATATAGCTCTATCTGAAAGGATCTTAAACTCTTTCTTTTTCCAAAATATGCTGTCTTAATTTGGTTGAGTTCCAATTTTGAGAGATCATGCAATTTGTTTACCATGAGATCAACAATTAAGATATAAAGGCATGCACTTTCATTTAATGACCATCATCTAAGGAATTCCCTGGATTTAAGGATTTTGCATTTTGGGGGGAAAAAAGTTTTGTTTTTTTTCTTTTTTGTATTCTTCAGTTGAAGTTGCTAACTTTTACAAATTTGATAATCTAAAAATATTATAACATTTTTAAAATCTTATTGGTTTATATATATATATATATATATATATTTCTGTGGAAATATATTTTATTCCTTACTAGCATGATTGCCCGGCGTTGTCCGGGTGTTTTGAGGTGTATGCTGAGCAAAAAAAAAAAGGTCAATTTTTTTTAACTTTGACCCCTAATTATGACCCCCTAAAATTGATTGTTTTGGGCTCAAATCAAGTTATTAAGTTAGACCCATGTCCAAGGAATCTATATCTAAAATTTCAAGTGTTTACACCCCAAATTGTAGGAGTTTGGTAGAGTTCTCAAAAGTCAAATTGTTGAACTTTGACCCCTTAATTGAAGAATTTCTGCCCGAAAACCAATCACATCGATTTTCCCAAATCTCAGTACCCTGTATATCAAATTTTGAGTCTCTTGGCTTAAAATTGATAGAGTTATTGCGTAGGGAAATGTACACAGACACACACACATACAGACACTTTCACAGATATACTAGCATTTCAGCCCGGCGTTGCCCGGGTGTTTGGATGTGTATGTTGAGCAAAAAAAAAAAAAAAAAGTGGTAGTAGGAAGGCAGGCTCAAACCCGTACCGCAAAGGAGGAAAAGAATGGGGTAAAACCTAACGTTTATGCTGTTACAACCACCGCCAAACCGGAAGCAACAATTTTTAAAATAAAGGCTAGACAATCTAAAGGAGAAGATAACTTTCAAAAATATCGGTCAAAAAAGTGCCCCCCACCCCCCGTAGAAAAGTGCCTAGTTGAAAGGGAAGATATTAATGTTTTTAGCCAATTTTTCGATATTTGTCGTATGAGAGGTCACACTTTAAAATGATACTGATCTTGGTAAAATCCGTCGCCTCTATTGAAAGTCTAAGGCAGACATGCAAACAGACATACATACATTTATATATTGGTAACTAAAAATTTTCAACCCAAACTGATAAAAAAGCTTGCCCTATTTCTGAATACTCTTTATGTAAAATTTCAAATATTTAGACCAGAAATTGTCTGAGTAATTTGGAAGAAACCGCAGAGGTCACATTTTTTAAAATTTGACCCCTATTATGTATGACCCTTTAAAATTTATTGTTTTGGGCTCAAATCAAGTTATTAAGTTAGATCCATGTCCAAGGAACCTATATCTAAAATTTCAAGTGCGTAGACCCAAAATTGTCAGAGGAGTTTGGTAGAGTTCTCAAAAGTCAAATCGTTGAACTTTGACCCCTTAATCGCCAAATTTCTGGCCAAAAACCGATCACATCGATTTTCCCAAATCTCAGTACCCTATATATCAAATTTCGAGTCTGTAGACTAAAAATTGACAGAGTTATTGCATAGGGAAATGTACACACACACACGTTCACTTTTTTATATACATATATATATATATACACATATATATATATAGATATTATATACCAATCCTTATTTAAGAAGTTCAATGTAATTATAGAGCAATATAGTGAATGAATGACAAAAGTCTATATTCCAAAGTTCATGATGTTGTCCATCTTATAATTTATTCCTTTAATTCAACGGACATTTACAATTTTTGACAGTATCTGTTTCGTAGTGCAAAATCAATCACTTAATTATTATATCAACTAGTGAATCTATTTTGCCCTTAACTCATCAGAAGAATGACAACAATCAATCCATCAAAATGAAATAAAGTGTGTTTTGACATGATTAAAATCCGAAAATTAGAAGAGAAGCTGTAAATATCTTATGTTTCCATTATGCCATTTTGAATTTTAGAAATATATTATTATTATATTATTAGAAATTTACAAGGTGACACAAAAATCTGGACAAATAAATAACTTACCACATAACAATATACAATAACTGTTCAAATTGATGCCCACTTTCTTTCAAACACTTTCTTACTCGAGTTTGGTTTGGTTCTTTCTTTTTATGGCATATTAACTCTTTTTGGGTTATATAATGCCAAATCTAGGGATATTGCTAAAAGTTTTGTTTCAAGTTTTTTATATCTTCAAATATTTATTCATGGTATTCGGTTTGATTTGATTGTTTTTGGCTTTACAGATCTTACATGGTAGAAATATGATCTTTCCACATTTTCAAGCACAGAGTTTTAATTGAGTGTGCTTTTATTTTTTTTTTTTTTTTTGATTAAAAGAGTTTTAATTCCTCATAGAATGTGTAACACTGTCTTTTAGTGTTTGTAAAGTTCTTGCTTTGCTAAAATAAACTACTCATACAAGGTGTGCTTGTAAGAAAAAACGTGATTATAGTCAGTTAACATACTTCCTAATTTTTCTATGGAGTGCTACCGGAAGCAGTGGCAAGGCAAATCAGTTCCTTCATTTTTATTATATATTGGATACGTTTTTTTTTTTTTTTATCACATTTGAAATTTTATTTGGATTTCGATAATTTAATTTGTTAATTTTGTTATTATACTTTCATAAAATATATTTATTTTTAAAATTAAAAAGAAAACTTTCATTTTTATAATTTCATAAACATAATTCTTAAAAAATTTCAGATAAATAAAAACTTATTTTTTAATTTTATTAAAAATGCAAATAAACATTTATTTTTATCTGTATAATTTTGTTAATTTTTATTGTATACTTTTCAATAATGTCCTTTTCTTATATTTTATTTCAATAAATCGCTTCACAACAAAAATACTGAAGAACAATAAAAGTGAACAAACTGATTTGCTCTGTCACCGCTTCTGGTAGCGCTCTGCAGAAAATTAGGAAGTATGTTAGCTGATTTATAACCAAAAATGCAATCCTTAATCTTATCTTACTTGGGAGAGATAATGTATAAAATTATGTTAAAAAAAAATTTCTATAGTAGTTTGTCTATCAGTCCACACTTTTGCACGGCCATATATATTCTGAGAAATTATAAAAAGAAGTCTAAAGTACCTGCATATAAAACCTGTGATTTACTTAAGGGTCTTTTTGACCAACAGGAAACTTGGTAAGTCTTATCCAAAGGTTTGCAGAAATAGTCTTCAGTCAGTCCACTGAGGCCTTTATGCTTCCGTTTCCTTATTTTCTCTTTCGCATCTTTTCTGTTATGGACAGAGACGCTCTGTTTGGAAAAATGAGACATGAAGGTTATTAATCAGTCATAAATATTGAAAAAATAAGAATAAAAATTAGCAGTAAACATTGAACTTTCTGTTTGTATCCATCCTTTAGAAAGGTTTATACACTATTTTGAAAATAGATATCAACGCAACAATGGAAAAAAACTGATAAAAGTTTCATTTAATTTTAAGTAATTTACATAAGAAAAAAAATAGAAATTCATATAATAAAAAAAAAAAAAAAATAGAAATAATTAAGCAGAGGTAGTAACTGATGAATCTTTATTGTGTGCAACAGATAGAAATGCTAAGTATTAATTAGTCCTAAGCGACAGTCTTTTGGAGGTGGAAGGCCCAACCTTCAGTACAAGTAATACTAAGAATACAATCATAGCTAAAGGAATAAGAACACGCCACACATGTGGATTAAATAAAGAGCTCCATTCGAAATTCTATAGATTCACAATTTCAACAAGATACACCTGAAGAAGGTCAAAGGTTATATCGGCTAAAATGCAAAAATAACACCTAAGATGAGAACAGTTGTCCAAATAGTACAAATAATCAACTTTCATTAAAAAATTTGGAAACACAATATTAAATCACTCCAAACCCAAAATAATACAGAAATTGATGATAATCTAGGTGAATGAATCAAGTTTTAACTCTTCAGTCAGCATCATGTTTATGTTAACAAAAAAGTTGGACATTTTGATGCTAGATGTGAAAAAAATCGTCGAAATTATGATACGACAAAGTTTTATTTGTAGAGATTTAGTGAAAATCAATAAAATCACATTTTTTAATCTCTTCCAGACTGAATGGATTACCAATCCTTGAAAGTAATATTGACTGATTATCTGTTCAAGATAATGGCTCCAAGCCATTTAACCCTACCAGACCGAGTTACTGATATAGTGATAATTTCCGAAAAAGCTATATACCAACTTACCGCTAAACCAGTAGTTTTCTGACCATATGTTTTTTTTGTGTTGCCAGGGAGTTAAAAATAGCTACCCAATTGTGGCACCTCATCTGACCACATCTGTGCTGTGTGCATGGAGAAACACCTGAGATACAACAGACAGCACTCTGGAGTATCGTACAAAAACAACCCCCAAAAGAAGGTGAAGACAAGGTTCTAGTGCACCCACCACAGTACCTGTGCATCAAGGAGGGCTTCACCTGTTGGGCGGACTGGCACACAGACTGAATACTGGTGGTAAATGAAAGACAAAAAATTGCTAACACGTTTAAATTTTTTTCATAATTTTGCATAGGAGGCCAGGCACAGGAACAAATTAGATTCAGTAACTCATGTGGGTTTTTTTTGCTGTACACAGATTCGAAAAAGTTGTCACAAAACAAATATAAAACAAATAAATGTTATCAAAAGGCAAGAGAAGTTACTTTTCTACCTAACTGGATACGTTTTTAGTGTTTATATTTAATGTAACATGTTTATTCAGCTCGAAAAACAGTGTTTACCGATGTATTGGAAAATTTAAAATGGCGGCCGACTCTCTCTTTGAGGCGGTAAGTTTGCGAAAATGAGTTATAAATAAAAAACAAGACAAAATACTGTTAGAAACTCGCTCAATATATGTTATCGTGACATTGGCTGACATATTCGACGGGTTTTTAACAGTATTTTAACAGTATTTATAACTCATTTTCCCAAACTTACTGTCTCAGAGAAAGAGTCGGCCGCCATTTTAAATTTTCCAATACATCGGTAAACACTGTATGTTTTTCAAGCTGAATAAACATGTTACATTGAATAAAAACGCTAAAAACATATCCAGTTAGGTAGAAAAGTAACTTATCTCGCCCTTGATAACATTTACTTGTTCTATAATTGTTTTGTGACAACTTTTTTGAATCTGTGTACAGTAAAACAAACCCGCTCAGGTCTGGTCGTGTTAGTGAGTGAAGACACTATTTGATTAAGAAAACTACAAATTCTTTTAAAGGTGATGTTGATGCAATTTGGTTGAAAATACTGTTTGATACGAGACAATGGTACATAGGTAAGAATGACAATATTGAAAATGACAACATATTTGACTGCGAGATGTCAGCTTTGACTTGAAGCACAATCTACCTAACCTTGCTTGATCTATCTTTACCTTTCGTACAACAAATGTTTTGCTTACTTATACAACATTATGGCCTCATTTAAACTATTAAAGCATAACTTCCTGAATTAGATTATGTGGCAAAAGTTATAAAGTTAATTATGAAATAATAGAAAGATCCAACCTTTTTAAATTGGAGCAATAAATATCGGCAAATATTGTTATCCAATCAAATTTATTTGAAATGTTCTGGTTCATATCAAGTACCAGCAAAAAAAAAAAAAAAAATTTAAAAAAAAAAAAACAGTTTATATTTTGAAATGCCTCAAGGTCAGCGAGTGCACAAACATCAAAAAACTGATTCACCAATAATTGGTGACTTGAGACAATCGTATAAGAAAAATTCATTTTTGTGGCTTTTAAAACACACAGAATGAAATCATGCACAATATAGGAGTGCACCAATTATTCCAATACTAAAGCCCCAGTTATCTTCCAATACTGACATGATATATAAGCACTACAATCTAGTACATATGCAAACAGTATCTTCACTTTACAATGTTTGGCTGTGATAATAGTTTTATTAGTTTCTACTCCAAGTGTCTCAACTGTTGGTTCAATTTAAAAAAAGAGCAATAGGATTAAAGTATTTCCATAATGTAAACCATACAACAAAAAGGCATTTTAAATAGATTTCTTCAAAATTAAAATCTTGTAAGATTAAATTCTATTAAATATTTTATTGATAATCTATAATATAAATCTCATCCGTCTGTTTAAATATATGTATGTACCACAAAAACTTTTGATAGAGGCAACGGATTTTCACGAAATCGGTATAGTTTTGAAGCTTGCGCCTTTGGCCAAAAACATTAATTCCTTCACTCTAAACTTGGAGACATCGGCTAAGACGTCAGATTTTCTTTCATTTTCTTTTCCTCCTTCGCTGTTTGAGTTCGAGCCTGCCTGCCTACCACTTTTTTTTGCTCAACACACACCTCCAAACACCCGGGCAACGCCAGGCACCCAGGCTAGTTTGCAATAAATAAAACCATGAAAGTGAACATTTTAAACAATTGTCAAACAGTGACCACAAATGACCAAAGATTGAAAATTATTTTAACCTGAATCCTTTTTATAGGCAAACATCAAAGCAAGATTGCAACCGCATTTGACCTGATGTGATGATTTCGTTTACTGACCATACTGTTGACACATTGTAAGCATCTTTTTCTCAAGCTACATGCATAGTAGCAAGTGGATTTTAATTCAAAATGATCCTTCATTTAATATTTAATGATTCTTCATCAAATAATATAGAATTGTTTTTCACAACACTACTGTTCCTTGATCGTATGGGATGAATGTACAGTGGCTCATAAAAAAGCATTCAAAGCTCCAGATGGAGCATTGTGTGATCTCAAAGTGTGATGAGTAGTATCATCCTTTTATTATCAGGTGACTTCTGACACATACTTCCTTTTGTTCCACATGGAAATACCATCGATGAGCTCAATGCTTGCTTTAAAATTGTCACATTTGTAAAAGTACATCAACACTGTAAAATTATCTACAAACATGTGCATCTCAAATAGCTGGTGAGTTTGCTAGATTACCACTCAACATATTGCATTAATAGTTTCATCACTAAAAGAATTCAGTAGTAAATAAAGAGATCAATTCTAGCACCTAAGAGTCAAATGGTGTGTGTCATCAATCAACAACTGGTTGATGAAATTAAAGCTGACCACTAAATGCTAAATCTAGAATCTTGATGCTTCAAGGCTATACTTTTCTGGTTGTAGTTTTACATTAACATTATGCAGTCTGTGTTCACATTGGACAATCAAAGTAATTAGATATGAGGATTCTGATTCAATTACTAATTCCGTACTAAAATTTTGGATTCTGATTCTTTATAAATCTCTAAATATTTAACTATAGAGTTGTTATTCCCCCCCTCCTCACGCCCCTTGTTTGTGGAGCCATTTTCTCAAAAGTAAAAATACACTTGTAGGGGATGATGTATAGGTTTTAGCTTTACTGGTAATTTAAAAATCAATAAATATTATTACTACCAGCAGTGGAAGACTGATTTAAACAAAATCACATAAAAAGCCAATTAAAAGAATCATTTTTGGCATCAGAAAATAGGTACAAATTTTTCTGATTCCAATACGCCTAAAAGTTCAGATTTTTCCGATTCCTGATTCCGATCAATCATCCCAACACTAAAATAAATAATTCAATAGTTCAGGATTGGGCATGAGATTTGAGTTAATCAACCTTTTCAGGCAATGCCAGTACATGAGTCAGCTAGTTTATATATATATATATATAAAGTATTAGTGTGTGTGTGTGTGTGTGTGTGTGTGTACAACTCTCCTACAGCCCACACCACTGAACCAATCATGTTAAAACTTGGCATAATGATGGTCCCCCACCTAGAGATGGTGCCCACCATTTTCCAAGTCAAAAGTCAAGGTCATAGCCTATGCACATATTCTCTCCTACAGCCCACACCACTGGAGCAATCATGGCCAAACCTGACATGATGATGGTCTCTGACCTAGAGATGGTGCACACTATTTTTCAAGGTCATGGTTAAGGTCATATTTGGTGCGGCTCTTTATAAACTCCCCCAGCTAGAGATGGTGCACACCAAGTTGGAGTTAGCCGGCCAACTACTTTGCGAATTTGAATCAGATCACTTTCCTCCACCTCCATCTCCTCAATCAATTTTGATGAAATTTGGAATGATAGTGGTCCCTAACATCAGCCAAAATATATTGCACTGTGTCTCTTAACTGTGACCGGAGCACACAGCAAAGTCCTGTGCAAAGCATAAGTATCTTTGCTATATCTTTGATAGAAATGTATTTCTGATACAAAACAAATGTAACCATTGTGATTCTTTATAATTGTTTCAATTTTATGTGTAACAATATAAGTGTTAACTTTGATATAACCTATTTGCTTTAAAGTTCATGGTTGGATTTCAGTCACGCAAGGCAAGTAGTTAAAAAATTTTTTAAACACCTTAAGCAATAGTTGCTCTTACAACATCTACTTACTGCAAGGGTGCCTGCAAGCATACGGCAAAGTCTTGCGCAAAATGCGGGTATCTTTGCTAGTAATAATATAAAAGTAAAGAGACTTATTATTCTTAGTTATGCAAGAAGAAAATTTTAACAGATATGTCGCAGTTTATAAATGTTTGAATTAAATCAAAGTAGAATAAATAGTGACAGTGGTTGTGACCCGTTGGGTCACAGTCATGTTTAGTTTTTAATGAAATGATAAAATTGTTATGTATTCTTTAGATCTATGAAGGTAAAAGGGAAAAAAAATATTAAAATAAATTTTTTAAAAAGGTAATATTTAAGAAAATTTGCAGGAGATTTGTTTTCTATGTAATCTTAAATAATGGAGGACACTAGAAAAAAGTGAAATCGCACCTTATCCATTGTGGTCTGTAGATCAATAATTTGTACAAAATCATCAGCACAGATGTATGGAAACGTGTGCTTTAAAATCTTTACATCTTGTGACAAGCCATAACCTGAAAGAAAACAAGAATCATGTTATAATTTTAATATTGTTGATTGGATTTTATGGTACTTGTACGGTTTAATCAAGACATTAAAATATGAAACTATCGAAAAAAGTTTAAATTGTACATATCTGTTATAGAATGAAGTTCTCCGAAAAAAAATTTCACTTAATTTCATCAAGTAGTTTCTTTTTTTTTTTTTGCTGTAAAAAAAAAAAAAAAAAAAAAACAATTTGTTATGATGCCAAGCAAAAGTTCGATGTTTAGGAAGAAAAGCTAGTATTAAAGATGGGGAGCGAGTGTCGGCGCTTTAACTGGAGTTATCTCCCTTTGGCATATTCACAAACTTCCAACATGACTGACTTCAACGTGCTCTCATAAAAACGTGTTTTTCCGCTGTTAAAAAAAATAAAAAAACTACTCGATCAAATTAAGTGAAATTTTTTTTCGGAGATCTTCAGTCCAAAACAGATACGTACAATGTAACCTTTTTCGATATTTAAATTTTTTAATGTCTTCATTAAACTGTACAAGTGCTGATTTTATATATGTATAAAGTTGAATGCAAGAAAAAGAAAAAAAACTTTCTTTAAATTGTTAGTAAAACATTCAAAATGGAGCATTTTATTTGGATCAAATTCGCAAATGATCAAATTTTGTAAACATGAATCTGTTAAAATGCTTAGTTTTTCTTTTGCTTTATATGTTAGCTTGAAAGGAGAAGGAAGTTAAAAACAAAAATTTAAAAAAAAAAAAAAAAAAAAGGAAGGAAATGTCCATATTTACCATCTTTAAAAAAGGTAGGGGAAATTTAGCTTCTGAAAAGAGACACTAAATGACAGTAAAAATATCTATATAGTCCCATCAGCATATTTTCACAAATGTGAGAACCTCATGGAACAGGTAATGGTAGTAATATTTAGTGCAGTACAATAATATTGCGAAAGGTGTGTGGTCATATAAACTGTCCATGCAAAACGAAATACATCACAAACTATTCCAACAATTTTAGAGAGTAGAACGCGGACCTTAGGTTTACTTTCTACAGTGTTGTAACTCTCACTCCCCTTATTTTGTCCTCATATTCCTCGAGTGATTCTTTTGACAAAGGGGGAAGAATTGCAGTTTTCTGGGTTGGAATCTATATATCTAACACCTACTATTGGCCAGTTTTTGACCTTGAAATAGTTTTTTTTTTAACCTCTTTACATCCTTGTTTGGAGCAATTTCCATAAGAAAAGAAAAGATAGATCACCACAACAATATATATTCTAAAATGACAACCAGAGTATTTGGATAAGTATATTTCATTTTGATGAAGTGAGGTTTAATAATACTATGGAGTGTGCGTACACATCAGAGTTCCATAAACACGGCCTTGAAGGTGGGAGTGAGGGGTAGAAATAGAAAAGAAGACTTATTTTATTAGATTCAGGTTATAATTATAGAAATTTTTTTTAAAATGCCAATACTGGGTTCAGGTAGTGCCATAATAGTACATGTATCCTTCATTTAATTTCAGAATGACAGCTGATGCACTTGAAATCATTTCAAGAAATGTATTTTCACACTCATCTAAATTTTGATTTGATTGGATTGTTTTGTTTTGTGACATATCAATCCTTTTTGCGTTATTTAATGCTGAATATAGTCATTCTAGTAAAAGTTTTTATGCTTCAAGTTCTTTATAGCTCTAAATATTTATTCATGGTATTTACAACTTTGGGTCTCACTCCAACAATTGTATATTATACAATGTAAAAATAAGAATAAAATTGATAATCTTGATTCATGATCAGGAGATCAGGGTGAAAGAGTTTCTCAGTCAATCTTCAAGCTGGTTAGGGTGAAATACTTTGATATCAATTTATCTTGATATCACGATGGACCAAATTAGAGCATTGGGATGAGGAGATAGAAATAATTACAGGTACTTACAGTTATATCGCATAGGATTAGCAAATCTCTCGACGGTGGCAATCTTTCTAGGGCAATTGCTCTTGACATATCTAAAGCCTTTGATAGGGTATGGCATAAAGGTTTACTTCATAAGATCGCTAGCTATGGTATAGCTGGAAAAGTCTTCTCAATTATTAAATCATTTCTTTCTGATAGGTTCATAAGAGTAGTAGTTGAGGGGTTAAAATCAGAAGCTCTCAGTATTAATGCCGGTGTCCCTCAGGGATCCATCCTGGGCCCAACTCTTTTCCTGATCTACATTAATGATCTTCCAAATCATATCCTTACATCATTTGTAGACATTTATGCTGACGACACTACCATTTATGGTACCACATCTAAGACAGTAAACGAGCAAGTACTCTCCAATTCTCTCTCCTCTGATCTTGAGCATGTAGTACAATGGGGAAAGGAGTGGCTGGTTACTTTTAATGCATCTAAAACCAAGCTTCTCTCTTTACATCATCAACATTTTAATCCACATTTGTCATCAATTGAAATGAATGGCTCTCGTCTTCAGGAGGCCTCAAGTTTTGACAAGCTTCTGGGCTTGACCATTACTCCTGATCTTAAATGGAACATGTATATCAAATCTGTTGCCAAGGCCGCTGGAAAAATGGTGGGATCTTTCTATCGATCCAGTAGATATCTCACTGCTGATGCTATTCTCTATCTATATAAGAGCCAGGTATGTCCAAGGATGGAATACTGTTGCCACATCTGGGCAGGAGCTGCTAGAAAGGACTTGTCCTGCCTTGATAGAGTTCAAAATAGACTTCGTAGCCTCGTAGGAGATGTCCTTTTCTCCTCCTTACAACCTCTATCTCACAGAAGAGATGTTGCGAGTTTGTCTCTGATGTATCATTATTTTCATGGAAAGTGTTCAACTGAGCTTCAATCTATGGTCCCCCCTCGCCAAACTTTCACAAGAAACACTCGTCTAGCTGTAAACACTATCAATAATTTCCTCCACTCTTTATCTGTGCCTAAACCTAAACATAGATTCCATGAACAAAGCTTCTTTCTTAGAACTGCACGCTTGTGGAATTGTCTTCCGTTTTCCTGCTTTCCAGCTGACTACAATATGGTTGTGTTCAAGTCTAAGGTAAATAAGTTCTTGATGAGCCGTTCCATATAAGTTATTAAATTTACCAAATTTTCATTACTAATGATTACTATATTGACCAACTTCTACTGTACACTCTTTAACCCTTATCCTTGAGTGGCCTCTGGGCCTTGATAATGTGGTGATGCCTTTGTAAAAAAAAAAAAAAAAAAAAAAAAAAAAGGTAAAAGTATGGCAGTTTAAAATAAATAAACAAAAAAAAAATAAAAAACTGATATATTTGCATATCAGACAAAAATAGGTATTCTCCTGTTCTCTATTTGAAATAACTCTTAATGGAGAATTGGAAATATATAATAAAACTGATTTATATTTCTAATTAAATTCTACTCAATATTTTTCCATAATTTTTGGTGTGGACACCTATTTTTGCTTGAAACGTAACTATTCAAAAAGTTTTTATGTTAACTTATTTTGACTGACATATTTCAGTGTATTCCTACCCATAATTACTTTCACTCTTACTAATAAATGTTTAAAAAACACTGAAATTAGGTCCAACATTCGGCTACCGATTAATTTTTTATCTATATTATATTTAACCTGCTGCAAAAATTTGTGCACAGATTAGAAAGAGAAGCATTTGGAGGAAAAGGAGTGTTCAATTCAAAATAACATGGAGACATTTTAAAAAAAGAAGATGTTATATATATTGTATTTTCTTTTCCAAGACCCAACCTCCTGAGCAATGCTAGATAATAGCCACGCTAGTCTAAGACGTAAAAGATTATCTGTGTGTGTGTGAGTGAGCAATGGCAAAATAATCTGCATTCAAGATGAATTTCACAAACTGAATGCGCAAAACAATCCAACTTACCTAACTTTATGACAGTGTCATTGCAGAAGACTTCATGAAAAAAATGAAGCCAATCTTCGGAAGAAAGTGTAATTAAATTAACAACATCAAGAATGTATACGGTGTCAGAAACGGCCAACTGGATGAGAGCAATGCTGGAATAAGAAAATAAATAGGATGTAGATTCAGAATACACGAAAAAAGTACATGTAGCAAAAACTAAATTTTACTCGTCAATACAAGGTTTGTACAGAGAATAATACATCTATATACTAAAAGTGGATTCATGTGTGTTTTGCTCATTTCAATAATAATGTATGCAAGTTTTATTTTAATAAAATAAGGGAAAATTAATCTTAATAATAACTGATAATAAGTACACATTTTTTTTAAACATTTACGTGATTGAAAACAGAAAATAACACTAACATCTGAATGCTTGATCAACTTTTCGTTGCAGAAAAAAAAAATTAATTCTTTCCATTTAATTTGGTAACTTCTATTTTTAATTTAAGTTAGTTTCCTTCTTGATGAAATTATTTTCTCATCGATCTGTTTTAATCTTTTTCTTAGTGTCAATAGTGTCATTTCAACAATTTCAAGTAATGAATAGGAATTAACTTCCAAAGTGATAGCAAGCGAGTGAAGCCAGCTAGTTTTTAATATTTGGGAAAAGGGTTGGTTAGTCGTTCTTTAATTTCGCACCTAATCAAATGGTTAATAAGAGAATTAGCCATGCATGAACAGTCGCTATTCTGTAGAGGGTACATACAGAAAAAAAACTTTAATTTTGTCAGTTATGTAACAATTGCTTTCATAAGGATACATTCTTCCCATTTGTTAGTCAGTCTCCATTTTACAAATATGATTTCTTTTCGTCTTTTTAAATTAAACCTTCCCATGGTAAGCAAATCCAGATCATTTGACTTTTTTACTCAAAACACTCATCTACTGTCAAAAATTTTCCTTATTTTCTATCTGTACCTAAAACTAAATAAAGATTCCATGAACAAAGTTTCTTTCCTCATACTGTGGGGTAGCTTTCCAGCCAACTAAAACAGTTGTTTTCAAGTCCAATGCAAACAAGTCTTTTGGTGAGCCGTCCTCCTTAATAATCAAATCCTGCACAATTCTAACATTACCAATCACCAAAGTATTGCCTACCATTTTTTCAATTTTTCATGCAAAAAAATACTTTTCGGCTTATTCTTGTCTTGTTGTACAGTTTAAATGGTTCTTCCACTTTTCTTAGAATGGGAGTCTGGCCATGTTATTATGCAATTTTAGATTTACCATTTTAGTCTGGTAAATTTTCCTAGTTTCAATCCTAACCCTTTCCAGTGCATTTGATATTTCTTTTTAAACTGTATTTTAATCAAAATTATCTGTTCAAGCACAAAGTGTCATATAAGAACGAGTTTTGTCCATTTGTTGTCGTATGCAACAATTTTTATGCTTGCATTCAACATTTATCTTAAAAAAACACACAAAATTTTATGAAGACAATTATATACATTCAAAGATAAAATGTAAAAATTTCAAAATGTTATGGACATTGTCAGGAATAGAAATTGTAAAAAAATTTACTCAGACTAAAATAGTGTCTTATTTAAGAGCTTAAAAATGAATTATGAAATTATGAATTGAAATTTTGTTGGATGCATCCACTCATAATATAAGAGGCATTTTGTGTATGCATGTGTGTCTGTCCGTTAATTACAATTTTATGATAAATACATTGCATAATTGGTCTCATTTTGAAATATCAGATCTGAGCCACATTTTTAGATAACAAATTACCAACAAATAATCCATGCCATGACCAGGAATTGAAACCAAAATCTCGAAATCTTTAGTCTGATGTTCTACGAACTATGTTATTTAGATTTTTTTATAAATAGATCTTAAAACATGACCTTAAAATAATTACAGCTTTGATGTTATGTCATAGATTTGTGATTTATGTCAAAACACACACATTATATATATATTAGTGCAGCAACATATAGTTTTAAATAAATAATTAGCATAAACATTATATAATTCTAAAAATGAGCTTTATGGGTGGATCTACCAGCCAAGAAAAAAGGGTGTCTGGATTTTAATTGAAAATTCTTGGTGTCTGTCAATCAACACTAGTGTCTGTCAAGACATACTCGACACTTAGCATGAAGCACCTTGAATTTATCAATGTGTCGGTTAAAATCATATCTTTTTTATATAAAGTTAGGTATGTGCATATGTTTATATTTCTATATAAAAGATTCACTCCTAAACAAATTAACCAATCATTGTGAATTTTGAAACACAGCTGCCACAGACTATCCAACAGATGTAGGGATGGAAGGGCCAAGATTAATTGCTGGTTTCCAGGACAGACAACTCTTGGGATTTTCTGCCATGTTTTTGCTGCCAGAGCATCCATTTATGGGTCAAAATTAAAATACTGTTATATTCTGAGGTAGGGTTGAGTGTTGGTACAATAATAACTTTAGAAATCAACAGTGATGTATAACAATTTTAGGTGTTTGCCCAGAATTCTACAGATATTAAAAAACGAAAATAAAGAAAAATCTGTAGGATGTACACATGATGGAAAAGAAAATACTGTATTCCAAAAATCAGATAAATTGATAAAATAGTTTTATGTTCATAAGGAAAATCATTTTAAGTGAATTTAAGTTTTTTTTTCAATGCAACTCACCCACCATCCCCATTTCCTGATGTGAAATAGTTTTCTTAAATTATATAAGTTTAAATTATTTGAAGTTCTCTACCTCATTCTTTTAGCCTGTATTTCAAAATGGCATCACAAAACAGTCACTCCTTGGTGAGCCATAAAATTTGGTTTTCTTATTTAAAAATAAAAATACTTGATCAATTTACTTAAATTTTGGAGTACAATATTTTTTCTGTCACAGGTACATAAGTCATACCGATTATTTTTTTATTTGTATTTCATAATAGAGGGAGAATTCTGAACAAGCAACCAATCTTATTTACTAAGATTACATGTTTAGCCAAATCATGTTATTGCTCGTCCTTGTGTTTCTTTGTCTTTTTCTATTTCTGAGGCTACACATAAATGCTTGCTGCAATCAGAAAGGGAGATAATTAATTAGAGCAAGTACTACTATTAATAACAATAATTACTTGTAGGCATGAAAACTAATAGTTTGAATTTTACCATAGTTGGCATAAAGATCCTCTGAAATGCTGGATACAAGAAAGTCATGAATGCTAATTATATGAACAGATATTTCACATTTTAAATTCATTAAAACCAAGTTACATTTTTACTTATTTTCTCGTTTGGCAAATAATTTTTCAACAATTTAAATATGAACATTTTTTCCTTTTAGATCTGATTCATGAATTTTTTAATATCAGACATTTAAAAATTTTAATTCTTTACATGCATGAAATTTCAAAAAATTTAATTATTTTTGTATTAAAGTGAAAATTTTTACTTACCAATCTTTATCAGTGGCAGAATCAAATGACGTTTGCCATTCTGTGTCAACACCAACCACAGTTCCTGCCTATTAAAAAAAAAAGTAATACTTATTTAAACTATAAAAAACAAAAAAAATAAATCAGTAAAAACATGTTATGCTATTTCCACCCCCCCCCCCCCACAAGAAAATATATTTTTATTACCGATTCCTCTTTTAATTTTTAGAATTTAAACAAGTTTTCAGATTATAGGCGAACAATCTATCCTGATAAATTAAAAAGTTCAGTTTGAAATTTTTCTGTAGTACCATTTTTTTTTAAAATACTAATGATTATTTTCATACCTACAGACAGTAGTATTTCATGCATACACATTCATTAGTGTAGCAAGGGAAAAATCACTGCTGCTTTGAGATTCAAACCCAGTCACAGAGCCACCATAAACTAGCATTTTATCTCCAAGCCACTGCCAATTAACACACAAATTGAAGGAAATTGCCTATAAATACTAAATCGGTGGGCATACTTAGTAAACAATCATAAGAGTATTCGACGACCGAAATCTGGAATACTGCATTTGCACTAAAGATGACTGATTTCTTAATTTCCTAAAGAGCGTTCAATTTTAATTTCTTGAAGGGGTTTTATAACTATATTTTTTAAATATTAACAATTATATATATATATATATATATATATATATATATGGAAATGTATAAGAAAAGAATATGAAAAGTATAAACGTTTATAACTTTTCTTTATTCGTGACATGCAGGAATACAAAATAATATGAAAAAAAATTTACAAACTTTTTTACAAGTACATAATTTTCCACCGATCCTTCAGTCATCATCGGTATATATATATATATATATATATATATATATATATATATATATATATATATATACATACATATATATATATATACATACAATAAAAATCTTGATAATCAAAATATTCAAATTTTGAAAAACCTTTAAGGAAGGTATACAAAATCTTAAATATTCGATAATGAGTACAAATAAAACCAGAAAAACCTTTATTCCATGGAGTTTCAAAGAGAGCAAATCTTCTCATCAGAGGGAAGAAATTTTCAAAATATACAATGAATTTTGCAGGTTAATGCATCACAAGAAACAAGCAATATGAAATGTTTCATAGTTGCATCAAAAAAAAAAAAAAAGTCATTTAACAGTTTTTTTTAGACAATTATATATGGTTTGTATTTAGGTAGGATTTTTCAAGTCAAGACTCCCAAAATACTGGAGAAGCCGGGCAGATACGATTTGTTTTATTCTTTAATTATCATTGGTGTGCCTGAGTGATGACAAAAGACGTTGCTGAGAGAAAGATTGGATTTGTGATTTTCATTATTAGGAAAATCGACGACAATATCATTTTTTTTTTTTTGTAAATTGTACTCTGAAAATGGAATGACTCAGGGTTCAAGACCCAAAGGGTTGCGGGGAATGACCTTTCGGGGCATGAGAAGGCTTGCAAATCCACAGGTGCACTTGAGGAGGAGAGGGCCTCCCTTGGGATGACATAACTGGATACGATAGGACCAGGAACCAACCCTGGTTTCACCTCTCCCCTGAGTATATGAACGAGGTGCAGAGTCGAATCTGGCAGTTGAACCTGAAATTGGAGCTAGAGTTGTTGAGAGTCTGAGACTGTATCTCAACTTGTAAAGAGTCACCACACCCCTCTCTTTCCACATCACCACCACCAAAATACCAAGAGAAATCAACCTATTGATTCAGCGTAGTCTGTCAAAATCAACATTGAACTATGGACAATTGTACATATCTGTATATCTTATCTTGAATTTTATCAGTAGAATAGAGCACCCAGTTGTTTTTCTTTTGGGTGCATGAAATTACTTTTCTTCTTTTTGTCGACAGATTGACGAAACAGTGACATACCAACCCGATCACAAAATAAAGACCAACCAAATCGATTGACATGTCCTGCCACACAAAGACACCTTGCTGACCTGCGAAGGATGGGTCATATATGTACCTGTGTATAATATTTTTATAGCATTTTGTCCCAAGTTTGCTTACATTTGATTACAGTAGTATATGTTAATAGAGTTTGAAGTTGGATAGTATTATTATTAGTATTTTTTTTTTTATTTTGATTAGTTTTATTTTACAACATATCAACTCTTTTTTTAGTTATTTAATGCCAAACCCAGTGATTTTTTGGGAAAAAATTGCTTCAACTTGCTTATATCTTCAAATATTTATTCATGGGGTTTGATTTGGTTGCTTTAAACTTTATAGAACATGATTGAGATTTTTTATAAAGGAAAAGGAAAAAAGACAATAATATTCATGTTTGATAGATTTTAGGTCAGCAGATCAGTGTCATCAGATCGACCTGATCTGGTAACACACAATTTAAGTTTTGAATTATTAATTTTATTTGTTCATCGACTATATATGTATACATAGATGGGTACTTTTGCTAGTATATATATATATATATATATATATATATATATATATATATACACACTAGCAAAAGTACCCATCGTTGACTGGGTTCAAAAACAGCCTACAGAAAATGAACTCTGATTTATGAAAGTATGATAGGTTATGAAAAGGAAGGGTTGTAAAGAGATAGCTTCGAATTTGGGGGTATCAAAACCAAAGCAAAATATGATCAAAGTAAAAATAAAATAGATAAACCTCATAATTTATTATACCATACCTGTTCACAGTGAAACACTTATCACAATATTCTGTGGATCTATATTAAAAAACCTTGTTAAACTTTGTGACATATTTCCGTTCTATGGAGGTCAGGCACGAACGAACACCCCATAATTTTATTATACCATATTTCTTCAAACTGAAACATAATTATCAAAGTATACTTACGCAGATAGATATGAAAAGTCTTTATTAAAGTTTGTGTTAATTTTATTATACCATCCCTATTTAAGTTAAAACATACTTATTAAAGTATTATTATGTACATCTATATCAAAAACACTTGTAAACGTTTTTTTTTAATTTTTTAATTTTTTTATTTCCATACTTTGTGGACCAGGTGCATACGCAGACCCCACAATTTTAATGAATCATCATTATGCCAGATCAAACATACCCATTCCTGTGTCTCAATACATCTTCTATCATTATATGTGATCAGTTTTCTATAATAGTCAACCATATAGGAGCCTATTCGTGACTAGACACACACACACAGACATTCAGTTTTATATTATAGATTAATAAAGTAGCTGTAGGAATTCCCCTCTGGAAAAAATTATCGTAAATTCGCCACAACAGATGCCACATACAAATTCAATACAGCCACTAACTTATGTAACTTTCAAACACCTTTGCAAACACATTCAATCATGATAATAAAATATTACATTACATCGTAGGAGCAACGCCATCACAATCGCAACATCATTAGAGGGGAGGGGTACATATTTTTCTCTAAATATTTAGACCTATCGCGGCCACCAGTCAACACTGGGAGGAAATCTACATGTTCCAGGTTCTATGCTTACACCAGCTGTAACTGGCTCATATATGCTATTATCTTTCCAGTAGTAGAATCAAAAAATAATAAAGTCTCCCTCGGGAAAGTCTGCTGTCTCTGGTTAGTGGCGCGTTAATTCTTTTATTCCGGAATTAGATCAATCTAAACAAACACTTCAGAACATTACAATATGGCATCGCTAGGACAATTTCAGTTCATAGACATTTTTCAACATAACAGCGAACAGATCGTCAACCACTTTTACATAACTAATGAATGTTTAGCTTTTCTGTTAAAACATTCACAAACATACATTTACTACGAGGTACAATACGTACCTTCTACATTCTTATTTTTTACGAGTAATTGCTGACCAATATTATATCGGTCGCAATTTAATGAATAACGTTTGTTTATTTTTCCAATTACACATCTAATTTTACACATTAACTAATTTGTTAGGATAACACTTTCTCATTCTGATCACCTACAAGTGAAGGACAATGTTTGCACAAAACATATGTTGCGGTTTGATGAATAATGTTCACTTATTTTTTTTATTTTATTTATAGATTTTGGACTTATGCATTTACTGAAGCACACTGAAATAATCATGTGATTATTTAGAAACCAATTACTAACATGAGGAGGGGCTACTGTTTTGCAACTATTGCATACTTTCACCTAACAAATTAATAAAAGATGATGTAAAAACAGAAAATTAAATACTGGTGACCTTAAAATTATCCTAAGGTTTCATAAATACTGGCAACTTATTTTTAACAATGCAGCATGTTTACATACATGCATAATTAAAAAAAAGTATACTTAACATCTTTTAACACTTAATAAGTGCACAAACATAAAATTAAATCAACTTCTAAACATGATGCAATTTTGCTAAAAAACATATAGCATCTTTGATGTCTTCATAATTGCTCAAGATTATTAAAATTAAATACTGGTACCATTAAAATTTTACTACGGTTAGCTTTAGTTAGCTCTACGGTTAGTTTGAGAATTATTGGCATTTAACACGTTCTTTGCGTACATGTCTGGGCAGGATCTGCTAGAAAGATCTAATCCTGCCTTGACAGAGTTCAAAATAGACTTTACAGCCTAGTAGGGGATGCCCTTTTCTCTTCCCTGCAACCTCTTTCTCACAGAAGAGATGTGATGAGCCCGTCTCTGCTTTATCGTTATTTTCATGGCAAGCGCTCATCTGAGTTCCAGTCTATGGTCCCCTCCCTCTTGCCAAAATTTCACAATAAACAATCGTCTAGCTGAAAACACTATCAATAATTTCCTCCATTCTTTATCCATGCCTACACCTAAACGTAAATTCCATGAATAAAGTTTCTTTCTTAGAAGTGCACACTTGTGAAACTGTCTTCCATTTGCCTGTTTTCCAGCTGATTACAATATGGTCGTCTTCAAGTCCAAGGTAAACAAGTTTTTGATGAGCCGTTCCCCTTAAGTAATCCAATTTACCAAATTTACACTTCTAACAATTCCAATGATATTGTCCCACTGATTATCACACACTCTTTGACCCTTATCCTCGAGTGACTTCTGGGTCTTGATAAGTGGTGTCTCCTATGTAAAAAACAAATAAACAAACACATATTGCTCTTAATATCTGTTTGAAAAAGTTATTATTTTTTCGGATCTTGATCAAGATCAGAAAAAAGAATAACTTTGTCATGTTCAATGAGATGTGTTTAAATAATAACCTGCTGCCAAAATATACAAATATATATATATATATATATATATATATATATATATATATATATATATATATAACATTCAAAATTTAACTACAATTGTGTTTCTCTTTTTCCAACTATTAGATTTGGTTTGTCTGGTACAAGTGCATATTGAACCAGGCAAACAACTTCCTGCTAGGAATGTAGTCCACACTATAGCATCTACCAGAAAACCCTTTGAAGATTAATATTTAAAACGTGTGAAATTGTAGGTCAACACAAAAATGATTATTTTCATTGAAATCCATTTATTTATAGAAATAATACTGAAAGTAATTTTTTATATATAGTAGTTGTGAAATAGGTTTAAATATATTTTAATTCATGCAAATTTCGGATTTATTATGGAACCAATTTTCTATTAAATATTATATTGTATCTAAAACATAGTACTGATTTCAAAAGTAAAAAAAAATTACTTTAGTGTTATAAAGCTAGAATCGAAACCAATAGATTTAGTGCTCCAGCCATGTTCCCTCATTTAGTGCTCTAGACATGTTCCCTACCATTTGAGCTAACCCGACAGACAAATCAAAAAGTTTCAAAATGAAACTACTTTTAACTATAATTAATTTTATGCATGCGCAAACTAATACAAATATGTCGGCAAGTTGATATGAACATTTTGCATTTCATCTTGCCGACTTCTCTATGCGTTATTCATCCATTGAAACAAAAATTTTACTCATTCTAAACCATACTTGTTGTACGATTAGCTTTTGCTGTTAATTTTAGTGTTATGTGACCAGTAGTTTAAGAGTTTATCATTTAAATATTTACAGACAGATACACATACATCTCTCTTATTAAAATAAATTTATAAATATATATATTAAAATAAATTTACAAATATATATATTAAAATAAATTTATAAATATATATATTAAAATAAATTAAGCAAAAGAAACATAATGGAAAAAGAAAATGAATGTTTTCTCTACATTGTCCAAGAATATTATTTTCATTGAAATATGTTTATTTACAGAAAAACAATACTTATCCTTACATTTCGAAATTGTTGTAAAAGCATTCTCAATAATTTCTGGCACATTAAGCTATTGGCAACTAGGCCATTTCTGGCACATTAAGCTATTGGCAACTAGGCCATTTCTGACCAACCATGTTAATATCTTCATGCTGTCATTCATTTCAATCAGTATATCTTTTAAAATTAAACCAGAAAACATATGTCAGCTGCTAGTATAAGGTCTTCAATTATTTTATCCATGATATAAACAGCAGCATAAATTGTTTAGTGCAGGCCACTTTCTTGGCGGGAAGTCATTTATCTGGGGCAATATACGCTTATACCATTTGTCTGTTTTACAGAATAGCAAATCTTTTACTTTAGTATTTTAATCGTAAAACAATACTGACAATTGAATTGAATATGATTTGAGTGGGGTGGGGGATTAAAGATGAATGTGTAATCAAAGTTAATCAAACTCATAGAATTTGAACTTGGCACAACTCATCCTATTTTCCACGAGGTTATCCTTTATAACCATTATACTCTCCTCTCCCTTCAAAGTTTGGCTGTGTCACCAGGTAGATGAGATTATTATGATGAATCAAATACTTTCATTAATAATGAAAAGTCATGACCGGATAAATATGTTGTAAATAAGAATCAATATTACTTACTTGTGATAAATGGCTAACACAATTCAAAAACTGTTGCCTGTTGCTAATTAATCTGATGACTGGTCTAGGATATGGAAATGTGTGAAATGGGCTGGCAACACTGCCAGATTCTCCTTTGTCAATTTCATCAGCCGAACACCATGGAACACCTTCAAGAGAATCCTCCTTGGGATTCCCACTAAAAAGAAAATAGAAATAAAAGGCATTGGATACTTTTCAGAGTTCAGATCTACTTTATGAATAATACAAGAACTTTATGATATACTAGACAACCTGTGATCCATTTGGTTAGAAATCTTTCCTTTCCCACTTTCTCTCCTCTCTCAATTTTAATTATTCACAACATTTAATTACATAGTCAAACAGATTTTACATAATCAATAAATTCTAATGCTATAACAGACCCTTTCTTTCCCTCTCCCATCTTTTTTATTTACTCTTTTTTTGGTTCATCTCCTGTTCTATTTATTTACAGATACATTGTGATGTCATAATAGACCCTCTGCTCCACCCTACTGCTTTTTCTCTTAATAATTTACATCATTCTATTCCTCTCTCAACTTATTATCATTCACTCTTTCTTTGTTAAGAGCAAAGCATTGTACTTGTTCTGATACTACACCCCATTTTTCCTGTCCTTGGTCAGAGTGGAGAAAAGGAAAACAGGAGATAGAGAAAGAGAGAGAGAGAGATAGAAACATTAATAAAAAAATATGTTACACTTTTGCCTTGGGAAATGCCCTGCTAGTGATAATATAAAACACTAGTAGGGTACCAAGCACTGCCTGGAGTTATGGATAACAAAACAGAAGAGTAAGAAAAATTGTAAGAATATTTCTTCTAAAATACCCCCCCCCCACAAGTATTATTTCACATCAAAGGTCGGTTGAGACAGAAAAAAAAATCTCTTCAAATGTCAGCCCCTTCCCACCTCGGATAATTCTGTTCCTGTTGATCCCCCCAAAAAAATGAATATATCAGTTTTGTGGGTTTGTCTTGTGTAGTTTTTTACTTTTACTTGTGTACACCAACAACTTTCCTTCATATAAAATGGAAGATTCTGTGGGTGGCATTTTTGAAAGGGATCCTCCTATACATTGCTTTGATTATTTTTACACATTGTAAACAATATTTATCTTCGCATGTGTGAATTATAGTGGATTAGTATGGCTACCTAGCATTGCCTGGGAGCATGAACAACAAAATAGAAATGTTATAGAACTTCTCTATCTTTCTCTTGACCTCTCTCTACCCTATACATCTTTCTCTTTCAATCACAGGTACCATTTCAGAACAAAGCTTTATTTACTATTTAAAAAATAAATAAATAAATAAATAAATTAAAAAAATGTTCTAAATGTTGACCCGATCTCGGACTAAACTTGTTCCTGATGACCTTCTAAAGAATAAATACTATATAAAAAAATGCCCTCCCTCTCATATTCTCTCCAAGGCAATGCTGAAAAAGAATATATCAGCTTTGTGAGTGTATCTTGTGTAGATTCTAACTTTTAGCAGAAGACACATACACACACATGTATGTGTTGTTAATATAAAATATGCCATGTAGATAGAAACAAACCTGTAGTTTTGTCTTTCCTGTTGCAATTCACTTGTAAATTCATCATCATCAAACTGGAAATCTGTGGCAAAACGAGCAGCTTCTTGGATCATTCCCAAACCAAGCAACATATTTACAACTCTCCTTTGTGTCCGTTTGCAGTCCCCAGCAGTATGCTGTAATTAACAAGTTATAATCCATCGACTTAGAATGAGTGCTTTATGCCAAACTGATGCTTGAATATGGTTAAACTTGTGCTCATTTTTGCATTTAGTAATAATACTCCCTTATGATCTCTTACTGTACATTGAACGGATACCATAAAACTTTGTAGTGATAAGATGCAGTGAACTAAGTTCAATAATAAGCCAGATTGGCCAAGTAATTTTCGAGAAAAAGTGAAACAGACTAAGAGAAATATATAATTTACAGATCTAAGTTATGCAATACTGTGATTTAATGTCAGTTTCAAAGCAAAGAAAAGTTAACATATTTCTAGACAAATCAAAACCTACTTGAAACAAATAAAAAGGGTTGAATAGTGAGCTCCACTATTCTCTGGAATGTGATTCCCATAAGAATCCATCTGATCAACTTTTTTTTTTTACATCACATATATTCAAGTAAATTTTATATTAAAAAATATATATATATATATATATATATGTACTTGTTTAATTATTACTTACATTTTTGTTAACAATTTTTATTATCACATAAGGATGTAATAAAAATAGAATTTTATATTAACAAAAAAAAAAATGTTATAAAATGCAGAGCATTACAAAGTTTCTCATTTTTATCCATAAAAAAGCAACTGCAACTTTTGACAGCATGACTAAAATTGTATTTTAATAAAGCAACATTTAAAACTATGCTGTATAAACCAAAGGTGTTTCCATTATTATTTTTAACATTAATTAAAGAGATAAAGAAAGCAAATAAATCTAACTTACCAAAACAAGTTCTCTCCAGTTGTAGTGGCTAGTTTGCTAAAAGAAAAAAAAATTCATAACACAGGTTAAAACAAGACATGAGCTTTTTATTTTTTTCAATGAAGAAGCAATGTTGACCATAGCAATAATTAATCTTAGTCATCATTTTACTATTGTTTGAACATTTCAATTAAATTTTTTTTATGGGCAGGGGATGGGGGGGTCTAACTTATTTTAACTGTTGATCAATAACAGGAAATAAAAAATGCAAACTGGGAAAAAAAAAAAAAAAAAAGTTATTTCTAAGTACATTTTTTTTCTGCTCATTTTAATGGAAAGTGAATTGGGGGTAACTCGATTTTTTTGTGGTCCACAGGAAGTGCGATGAAATTACAGATAGCTGAAGCTACTGAAGCAGCACTCACTCTAGATGGTTCCTCTGAAGGCAAAAATGTCATGGTAATATTAAACTCACAAGTGGTTTCCAGTTGCTTGTATATCGTTATCAGACAAGATGATGACATTAGGATTTTGCAGTTCTTGCAGAGAGGCATCAACATTCTCCTATATACAGCACATGGTATTCCCAAATGGTCACCTATCTGGCACTGATTAGGCTCAGCATTGCTTAACTACTGTGATCTAATGAGAACTGGTGTGACAATGTGATTAAGCCATATAACATAATTAGAGATAGGTTGATAATCAGTTTGTATACAAGACCTGTAAAACAATGAAGTATATTTGGATGGCAAGGTTATTGACGTTGTCCAGAAGTTCTTTGTTTTTTGTCTTTTTTTTTTTTACCTTGGTGACACTATTGGAATGCAAAGAGGTGCTGAGCTTATTTCAAGAGATAGAAGTGAATGAAGTAAGTTCTAAGAACTTCTGGCATTATTAATCAGCAGAATGTTACCATTGTCGACCAAAGAAAAAGTCTATCATACATGTCTACACAGTGTGATGATGTATGGAAGTGAAACCTGGCCAATGAGGGTTGAGGATATGTGCTGCATAGAATAAAGTAATCATTTCTAAAATGTTCTAATCTTGATTTTTTTTATTCTATCTTTATTTCTTGAATGAAACTTTATTATATTATACATAACTTACTAGAATATTTTATAACTTTAGATTATTTTTATGCACTTTTATAAGGAAATATGCCCTGTCATAAGATTATTTATAGAAGAATCTCAATGCATTGGCTAAAACTTGAGTACATTATTATGATGCTAATGCTATGGTGCCACAATAAAAAAATGGAAACTGACTAGTAAGAAAAAGCAAAATTATCAACTTAAATGCTATTTAGGTCCAAGTTTTAAAATCTCACAAGATAACTTCACATGTTAGCAAAAAGACAAAGCTCCTTTTACCTGTCTTTGATATTGATGAAATGTGTGCGAAATAAAACCCATTCTGTGAGAGGATAACAAATTTGGACAAATTCCTGAAATCAAAGAAACCATTTTAATAAGAAAAAGACATTTTTCTGGTACATTTAACATGTAATTAGCTAAAGAATAATTTATTTATCCAAGACATTTTATTAAAAAAAAAAAAAATTTAAATTAAAAAAAAAAAAAAAAAAATAATAATTTTTGTACATTTTAGGACAGAAGACCAGTATCTTCAGACATCATGATCTGATAGCACCAGAAGAAAAAATGTCCGATCATGCAAATAGAGTGGAGGATTTCTTTCAGGGAGAAAGAGGAGTATTCTTGATAAATGGTTTCTCCCTTCCTTTTGAAAATATTTGTCTGGCACATTATTTTATTCACATGACAGCAGTGAGATTTTTATATAACTATATTTGATACAAATACACATTGCTCTATAATAAAGACCAAAGGTTGTTCATTTTCAACACAAGCTCAGAATGATTAACAGTTTTTCTCTGTTCATTTCACCTTCAGCTCTACAAACTTCAAATAGACTGATTAATTTTTCCTTTAAAAAAAACGTCTCAAAATATACTGAAATTTTGTGGAATTTCAATTTTATATGATTACAGTCAAACATTTTAAAATGTTTAAAGTTCAAAATTGTTTGTTGAATTTCAGGAGAAAAGAAAAAAATGAAAAATGAATGATAACGAACCTTTTGGAAATTTATACATTTTTAATATTTTCCATAGCCATTTTTTTATCATGTTCCGAGTGTCTTTGAAATTCAAATCTGGGTGACGTCTGAAATAAAAATATATATATATATATATATATATATATATATATTAAATCTTACTTAAATTTTTTTTTGGGAAATTGTAAATGAAAACAAAAACCAAAACACATCCACTATACATAGATATCATCAAGAACAGAAAATATACCAACACTACATCCACATTGACAAATGTTTCATTCCATGCCAAGAATGTAATTCTACAATATAAATTATATAATCACAAAGAAGCCACTAAAGTGATTAAAAAAATGCCATTTTTCTTACATGTTAGATTTCAACCAGATTTCATTCCTCTCAAACTACACTAATAAAACCAGTTCATAACAAACTTTGCTAATTTAATCCACTATAATTTCTCTGTCTAAAAATCTTCAAATAATAAATGGCCTTCTAAAAGTCACCTACTTTTTTAGCTAAAGCCGTATTTCACTGATATCTATTTTTGCAAATCCAATTTCCTTCCTTTTTTTTTTTTTTTTGCAGTGATAGTTTTAATAGTTTCCCTTTCTTTTCACTAATTATTTTCTCAAATATTTTTAATATCCCCCCCCCAAAAAAAAAAAACAATTTTCTTACCAATAGCAAACTAGTAAACATTTATAAATATGTTTGCTTTTATTTCACTTGTTTTCCTTTAACTAATGAAACTACTTCATTGCCAATTTCTCCTCAAAAACCTCTTTTGCGCTTCTCATTGTTTTTCATTCCTTGCATGTGTTATTCTTTAAGTTAAAAAAAAATTTCTTTTTTTTATTTTGATAGAATCATTGCTGTATACTTGTTAATCTGAGGAATACCATGCTGCTAATAACAGATCTTTGGTCGCTTCTGTCAGAACACCTAACTGAGGATATTGATGATTTTGTTCATGTTGTTTTCAAAGGTGTAAGTCTCATAGTGAGCTAAAGTATTTTGTCACTTGGTTGGGCTAAGTCATCTTTGGTCATCAGGATGGTCTATTGGTAGGGTTTATGAAAGCTTGAAGTGTTGCCGTTCCTAACAGCAGTCTCATCAAATGATCAAACCATGAAAGTCCCCTTTTAAGCATAACAGCACATCATGGTTACTATTAACAATGGATTTGTAAGTCTAATATGCATCTAGAGCAAATCCTTTTCATCTTTTCTTTCTATTTCCAGCATTTAGCTAAGCCTCATCACCTTTATGTGATACTAGCCTGGGTGCCCAATGTTACCAGGGTGTTTGGAGGTGTGTGGTGAGCAAAAAAAAAAAAAAAAAAAAAAAAAAAAGTAGTAAGTAGGCAGACAGGCTCGAACCCGTACGGCAAAGAAGGAAAAGAACATGAAAAAAAAAAAAACAAAAAAAAAAAACATGACGTGTTTGCTGTTTCGCCCATCACCAAACCGGACACATAAGTTAAAATTAAGGCTAGTCATGTGAAAAGAAAGGAGGACTTTTGAAAATATGAGTGAAAAAAGTGACCCCTCCTTTTAGAAAAGTTCCCAGTTGAGGGTGAAGGAATTAATGTTTTCAGCAAATTTTTCGATACTTGTCATCCAAAGGGTCGAGCTTCAAAACGATACAGATCTCGTGAAACTCCGTTGCCTCTGTCAAAAATTTTAGGTAGACCTATAAACATACATTTAAACAAACAGGTGAGATTTATATTATAGAAGATGTGTCTTGTTTATAGTCTGTTTCTATCATCTTTTGATAAAGTTGATTTGCATGTTTAGTCTTTTTCTACTTATTCTACATTTATATATGTCAATTCTTTTTAAGACTTTAAATTTTACACAATCTAAAATATGCTGTTTATATGCAAAGTAGTGGTTTTTCAATGAATGAAATGAGTTACAGCAATAACTTTCTATGTATTGATTAATATATATAGCTCTATAATAAAAGTTAGCATACATTTGTCCGGCTTGCTTCAACAGTCAAGTATGCAAATCTATTTTTTTTGCATAAAGAAGTGGAGATTTAATCTTAATATCTGATTAAAAAAAAAACAAAGAATTATCATGTATGCTAATTTCATTTTATGAAAAAAGAGGGGCTTAAACTTAACTGATAATAAAAAAGAAAAGAATTTCTTTTACTTTTAATATTCTCTTTGTAGTAATTTAATTTTGTAGTAATTTAATTTTGTAGTAATTTAATTTTGTCTTTTTCTTATCGATTAGTTTTGTTTCAATGATTTCAAGTAGTGAATGGAAATTAAATTGCAATCACGAGTGGGTAAAGCCAACTAGTATATAAATATGAATAAAATTAGGGAACTTAAAACACAAAATAACTTTCTCGCTTATTTATTTGATGTCACTTTTCCCTTGTCTGGTAGGGATTACCTATAGCAATCTCGACATTATTGGGAGATATGTGCAAAATAGTAGACTTCAATGGTATGGACATGTTGAAAGAATGGACAAGTTCTTGGGTTAGTAGACGTAGAACAGTTGAGATAGCAGGTTCAGTTCTGAGGAAAACATGGAAGAAAGTGATAAAAGTTGACTTGAAAGAAGAATAAATAAAAACCTGACCAGATAGAGGTTAGCATAGAAGTCATTTTATTAAAGTCATCCAATACATGCTGCATGTAAAATAGACATTTTTCCAAATATAATGATGACAAGTTAAACTCACTTCTACAAAAGGAGATAATACCTGTGACAGTGTATCTCCTAAGACTGAATCAAGCCAAACCATGTCTTTTCTGACAAAGTGTGTGATGGTTCAAGTCAACACCTAAGTTGTTTGAATAATACCAAAGCAAACCAGAGCTGGTATGACAACTAATAAATATCCAATTATCCTATGCATCCACACTCTGCAAACATCTTGTAGTTTCCTCTATAATTTATAGGAGTTCTCTCAGTTGTACATTGTTTTTTTTCTATAACCAGGATTTACTTTGAAATAATTATTTTGTTTCATGAACACATGTACATTTTTTAAATCTTAAATATTGTTATTTTATATAACCAAATCAAACTTATTCTTGTATAATAAACAAAGGTAAGAACTACTAATCAAAAATGTGAAAATGTCCAATATCAATAACATTTCAGGACGTAAAAAACATTAAATAATGTTGAAAAAAATGAAGAGAAATATTTTGTGAAAATAATACAGAATGTGACTTACACAAGTGACAGCATCAAGGAAGGAAAGAGAAAGGAAAAACTTTTTTCTGTAAACAGTTTATTAATATATATATATGGCATTAATTTTCATATGAGGACAGTAACAGCTGTGAAAAGGACGAATGGGAAAGCACAGTAGTTTTTGACTGCCAAGAGAGCTAGAAAGAGAACAGACAGTGAAAATTACAGTTTAAATCAGGAGTTGGCAAGAAGGAGTTTGAAAAAATTTTTTTTTTATTTATATCTTCTTACTCAAAATAATAATTAATAAAAGTGTCCTGAATTGTTAACTTAGCTTAACTTTATTTATATCTTCTTACTCAAAATAATAATTAATAAAATGATCCTTCTGGAAACCAACATGCAAATATCAGAAAGTTTCATTGAATGTCCTGATCACTTGGTAGGCCGAGAGAATACTCAAGGCGTTTTCAAATAAATATAAATTTTATTTCACATTTGAAGTGTCTTGATTGGGATTTTATTTTAACATTCAACTGCTTACCTGAGAACATTGGCTTCATATTCACCATCTAATAAATTATCCATAAACTTGACTATTGCTTCCTTATGTGACTTATTCGTTTGCAACAAGTCACACAACTCACCCCACATATTCTTGGATAAAAAATGTAAGCATTGCTGCAAATAGAAATTAAATCAAATAAAAATCATTGCAAAACCACATTAAAAAAAAGTGTCAATATTTATAATCCCCCTATTCGAAATTCCAAGAAGGTATTTATAAATTGGATTATCCAGATTAAAGACATTAAACTTAAATATAAAATTAAATACCTATTATTTTAATCAGTTTTTTTTTTTTAAATGAATAACAAATTAAAAGAGGATGGCATATAAATATGGCATGGGATACAAAACGAATCAGATGATAATCAAGGAAGATAAATGCGAAAACTGGCAACTCGTTTTCATGTTTATCTCCCTTGATCATAACCTAATTTGTTTTGTCACACATCCATTCTATAATAAAGAGCAAGGTGAGTTTTCTTTTTTCATGAAAATATCTTCAAACAAGGCATGAAGCCACTTACTGTAAGAATTTAACAAAAATAAAAGATGTACAGACGTATGTTTTTCCGACTGATATGAGAATAGGTATGTTGCGCGCACACACACACACACACATAAAAACATAACTCAATACCCACCGGTTATTTACCCTTGTCTTAGCTTTAGATTTATCCGACAGGTGGCATCTCTCTACTTGGTTTCACATTCTCTATCCACTTTCGTTCCCTACCTATCTTTCTTTTTTGCTCAAATTGTTGATATAGACAGACGTACATTCTGTGCGCCTCAACAGGCATAACTTTCATTTTACAGTAAGATGACACAGGTATACATTAACAAACTTATGTGAACACTGGACACACAACGAACATAAAACAAACATTACAAATTAAAAAGCATGCTTATGTGTGTACACTCACACACACGCTTGTTTTTACCTTATTCATTTAATAAAACAGATTCTTTATATATACTATAACTCAATATTCGTCATCTGAACTTTGAGGTTGGAGTTTTTGAACACGCATTAATATTATCTACAATGGGTAACCTCGATCACCACAGTGGTGACCTCAACAGATGATTTTTCACAAATGCTGATCATGCTGTGAGAATGGTAGAAATCGCCCAAAACTCTCAACCCAAAACTGAAGAGGTATTATAAAAAGGCTGACTGGGAAGCTATCAGGGCTTTCATCAGAGATCCCCCATGGAGAAATATCTTTTCTCTTCCAGCTGAACAGTGCGCAAATGAGACCACTGAATGGTTCAAAATGGCAACTGAAGTACATGTTCCACACAATTTTATAGCAAGCCCCACTCTCCTCAATGGTTTACTTCTACTTGCGCAGCTGCCATTGCTCAAAGGCAGTATGCGTACAGTAGATTTAACCAACATAAGTCCAGTTCAAACAGACAGAAGTTTATAGAAGCTAGAAGTAATTGTAAGAGAGAAATAACAGCTAAGAGAGAATCTACTGAAACCACCAGAAAACATATCGAAGCACAGAAATTAGGAACCCGTGATTTTTGGAAAATCTATAACAGTGTAGTGAATAACGAGCAGTCAACAATTACCCCACTATCAAACAATCATGAGGTTGCTTGCATGGTAACCAAGAAGGCTAACATGCTTGCCAGTCGGTTTGCCTCAAACTCCACATTGGATCCAGAAAACCACTCCCTCCCTGACTTTCCTTTGTGGACCGACACCACACTAAATGATCTGAAAATCATCCCTTCTCAGGTGCATGGTATAAAACACCTAGACACCTCAAAAGCATGTGGACCCAATTTCATCCCGGCTGTGCTATTAAAAAAAATGCTCCACCGAGGTTGCTCCATTTCTCTTCAAACAAATCCCTTAACGACTCTTGCTTTCCTGACTGCTGGAAAACTGCTTCTGTGGTACCAGTTTTCAAAAATTCTGGTGAAAAAACTGACACATTAAATTATCGCCCCATTAGCTTCCTCCTGCTTTTTGTCAAACTATTCAAGTCTATAATTAATCAAGCTCTAGTCCATCACTTTACAGCTGTTAAACTTCTGACTAACCAACAATATGGATTTAGGCAAGCCCATTTCACAGCAGATATCCTAACTAATCTCTGAATATATATATATGGCACGATAGTCTTATCAGGAAAATTAGATCATATGGTATCACTGAACGAATACTTAACATAATTAAATCCTTCTTAAGTAAAAGAAGAATCCAGGTTGTCCTCGACGATCATTCATCTAAACAATATGATATGAATGTGGGAGTACCTCAAGGTCTATCCTTGGGCCTTTAATATTCCCGATATTCATAAATGACCTACCTGATAAAATTGTCTCAGAGATGGGTATATTTGCTGATGACGCCACAAATGATCACATATCTAATGAAATAGCAAAAAACGCTAAAGGAAGACCTTCAATCTGTAGTGGAATGGTCATATTCAATGCTGCCAAGACGAAGCTTGTTTCCTTCAATAATTACAAAAAATCTTCTCTACCACCAATAGCAATGGCCAAAGACATATTACCTAAAAGTACTTCTTTTAAACTCCTTAGCCTAACGTTCATAGGGAACATGAGTTGGAACAGATACGTTGAGAGCATTGCCAAGGCCGCTGCGAAGAAGGTGGGCTCTCTCTACCATACTAGAAAGCTACTTATGCTTGAAAGTATCCTGTACCTCTATAAGGCAACCATTCATCTATGTATGGAGTATTGCTGTCACATTTGGGCTGGTGCGTCTGCTACTAGTCTCACTCCTGGACACGGTTCAAAAGAGTCACCAACTTGATAAGTCCTGAACTGTCATCTAAACTTCAGCCTCTGTCCCATCAACGAAATGTTGCATCCCTCTGCCTGTTCTACAAGTACTTTAATGGTGAATGCTTTGACGAACTACAAACCCTTGTACCCCCCCTCGACGTAAATACCCCTAACAAACCCAATAAGCACCTAAATCCAACCCCTTCACAGTAGAGATCCCTAAGTGTAAGAAAGTCTTCTACTTTCTAATAAGAAAAAAAACCTGGACTGGATTCTTGGCAGCATTCAAACATTCTCAGCTCCAACCCGTTCAGTCCGGTTCTCCAGAACTCAACTACCAACATCTTCACTGCCGGCCTTATATTCTCTCATTCCAGTGTCTAGCCTCATTAATATGCAAATTAAGATACGATCGGACCTGATGATTTGTCGCCTTTTCGTGTTCTAAAACAACTTTTTTTCTTTTCAGCACAACAGGATTTCAGTTTAAATTCCACATTGAAAAACGACTCGCATTTGAAGTTCTTTTAACAGTGAGAACTTTTTCTTCAAAAAGAAATCCGACTCAAATTGTACTTCCATTAAAATAAATCTTTAGTTTAAAAATGACACCTTTTTTCCTTGTCAGCACAACAGAGTTTCATTTTAAATTCCGCATTGAAAAACAACTCACATTTTAAGTTCTTTTAACAGCAACGACTTTTTCTTCAAACAAAATAAAATCCGACTTGAATTGTACTTCCAAATTTTTATAGAATGGCGAATTTCCAAAGTAAAATTTGCATGTTCATATTAAAAATTCTCCCAGCCCGACAAATTATCACAAAGTCTGAGTTTCAAATGCATATTTAACTTCTCTATAGCATCAAATTTTCACAAAATCCGGCTTTTGAATACGTACATAAAATTATCCATAGCCTGACAAATTTTCCACGGTGACTTCCGAATGCACGCCTACCATTCAACCGAATCGTATTCCAACACGGTCATTTCACAACGACAATTAAAAAAGAACCCGGCGAATCCCATTGGGAATAACAACAAACAAAAAGACAAAAAAGGTCCGACTCATTTCATATCTTCAACCTTCGCAGTTTGACGTAACTCATTTACTTCTCCCTTTAGCAGTGCTTTCAATTTTCCAGGTTCGACACGAATCATTTAAAATTTTCCTACTTTCATCTCAGCCACATCGACTTCATATTTAAAGCCAAAATAGCTTCTAATAGGATAATAAACCTGGACTGGATTCTTGGCAGCATTTGAACATTCTCAGCTCCGACCTGTTCAGTCCGGTTCTCCAGAACTCAACTACCAACATCTTCACTGCCAGCCTTATATTCTCTCATTCCAGTGTCTAGCCTCATTAATATGCAAATTAAGACGCGATCAAACCTGATGATTTGTCGCCTTTTTGTGTCCTATCGGTCGGGTTTCGAGTTCTAAGCGTTGTACATGTCACCCTTGGCAGCCTGCCTCAGTGACTGCAGTCACACTACAATTTTCCCTACATACTCTAATAGTTTCTTCCCCAGAACTGCTAGACTTTGGAACTCCCTTCCGGGATTCTGCTTTCCCAACTGTACTGACATGCAGAAGTTCAAGTGTAATGTTAACAAACATCTTGCTGCTCATTTCCCTTCATAATATCCCTGTAACTTATATCCCCAATAATAACCCCCTTCTTACAAAGTGGCACTGTGCCTTGTTTGATGTGAAAATTGAATAACAAATAAATAGATAAAAATACAGGCCTTAGTCATTAGGAAAAGAGTTGCACAAGTTCTTGGAAATAAGCCGGTGCTTTTTCAGTCGTCGTTAGTCTAAGGGAGATAACTCTACTAGTTTAATATTAGTATCAGCTAATAACAACTGTATACATAGAAGAGAGTTTTATAGCGATTCTGACTGATTTAACAAATTATGTCACTTTCAGTCTTCTTTGCCTCATCTCTTAGCATTCATATAGAAACAAATAGGAAACTAATAGTCTTCCACTACACTGTAAAAAAAATAAAAACAAATACATGTATATATATAAGAGACCATACTACATGGATATAGAGCAACGTTTTTTCACAGTGAAACCTATCTAAAGATTTATACATAATAAAATAAAATAAGCTGACTTTTTGGGGTCATTTTATAGAATCAGTCATCTCCAATCAGATTTTTTTTTTTTTTTTTTTTTTTTTTAGTCAGGGCAACCAAAAAACCATAACGTACTTGTACAGTTTAATCAAGACATTAAAGAAATGAAAATTAAAAAAAAAAAAAAAAAAGGTTATATTGCACGTATCCATGATGAAACGAAGTTCTTCGAAAAAAAATTTCACTTAATTTCATCAAGTTTTTTTTTTTTTTTTTTTTTTTTTTTACAGCAAACAAACAATTTGTTATGATACCGAGCAAAAAGTTCGATTTTTAGGAAGAAAAGCTAGTAATAAAAATGGGGAGGGAGTCTCGGCGCTTTAACTGGAGTTATCTCCCCGTGGAGTGTTGTTCAACATAAGAACGTTTTTCTGCTGTAAAAAAATACTTGATCAAATTAAATGGAATTTATTTTTTTATTTATTTTTTTTTTTTTTTTCGGAGATCTTCAGGCCATAACCTTTTTTTGATATTTTCATTTTTAAATGTCTTGATTAAACTGTACAAGTACCAACCATAAAAACGCTTGGTTAAATTTTTATTTTTAAAAATAAAATATTTAAGAACTGGCACAGTATGCTATAAAAATAAAACAAACAACTTACTTCTTCAAGTTCTGGTGATAACTGACTTTCATGTGATTCTATTACTCCAGCAAAAGTTTCAGAAGTCATTGTGATTGATTTTACTGGATTCTAAAGTTGGAAATAAAATGTGACAAAAGTTTTAAATCAAACTACAGAACAGGGAAATAGTGAACTATAACTAAGAATTAGAAAAAACTATTTCATGCATGGAAAATTGAAAAATAAAAAAATAAAAAACAATCCAAAAATTTTTAGTTTATGTTTTGAATAATACTCTTAAAAATAGAGAGGAAGATATCAATGATTCACTTGCACAACATCTTAACTGATACAACCATGTAACATACTGTTAGCCAAAACACTAAAATTCAATGAGAATTGGCAAAAAGATATTTAGAAAGATCTTCAAGAAAATTTTAACTTTTGAATAAACAGACAAAATGTTTTTGAGACCACATTAAGATGTAAATATTTTTATTAATAAAAGATTTGTTTTTTAAACTTAGTTTTTTTTCTTATTAATTTTGAATTGTAAAATATCAATCATCCGAGAAAGAGGTTTTTGGGGGTTTTTTTGTAAATAAAATGTCCTTGACTCGTGTTATGTCCTTGACTCGTGCTGTGCAAATGATGCAATTTGGATGAAATCTCAATATTTTAAACTTTGTTTTTTTTTTGTGCGTGTTCACAGTAGTATAATTAGAATTGACACAAAAGAGCTTAGAGGAACTTTTTTTTTAATTTATAATCTTGGAGTATAAACAGCCCTCTATAGGCCCCACAACAGCGGAGTTACTATCTTTAAGAGCATATCTGAGAAAATAGACCACATACTGTCTTCACATCCCTCGGCTAACATCCACATCTGTGGTGACTTCAACGTCCATAACATGGAATGGCTGACCCATTCAAAAGACAGATGATGAGGGGAGGTTTTGTCACGATTTTGCCATTGCTTATGACCTCACTCAGATTGTTCGCGAACCCACCCGTGTGCCCGATACACCCGGTCAATATGCAAGCCTCCTAGACCTTTTTCTCTCAACTTCCCCTGAGCTATGTTCATGTTCCGTTCATTCTCCTTTAGGATCCTCCGACCACTCCGTTGTATCAGTTAAGATAAAAACGAAATGTAAGAAGCCCCCAGACGTACCCCTCCACCGTACTGTATACCGATACTCTATGGCTGACTGGGATAGTTTCCGTACATTCATATCTGATTTACCTCTGCACTCCATGTTTAAAAAGGAAGTGTCCTCTATAGTATCAGATCTGACTGAATGGTTAATTGTAGGCATAGACCAATTCATACCATCTAAAAAATTCCAACAAAAACCTAACAGCCAGCCATGGTTCTCCCCAGAATGTGCTGCTGCTATCGCGCACATAAATCACTTTTTCCATAGCTACCAACGTAATAGATGCACTGAGACTAAAGATTCTTTCAGGACTGCCAGCAACCACTGTAAAAGAGTAATAAAAAATGCAAGAGAGCTATATGCCCAGTCTGTTAAATCCAAGGTAGCTGATCAGCGGCTTGGTTCCCACCAGTTTTGGCAAATAACAAATAGGATCCTGAACGCTCTATCCCAACCATTATCAATGGACCAAAGGTCATCTCTTCAGCGTCAGACAAGACCAAACTATTTGCAAAGAACTTTGCAGCTAATTCTACCCTATGCGACGAAGGCCATCAACTCACCATATTTCCTCCTATAACACAGAACAAGCTAGGTAACATACAAATATCCGTGCATGAGGTCGCCAAGCTAATCAAGAACCTAGATTCCAGTAAAGCAACTGGCCCTGATGGCATCCCAATTATAGTGTTAAAAAAGCTTCAACCAGAACTCGCTCCCATACTTACGAAACTATTTAAGCGCTGCCTTAAGGAGAAGTGCTTTCCGACTCCCTGGAAGACCTCATCAGTTTGCCCTGTATTTAAGAATTCAGGTGATAAGTCATCTCCCTCTCAGTACAGACCAATAAGTCTCCTGTGTGTTATGAGTAAGTTGCTGGAATCCATATTAAATAGAGAAATAGTCAACCACCTCAGCAGGAATAACCTTCTTAGTGATACACAATATGGTTTCCGCTCTGCAAGATCTACCGCAGATGTGCTGACGGTTATATCCCACAGGATTAGTGAATCTCTTGACAAAGGCTTCCTTTCTAGGGCAATTGCTCTTGACATATCAAAAGCCTTCGAAAAGGTATGGCATAAAGGTCTACTTCACAAGATTTCCAGCTAAGGTATAACTGAAAATGTTTTCTCAATCATTAAATCATTTCTCTCCGATAGGCTCATAAGAGTAGTGGTAGATGGACAAAAATCGGAGGCCTGCGATATAAATGCTGGAGTCCCTCAGGGGTCAATCCTGGGCCCAACTCTCTTCCTGATCTACATCAATGACCTCCCTAAACACATACTTAAATCATTCGTTGACATCTATGCTGATGACACGAACATCTACGGCAACACATCAAAGGCTGTAAATGACAAAGTTCTCTCTGTCCTCTGATCTCGAGCGCGTGGTTCAGTGGGGGAAGATGTGGCTGGTTACCTTTAATGCATCCAAAAACCAAACTCCTATCCTTGCATCATCAACGCTCTGATCCCCATCTGGCATCAATTGTGACGGATGGCTCTCGTCTGGGTGTTTTGACAAGCTTCTGGGTTTGACCTTTACTCCTGATCTGAAATGGAACACGTACATCAAGTCTGTTGCCAAGGTCGCTGGAAAGATGGTGGTATCCTTCTACCGCTCCACTGTTGCCATATCTGGGCAGGAGCTGCTAAAAACAGCCTATCCTGCCTTGACAGAGTACAAAATAGACTTTGTGGCTTAGTGGGGGTGCCCTTTTCTCTACCCTGCAACATCTCTCCCACAGAAGAGACGTTGCGAGCCTATCCTTGTTTTATCGTTTTATCGTTATTATTGTTTTATAGCTGAATCCACTGTGAAAAATTTCCCCCACTCTATATCTGTGCCTAAATCAAAACGCGGATTCCATGAACAAAGCTTCTTTCTTAGAACTGCACGCCTGTGGAACTCTGTTCCGTCTGCCTGCTTCCCACCGGACTACAACTTGGATGTCTTCAAGTCCAATGTTAACAAATTCCTAATGAACCGCCCCCTTAAGTAAACACTTCATCAAATCTCCACACTAACGTAATGTACTTGCAATAACCCTTATCCCTGAGTAGCTTCCGGGCCTTGATAAGTGGTGGTCACTGTGTAAAAAAAAAAAAAAAAAAAAAAAAAAAAAGACAAAATATCATTGAAACCATGTGAATATGAAAATCATTATAATTATATATATATATATATATATTGAATAAACAGACAAAATGTCTTTGAAACCATGTTAAGAAATGTGGTTTCAAAGATAATTTGTCTGTTTATACTCAAAAATTTGTCCCACATCAATGTCACTGATCCAAAGCCATACAGTAAATTGCTTAAGACATGGATGGGTTCGGTTGATGATCACCTGATCCTAGCAAGTGGGACAAGCAAAATGGCTACAGTAAAAGTTGGCAATCATTCAGTCTAACCTAAAACAGTAAGTAAGAGCAGAGATGCGAGAGAATGTGTCAGCAGCAATATTTTCAGGTCCAGGTCGATAAACTATAGTGAAATTGTATTGGGATAATTCTATACGCCAACGACATATTTTGTCATTCTTAATTTTTGATTTTCTTTTATTGTCGAATATGAAGCTGATGCTCTTCTGATCTGTGATGACTTTAAAGTGCCTGCCGAGTAGAAAATGTCGCCACTTACAGAGAGCTTCTACAATAGCGGCTGCCTCTTTTTCTACTGCATGGTGCTTAATTTCGTTAGTATTGAGAGTTCTTGAAAAAAATGCAATAGGACGACCTTCTTGATTTAGTGTTGCAGCAATGCAATAGTTACTAGCGTCCGTTTCTACTTCAAATTCTTTATTTGGATCTACCGTTATTAAAGTGGCGTCTTTTAGATCATTTTTCAATGTTTGAAAAGATTTTAATACAGATGGAGGTAGTGGAAATTCTTTGTTTTGATTTAGTAATAAAATTTTATCAGAAAATTTTTTAATGAATTTGCAGTAATAGGAAAACATTCCAACTATTCTTTTTTGAGATTTAAGATTCAGCGGAGGTGGCATTTCGAGTAATGGTTTTAGTCTTTGATAATCGGGAGCTATTTGATTATTTTCTATGGTGTAGCCGAGTAGAGTAATAGAACTAGAAGAAATTATGCTTTTATTTTCATTTAAAGTGATGTTATATTGTTTAGCAATTTTGTAGAATTTTTGAAGATTGTAATCGTGTTCTTCTTGATTTTTTCCGCATATAGTTACGTTATCAACATACACAAAGGTATCGGTTAGATTTTCTTTTTCTATAATATAGTCTATGCTCCTCTGGAAAGCACTTACTCCATTGGTGACGCCAAAAGGAAGACGAGTAAATTGAAAAAGTTTGCCACTTACTTCAAACGCAGTGAATTTATGATCAGCATGATTTATAGGTATTTGGTGATAAGCAGATTTTAGGTCGAGAGTAGAGAAGATGTTATATTGAGCGATGTCGTCTACCATCTTATTGATATTAGGCATTGGGTAAGCGTCTAGTTCCGTGAATCTATTAATGGTATCGCTGTAGTCGACTACCATTCTTTTCTTATGATTCTCATTCGAAGTTACAAGAACTTGCGCTCGCCACGGAGATATCGAAGGTTCAATTATGCCTTCTTTCAACATTCTAGCAGTCTCTTCTTTTATGAATTTGTTGGCGGCAAAAGTGTAACGTCGGGATTTTGTCGCAATAGGAGTAGTATGAGGAGAAAGATTAGAAAAGAGAGGAGGGGGTGGAACGTTTATGGTAGGAAAAAAATTATTCGTGTTTATAGCTCCAATTATAAGTTTGTCTCTAGGACCGTCGAATTTAAGTGTTACTTTTTTATATTTTTTTAAAATATCTTTTCCGATTATTAAATCAATGAAAAGGTTTTCAATGATTTCAATTGTTATTCCAGAATGGGTTTTATCTTTCAGTATTAAATCCACGACAGCTTCGCCAGTTATTTTAGCATGTTGATCGGAAGCAGCCAGAGCTATAGTTTTGTTTTTAGGTATTGTGAAGAGTTTAAGTTTTTTAGCAGTATTTTCATTAATGAATGTTTTTACACTGCCGGAGTCCACCATAGCGTTCTCGAAGTGCCCGTTAATTTGGCATTGAGTGAATGTGACATCTTTGGAGTTAGTTCCTAGTCAGGATAGAGAAGGTGAGGGGTAGTCAGAGTCGTCATAAAGAACAGCAGTATGAGTGTTAGAAATAGAAGATTTACACACTTTAGCCCAATGACCATTTTTTTTGCATTTTTTACATTCGGCGTTTCGTGCAGGACATAAATATCGAGGATGACGTGATTTTCCACAGAAAAAACAAACCCCTTTTGGATGCATATTTTCTTTAGTCACAGCTATACGATTGTAGCCCGAAGGATTATTTGTAGCTGCTACAGTAAAGTTATTTGCGTAGCTTATCGAATGCTTTTCTGCTTGTTCAAGAGATCTGGCCGTGGCATATGTGTCTTGTAAAGTCAGGATGGGTTTTTCTAACAGTCGTTGTCGGATGGACGAAGAAGAAATTCCACTGATGAAAGCTTCCCGAATGTATTGATTTTTGTTTTCTTCAGCAGAAACCGCTTCGAAGTTACATGTTTTGGCAAGCATTTCCAATTGTAGTATGAAGGCATCTATATCTTGTGTTGTTTGTTGCTTCGTCGTCATCAATCGATATCTATTATAAACAATATTTTCAGGTTTTAAATAAGCGGCGTCCAATGTTCTTAATGCACTATCGTAGTCGATTTTATCGCTTATTAAATCGAAAACAGAGGCTGAAATACAATTGATCAAGGCAAAGAAATTATCTGAAGTGTTTTCGATTAATCCGTTATGTGAGCGGATATAATTCTGGAGGGTTAATTTCCAATGCCTATAGGATTTTTCGGAATTAGGGCATGTAGGTTCCACCTCGAATCTGTCGGGACGTAAGATTCGATCCATTATTTTTTTTTTTTTTTTTTTTTTTTTTTACAGTTAATAAAATTGAAGTGAATAGTATCAGTAAGTAAAGAATTGCCTTTTAGAAAGGTTTTATTAACTGTAAAATACACGTACGCTCTTGAAAGGATCGAGCGGGAAAATGAAACAGAGGGCGCTTTTATTATGAATGTCAATCCCAAGGGGGATAATTCTTAACAACAAATTAAATCATAACAAACAGCATTAGATAAAGCGATTAAAACCACACATAAATTGCATGTATAGATAGACTTTGATATGTTTGGTTTCTTGATCACTCATGGGTGAGAACAACACTATTTTTATTGGGTTGTATCAATCATGAATTCATTTTGATTATTGAGTTAGACAAAGATTTCCAAATTCAAAAAATAAAATGGCTACTTTCCGATATTTATGGAACTTTAAATGCTTATAACTTATACTAAATTTTTTAATGCAAATAGGAGAGTTCTACGGTACCAAATTAAAAAATGACTTTGGGATGCTAAAACTTGTAATAATATAATCACCTTTAATTTAAGCCTATTGTCAAGGACTTAAACAATTCAACTTTTTTAATAGAAAAGTGTCCAAATAAGTTCTTTGACTGCCGGTGTCCAACAGGCAGTTCACTTTCACTGTTTTATATGGTCTCATCACAATTATTCCAATTATGAGAGACAGGAATGCATAATCATAAATTTTCATACGCAAACAGATATCAATCTGCATATTAGTTGCAACGATTGGGCACATAGCCGTTGTGTGTCCTTTAGAGTTATAGCTATGACAAGAAATTTTTCTTGAAGTTTTCAATGGGCACATATTATTATGCAAGACTTCTTATGGTATTAGAAGCAGAAGTGCAACTCTCTACACCTTGTCATTCTAGCTTCATAGGAAGTATAATTGTGAAAGTTCTCAGCCAAATGTCTATTTGTTTTGGAAAAGTCACATCTTTTTACAGTATTATCTTTGTGTTGAAGGTTTTAAGAGATGAGGATTCACTCACCGGCTCTAGTTTAAACTTAGGTTGTAGCCTAGGTTTGGCAGTCAATATCTTAGCTGGTTTTCTGGCAACCATAATTTGTTTTACTATCCTTGGAGTTTCCTTTAAGTGTTGGTACTCTCAGAAATCTGCATCAGTTCTCCACTTATTTCTGACAAGAATTTTGCAAACAACACTTGTTATATAATTATAGTGCCAGCTGACTTATCCTCATCTAAGTCACAATTATACAAATCTCCAAGTTATCACATATCTGTCTGCATACTAGTTTTCATGAGGACATTTTGCAATCCTAGGTATTTCAGGTTGTCCAATTGAAAATCCAATATTTCTTGAATAATTTCACTGCTTATTTCCTCCTTATCCAAATATTGGTCCTCAAAGGCTTCAGGACTATTGGGCAACTCTCTTCAGAGGGAGAAGGATGGTCTATGAGTTAAAGAGACTTGTCTTTCAAGGAACATCTAAAAAAATATAACTTTTCTGTGCCTGATGTTATTAAGGTAGCACAACAATTTTCAAATTTCATTAAAAAATCTTTGAAGCTCCTTTTATTAATTTCAAAATCTTTTTCATTAAAGTGTGGCCGTTTCAACTGTTTTTTAAAAGGATCCACCGAAAAGGATTGGTCAGTTATTTTGTTTTACAGCATATCAACCCTTTTCGGTTATTTAATGCCAACTCCAGTGATTTAGGGAGGGAGGGGGAGGACAAAAAACAACCTTCAAGTTCTTACAGATATTTCTTCAGATGTTTATTTATGTTGCTTGATTTGGCCACAGTCTTCAGGATTATTTCATATTGAGGTGGTTATTTTATAGATAGATGTTTGCTATACTTGGTTTGTATAATTTTATTATATATTGATGATTTGTTTGTTGTGTGTGTTTAGATATTTTGTATATTTTCATATTTGTTGTAATAAATGTTTAGATTTTGTCGTATATTCCAGTTTTTTTTTTAAGGAAGTCCATGATTTTTTTGGTTTCGACTTCTTTAAATATTTTTTTCTAATTTTCTTTTGGTGAAATATGAAAAGGATTGGGCTGTTGGTTTTAAAAAAGGCATCCCACCATTGTCTGGAGTAACTGGGTTCTTCCGATTTGGAGAGAGGTCAACATCTGTCATCAAATCAGTTGCTAGGATTTCATTTTGTATAGCCCTCCACAGAAGACTTAACTGTCGTACTTCATACTTAAAGCCGAAAGAAATTTTACTTAATCTCGCCAAGGATTCAGAGTTTTTCTCTGTAACCAATTGTTCTATGCCAAAAGACACTTAAAATTCTACCAACCCGTCTTCTATTTCTCGCTTGAATACAGAAAGTACCTCTGCAAAACCCTCTTTCTTCTCTAATACTTTTAGGATAGTCTGGATATTTCTTTGAAGTTGTTGCTTTAGTTTGAGAGAAAATCCTTGATATCAGAAAATCAGACAAAAACTCGTGTTAATGAATTAACAAAGAAAGGGCATTTTCATGGTAATGTATCAGAATTATTTTACCGAAAGTGTGAGGGGGGGGGGAAGATGTTTAAAGCTTGCAACGAAATAGTGTTGTTGCTTATACTCGTCATAGTAAAGTCTTATTTTTAACATGACAAAAAATCTTTTCTTGTAACGGTAACAAGCTGGTAATGTAAACAAATACCTGAAAACCCAAAGACAACTGTCGACTTCTCATTCCAGGAGATTTGACAAGTCTTAAGTGCCTAGATAATATGTCAAATGTGGGCACCAGAGTTCAGGTAACAGAAAAATGGTTTAGTATCGTCCATAGATAAGAGAGTTCTTTTACTTCCTGGGTAAGTTAAATACTTCTAACATTATCACAAAAGATGAAACTGAAAGGTTAGAGTTAGAGGTGCTTGTCAAAAGAGAGACAACAGAGAGGCCAACGAATGAAAGAAAGAGTAAAAAAAAAAAGTCAAATGTACAATATATAATTACCAATAAAATTTACCTACCTGGCTTATTTTTTGTGTTTTAAAACAGTTTTAAATGTTCTTTTTTTCAATCGCAAATATTCAGCTTTTACAAACCATGGCGGCAGGTTTGTTTAACCATGAAGAACACAATAGGTCACCATAATATTTTAGATTTAATAGAAGCATTTAAAACTACTTTAAAGCAAAAAAATAAGTTAGACAGGTACTAATGTAACATTTATTAACTATGGCAGCATTTTTTAATTGTATATTTGATTTTTTCATTTATTTTAACGTTTTTTTAATTGTTTATCTGATTTTTTCATTTATTTTAACATTTTTTTAATTGTTTATCTGATTTTTTCATTTATTTTAACATTTTTTTAATTGTTTATCTGATTTTTTCATTTATTTTAACATTTTTTTAATTGTTTATCTGATTTTTTCAGAGTTGTTTGTTGGCTTCTCTGCTAAATCTACATAAGTTCAAAGACTACAAAAAATCGAGTAGAAAGTTATTTATCGTTAAAAGTAATTTTTACGGAAAATTGGGGGAAATTGCATTTTTCCTAGATATTTTAAAGTAAACTTTGAAGATTGCAGAAACAAAGGACATAACTCAAAGTATATTTTAGATTACATCATAATGCTGTCCCACATGTGTAGTCTATATTCAAAGTTTTTTTGTTTTTTTTTGTTTTTTTTTTTTACAAAAAACACAATAGCATTTTACCAAAAATGCAATAGCACAATTGTTCTACTCAATGTTCATAATATTTGGACATATTACTATTTTCGATATGACAATTCAGTAAGTAATATTGTTTTTGCTTATAGGACTAACTTGCCTTTAAAAAGTTTTTTTTAAATCGATCTGTCGCCTCTCCTTGTATAAGCAACGGGTTAGGTAACTGGTAAACTATTGTAATCATTTCCGAAACTGAGTTGGGATTGACTCTGTAAGTAGTGAAATCCTCTGGATGCTCATTCATCGCAGCTGAGATTATTTTTAAAATTTTAAATTATTAACATATATAAGCAAAGAACACAAACTACAAACCAATTCAAAAAGGAAATTTTTTTTTTGGGGGGGGGGGTCAGCAGCAACTGAAAAATAATTTCACACATCTGCAGCAAAACAAAAACAAAAACAAAACAAGAACAACCGGCACTGTTGCATATGCTGTCACTGTTCTGAGAGAGATTACTAGTTTACTAAGACATTAGCATACAGTGAGCACCCACTCTTTGGCTACTTTAGCTCCTTATTCTGTATGTTTGTTTTATCTTCGTTCCAGTGAGATCAAAAAGGATTTTAATTTTTATTTATCCAATTTGAGATTCTTCAGAAAAATGCCAAAAACGTTTTTAGTAAGATTCTTTAAACAAAAATTCATATTTTTAACAGCTTAAAACTTCAATTCATTTTTCATTTGAGAATTTGAGATGCTAAACCAACACAAAACATTTAACATTACAGAAACATTTATTAAAGTTTGACAACTCTTTAATGAAACAAAATTTATAACATTAGGTAAAAGTGTTCTAGCGGACTAACTTGCCTTTAAAAAGTTGACTTTGAGGTATTCGGGTCTGTTTTTGAACAAATATCACATTTAAAATTTTTGCCGACAAGTAGTTTTTCTGACATTAAGATTTATTTCTCTAATGTTTTTTTTTCTGGATGCCATTTGCTCTTTTGAATGCGCGAGTGAGCATTAGCATCTGTGCCGCTATGCTCGCTCGGGCATTCAGCAAAAAACAAGATGGCATCCAGAGAAAACCATTAGGAAAACAGGTCTCAATGTCAGAAAAACTACTTGTCAGCAATAATTTTAAATGTTCAAAACAGACCGAATACCTCTAAAAATCAACTTTTTAAAAAGGCAAGTCTTTAATTGATTCACTAGAGCACTAATACCATAACTTTTTTTTTTTTTTTTTTTTTTTTTTTACAAAGGAGTCACCACTTATCAAGGCCCAGAGGCCACTTGAGGATAAGGGTTAATGGGTATACATAAATAGTGGAAATTTTGCAAATTGGATTACTTAGGGGAATGGTTCATCAAGAACTTGCTTACGTTTGGCCAATCAAATTGTAGTCAGCTGGAAAGCAGGCAAATAAAAGAGTTGCACAGGCGTGCAGTTCTAAGAAAAAAGCTTTGTTCATGAAACGTGTTTAGGTTTAGGCACAGATAAAGAGTGTGACATTGAATATTTCTTTTTGCCTTCCTGGTCAGACGTACAAGGGGGGTAGTGAGCATAGGTCTTTGGGTGCTTGATGTGACCCAGCTTGGAAATTCTGGAGGTTAATTTAAGATAGACTCGTTACTTTGGGGCTTAAAATGATTTTTATTGATTGAAACAATTTCACACATTTCTGTGAAAACTCATAATAGGGTATAAGAATTTATTTTAAGGACGATTTCAGCTATTTCATTCAAATTTAATATTTAAGCACTTTCAGCTATTTTAATTAATCATATTCCAAATTTATATGGCAAAAGAGAATGGCCAATTTAGAAGGTGTTTGTGTAAGCAACAAATTCATAGTGGACCATGTGCTCACATCACAATAAATTCAGGATTTTGACTGGAATTTTAGCTACATTTTATCAAAACTAATGAAGTCCATTTTGCAGCTTCACTAAGTTTACTAATTAATTCGAGCACATGTGGGACGTGAAATAAGTCAGATCTTTGATAAAAAGGAAACAAAAAGATGGTTGCCACTGGAGATGCAAACAATGTCAACAATTACCATAAGTAAAAGGGTCTTTTTTTGAAAAAAATCATCTAAACATAAGTCAGGTAATAATACTGTTGTTTCTATAGTTTTGATATAAAGCAATGCAGAATTAAAGAGGAAATCAGCATTTCATCACACACAATTGTCGACTGGATGAACTTCAAAGAGATTTGTGAGCAAGACCTGTTGAACAAGCCATTATGCCTGGAGCAGAGGCGGGGGGTAAGGGTTACATGAGGATGGTACAACTAAGGTAGTGGCGATTATATTTCCTCTTGAAAAAAAAAAAAAGACTCATCTGAGTCTTTTTTCTAAAGGAAATATAATTGAGGAAGAATTAGAGACAGCGTTTGGATGTTTGGGAAGTAGAGAGAGGGAGCAACAGATGCAACATTACAGCAGTTAAAAGGAGGAATTGGAAAAAATAATATAAATCTCACTTGTCTGTTTAAATGTATGTATGTATGTTTGTATGTCTAAAACTTTCGACAGAGGAGATGGATTTTCACGAGATCAGTATCAAATTGAAGCTCGGCCCTACTGAAAAATTGGCTAAAAACATTAATTCCTTCACCTTAAACTGGGTACTTTTCTACAAGGAGGAGAGGGAGTCGCTTTTTTTCACCGATATTTTTGGAAGTCATCCCCTCTTTTCGATTGACTAGCTTTAATTTAAACCTTCGCCACTTCCGGTTTGACGATGGATGCAATGGCGAAGACGTCAAGTTTATTTGCTTTTTTTTCACATTCTTTTCCTCCTTTGCGGTAGGGGTTCCCAATAATTTGTTCATGGATTTTGCTAGGTACAAGAAAATTTCAAATGGAGGGGCAGCTTATGATGGATTAGAAAGCTTTTAGAATGGCATGTATCAGCATGCCACAATTGTCCATGGAGAAAACTTTGTCAATCCTGATGATGACACAGTTCATACCCAAACTATCGAAGGTTAGTTTGGTTTTAAAACCTTTATAAATAATTAACACTAAAATTTGTTTCATTATTAAAAAAATTCAAGTATATTTGAAAGTAATTAAATTTGATATTTTTACGTAGGTTTGTATGCAAAAAGACATGCGAGGAAGTTTGGGTACGACAGAAGAAATATATCATTTGCATTTAAGGGAGTTCCTGTGGCGAAGAAGAGCAACTAGATTAAATATTCTCAAGAATAGTGAATTGTATCAAAGAATCATTGTTTTATGTAAAATTGAAAACGTTGTTACAGTATTGTCACAGTTTACATTTTTTTTTTTTTTTAATTAATGCTATAAAACTTTGTTACATTAAATAAAGTTGTTGAAAAACTTTTTTTTTTTTTTTTTTTTTTTTACAATTAATGGTAATTGTGGCCTGGTAGACCAACACAAAACCTACCTTAAAAAACTTGTTTTCTAGGGGTTTTTGGGAGTGCTGAAAACGAATATCGCATTTAATTTAGTTTTTTTAAGGTCGGTTTATCATTTTTTTTTTTTTTTTTTTTTTTCATAGGAACTAATAAATAAAAAAAACAAACATACGAAATTGGGCAAAAAGTGGGTGCTCACTGTACGATAATGTCTTAGTAAAATAGAGTTATCTCTCTTAGATCAGTGACGACGTATACAACAGCGCCGAACAGGACAAATGGCGGTGAGGTCTCTGTTGAATACGTTAAGTTTGGGGAAATAAGTTCAAACTAAAAAAGTATACAAAATACTGTTAGATACTCAATATATGTCAGTCTATGTCACGGTGATATATATTGGGTGGGTTTCTAACAGCATTTTGTATAATTTTTTAGTTTGAACTCATTTTCCCAAACTTAACGTATTCAGAGATCACCGCCATTTGTCTTTTTCAAATATATCGATAAACACTATGATTTTCGGGCGCGCCGCTTTTCGAACCGAATAAACATTTAAATAAATAAATAAAAACATTAACTTATCCAGTTAGGTATCTTTCCATAACATTTGTTATAGATTTGTTTTTTGACAAATTTTTCGAATCTATGTGTATAGTAAAACAAACCCCGAGCCTGTCCATTTTAAGAATAGCTTTCTAATTTGCACAGGGAAGTGCCAGAGTTTGTTTGTTTTTTGTTTTTTTTTGTTTGTTTTTTTTAAGACAGTCGTCGAAAGAAAGTTGGAATCATAAAAACAAAACATCCATAGAGTAATTGCATCATACAGACCATAAAATGAACATATTTAAACAACAGACAAAATGAATTCTTTTACAATATGGTTATAATAATTTTCAAAAAAAAAAATGTGCCCAATACTTTTGACGTGATATTACCTGGTAAAGGAGGAAGGAGATGCTTTTATGAAATATTGTGATGTTAGATAACACCGGTTGGAATTCTACCTGCGCATGCGTATTAGCAAAATATACGGTGTAAACGTTAACATTTATCCCGTAAATAAATTGTATGCAAATATAGCGTTAACCGCGTGAAATCGAATGGTTTCTTTTGTTTATTATTATTTTTTTTTTTTTTGTAAATATACCAAATAGTAAATGTTTGGTATTTACGCAGAATAGGAACCGTGCTAAAATATTAACATTATTATTTAAAAATCCATTCTGAACATTGAGAGAGAGAGGAGGGGCGTTTTGTAACTTCACCAAAAACAAAAAGATATCGTAAAAATTGAATTTAACTGTAAAATTGATACTAGTGCAGGCAGAAAGTGATCCGGACGTAAATAACGTTATTATTTAAAAAGCCATTCTTAACATGAGGAGGGGAGGGTGTTTTGTACTTAAAAAATAGCGCGGATCACTCTCTGCACTAGCACCGTAAAATTCTATCTAAAATATAACACGGTCCCATAAGATTTTCCAATGACGCTCATTTGATGATGATCATGATGATGATGATGATCATCATCATCGACAACAACGACGACGTCATCGTCATCATTAATAATAATAATAATAATAATTCTGATTTCGCTTATGAACGTCTCTCTGGAAAGGGATGGGATTCATTTCCAGAGGATTTCCCTTAATCCCGGCTTCAAACCAGGAGCTTCAATGATCAAGGGTTTTCCTAAGGATGTTGGTGGTACCTATAATTGCAGAGGTTTGAAGGCCACCTAAAACATCGGGGATTTGTAGTTTTTTCAATTGTCCTTCCAGACGACTTGACACTACTCCTAGTGTACCAACTACGACCAGGATTATTTGTGTTTTAACCCCGTGTATACGCCTTATCTCCAAGGCCAATGGAGCATAATTGCTCCACTTCTCTTTCTCCTTCTCTCTCACATTCTTGTCCCAGGGTATTGAGAAATCTACAATCTGCCAGTTTTTTGAGACCTTGTCAATGACGACCAAATCCGGACAATTATGTTCCAATTGCTGGGTCGTTATGACACTTTTGTCCCACCATACCTCTATCTTGCCATCCTCACTTGTTTTCACTTCATCAGGCACCTCCTCAAACCATTTTCCAGCACACTTCACCCCAACCCTCTTACACACCTCCCAATATGTCCGGAGTCCCATGGGATCGTGTCTTTTGCGGTACTCTCTCTGGGCCAGTCCACTACACCCTGCTGCAAGGTGCGCAATTGATTCTGAGGTCTTACCACAAATCCGGCATTCTGCAGCAATTTTCTCTCCTAGAACCACTTTTTTGAACAATCGTGTTCTTAATGCCTGCTCTTGTGCTGCACAAACAAAAGTTTCAGTACTCTTAGCCAGATACCCAGCTCTAAGCCATTGCCATGATCTTTCATCAGCCACTTCTGCTATATCCTTCCATGCATTTTCTTCCTAGCCAGTCCTTTGCCTTTTCTCTATCCATACGCTTCACATAATCAGCCTTGGTCTCACATACCTCCACTTCATTGGCCACAACCTTAAGCATCCACTCCCCACTTCTAACCACATGCTCCTTCAACGACATCTCCTCGGTTCTAACACAATCTTTTACACTTTTCAATCCTCTCCCACCATCTTTCCTCTTTTGATACAGCCTTGCTATGCTACTTCGAATGTGAAATATACCAAACATTGCTAAAACTTTTCTTGTTTTGATATCCATGGCATGCAACTCTTTGTCAGACCATTCTAACACCCGCACTGTATCTCAAAACACTGACTTCCCATGCATTTACTGCTTTCATTAGATTTCCTCCATACAGTTTCGACTTTGCAATCAGTTTTACTCTTCTAAGATACTCCTTCCTGACTTTTTCTTTCATTTCTCTGTTCATGATGCCTACACCCTCCAGCACCCCTAAATACTTATATCCTGTATCTTCTATTTCTTTCATGATTTCTCCATTTGGCAGCACTATTCCATTCGAATGAACCTTTACTCCTCTTTTCATCACCAGCACCGCACATTTACTAATCCCAAACTCCATCCCAATGTCTTCTGAGTATGTCCCCACAAGTTCTACCAGTCTCTCCATTTCCTTTTCATTTCTACCGAATATTTTCAAATCATCCATAAACAGTAGATGGTTGAGGCGTCTGTCACCAGATCCAAAGTTATACCCCAGTTTTTCTCTCTTCAAGAAGATGCTCAGTGGCATCATTATCATTACAAAAAGAAGTGGCGATAACGAATCTCCTTGAAATATCCCACGTTTAATGCCAACCTGCCCCATCTCCTTTCTGTTTGCTGTCAGCACCGTTTTCAATAATAATAATAATAATAATAATTTTAAATTGATGGTGTTGCTGTGTCTGCTGCTGCTGTTGCTGCATTAATGACGTTGCAGAAGGTTTTACAACCAGTTATAAAAACCAGTTGAACGTAAAACTAAAATATTAGACACAATACAAAGGAAGGTAACAGCAAAGATAAAGAAGAATGACAAACAGAGATTTCAGTATAAAAATAACGGTAGGAACCGTCCCTTTTTATTGACAATCAAAATGTGAAATTGTCAGACCCAAAAAAGTAAGATGAAATAAAGATAGATCGTCAGGATCAGGAACTGGACGTCAGAGGGCACTGGAAGGCAGGTGTCAGTGGGCTGCTGAGCTGGACATCAGAGGTTACTGAAAGGGTGCGTTAGCGTGCTGCTGAGCAGGACATCAGAAGATACTGGAAGAGAGCGTCAGCGGGCTGCTGAGCTGGACGTCAGTGTATACTGGAAGTTCTCGAGTGTGTAGCCTGATGTTGACCGGCACTGAAAGGGATAGCTTGACAGCTATTGGCACTGGAACTGGCAACCGGACATTGATAGACTCTGGTGTGGTAGCCTGACGTCGACTGGCACTGGAAGGCTGCAGGAAGCACCAAAGGCTGAAAGGCTGCAAGAGACACCAAGGGTTTCTTGGAGGAGTAGGCAGGCGTCTCAGAGGATTCTCAGAGTGCAGGCAGTGAAGGAAGAAAAACTTTTGGAAGGTTAGCCCTGGAAAGGGCTGTTTGTAAAAAAGCTTTCTGAGTTCGTTGTGGAAAAATATAGCCCTAAAGAGGGCTGTTTGTGAAAAACTTTCTGAGTTTGTGAAAAAACTTGGTGTTTGAAGAACTGGTGCTGAGAGCTTTGACAGGCCACATCAAAGTATCGACTCCTCGCTTCCCCCCGCCGTAGCAATGTATTTATTTGCTTCCCCACTGAGCAAATTAGGCACAAGCACATTTTTTAACGCGGAGAGTTAAGGGAGGGGGACCAGTTCCTCCAAGAAGGAACTGAATAGTGACAAATGGTATGAAGGGTTTTCCCTACATTGATCAAAACTGATTGCTCAAGAGCAATGGTCTTATATGTGGGGTTGCCCACACACATATGGTCTTTGATTGCAGTATCTGCCAAAGCAGATACTACCCTTTGAATTACTTTGCATACTTAATGGTGTGTAGCTGACTGGTGGTATATTATATATATCCCCCAGTCGTACAAAAGGAAAAATGAATTGAATTGAGGAAGAAAGGAACGATGTGTTAAATTGAAATAAACGAACTAGAATTTATTTTGTGAAGAAACAAATAAAAGAAAGGGTACAGCACGTGTTTAGTTTGGCGTGCTTCTCTCGCTGTTAGCTGGTGAGGGCGAAAGTCTATTGTTGTAGAGAGAGAGAGAGAGTGAGAAAGTCAATCCAGGCCATGGAGAGAGAAAGCATGTAAGGTGTACATGCTGTCTGTTGGCTCTTGCCCCACACATAGTAGCAGGGGACATGAAGCGTGCCCCAAAGGGAGCGGTAGGTCCATCGACCACTCAGGTCAGGAGCTGAATCGAAAAAAAGGAAACAGCTCAGGTCTCTTGCTTTTGTAGTTGTTTCCGGTGTCCTTTGCGCATGTGTGGATTTCCTTTAAAGGGGAAGTGACGTTGCCCATGTGTGCATACGTGTGCGCGTATGTGTGCGTACGTTAGCATGTGAGTGTATGTACGGGAACGTGAATATATATTTACATGTGTGTACGTGAGCGCGTATGTGTATGACAAGAAAAGTGGTTTGAAATGTGAAGGTGCGACAGCTGCTGTAGCTACCGAATGGCAGCAGACATGCTGTATTAATCAAATCGTATTGATACAACAGTCGTCGCCCTTAGAAAAAAAACAAATGATTAGAATTAAATCCTCGCTGAATCACAATAAATAGAACTTCAGACTTAAGTTTACTGTGTTTATATTCGATTCAGCTTGGAATAAAAATCTCTCCTATTCTGTTTAAGGAAAAAAAGTTTTATTTAGATTTCTTTCTTTAAAGTTTGACATAGGAAAAGGGGATCTATTTTTAACACAAGGTCAGTAATTTCATTTGTCTGCCACAAGATAGTGTCTGCGAGAATGTTTACAAATACAAATCGATGTAAGCACACAGCAACAATGTTTAGAAATTCATTTTCTGACTTATTTTCTAACTTATCTCTTACCAGGCCTTTATTTATTCCTCATTCTCTGAAATCTATCCTTATTGTTTCTTTTCATGTTATTTTTCTTGGACTTCCCCTTCGCATTGACCCTGCTACATCAACTTTTCTACATCTAATAACCTAAGAACTCTCATCCATTCTTTCAATATGACCAAACCAACGAAATTTAGTTGAAACCATTATCAAAAATTTTCTCCACTCTTTATCTGTGCCAAAACTAAAATGTAGATTCCATGACCAAAGCTTCTTTCTTAGAAGTGCACACCTGTGGAACTCTGTTCCATTTGCCTGTTTCCATCTGACTACAACCTGGATGTCTTCAAGTCCAACATAAACAAATTCCTGATGAACCACCCCCTTAAGTAAGACACTTTATCAAATCTCCAATACTAACGAACTGTACATGCAATAACTCTGATTCCCGAGAGGCTTCCGTGCCTTGATAAGTGGTGACAACGTAAAAAAAAAAAAATCTGTTCTGCACATATCTCCCTATACTGTCCTGATTCAATCTTCTACTGAGGTTATCAGATCCAAGTCTGTTTTAAACGCTCACATTCCATATTCCTTGTATCATTTTCATACCATTTTTCTTCATGTAACTGTAGAAGTTAATTAATTATGATCTATGTTTTTATTTCTTTTTGCACTTACATGTCCTTACTCGCAGAGCAATATACACATTCACCAATAAGAACGCTGGTCATGTAGAAAGCAATTTCCGTTTCCGTTCTTAACTTTTTCTAGCAAATTATAAATTTGAGATCTCAATAGAATAAGATGTTTATCTTTCTCTCCTCATCCCTTGCAATAGCCTTGCTATATAAGAGAAAACTCACAGATTCAGTTCAATTTCTATAGTACATGGACGTTAGTCCTATTTTGTATTCCTATTTTCATGTCTATTTCTGGAACTCTTGGAAAACGAAGTCTCATTCTAACATTTAAAACAAATTGATCATCTTCGTTAACATGTTAATGATCTATATATCTATAAAAGTGACAGTGTGTGTGTGTGTGTGTGTGTGTGTGTGTGTGTGTGTGTGTGTGTGTGTGTGTGTGTGTGTGTGTGTGTGTGTGTGTGAGGGCAATTCTCAACCTATATAATCAATTAATTTTTGACCTACAGACTTGAAATTTGCTATATGCAGTAATCAGAGATATGGAAAAATTTTTATCAGTTTTCATCTGGAAAAAAGGGTTACTAAGGGGTTAAAGTTGAAAAATTGGTATGTGAAGATCATTGGATTTTTATCTATTTGCAAGATGTTTCACAACTGTGCATGCATGAATAGTTAATATTACAGATTCCTTAAGTTAAGAATAAATAAGTTTAACAAACATTTCTTAAACATCATGTCAAGCTGGCTTTATGGTTATCATACTTGACTCACTGTCTTTAGGTTTTGGTTTCAATCTCAGCTTAAATATTTTTTTACTTACAAGAAATGAACTGTTTAGAAAAAATATAATACTTGCATGCACATATCTCAGTTTCTTTCCATTTTTTTTACTTCATTTTGTTTTTAAAGGAATTTAACATTATGTTTAATACCAGGCAACACCGGGTATATCTGCTAGTATGTCAATAAAAGAGGACTGGAAAAAGAGAAGCACATGGAACCAGTCGATGCATATTGCCATTATGCGTAATGTTCCATTAGTAAAGAAGAGAAAGGTGTTCATTTCTGAAGAAAGAATGGATGTCCTATTTGTAAGAATTTATGAAGAACGCATACAGTACACTAGTGTTGAACTAGTGTTGAACTAGTTTTTTGGTTTTTTTTTAAATTTTCTTATCAGTTTATTCAAGCTGGAAATGGGGCATCCAACTAAATGTCAGATATTCACTTGCTACCTCATATATCCCTACCAAGAGATCTTTTTAAGATTCTAACCATTCCTTTAAGTGTAATCGTTTGAATCTCTTTTGCACTTGGTTCACCGGGTATTTTTAAAATTCTTTTTCATGAGTCCAGTTGCTCCTATAATTATGGAAATGATAGAGATCTTCCTAAGATTCCAGTTTCTTTTCAGGTCGTACATAAAATCTTGGTATTTCATTACATTTTTTCTCTCAGCTCTATTTAACCCAGAATCATCAACTTCTACTAAGGTTGCTTCTTTCTCTTTCTTGTCCCGTATCACTATGTCAGGTGTATTAGCTCCGTTTTCTTAGATATATAGCTGAAACAATTGTATAGCCATAGTGGATGATGTATGACTTATTTCCAACTGTTCTTTCTGGTATATGTTGCATTGGATATTCAACTTTTTACAAATCATCCAATGGAGATATTTACACACTCCATTGTCTCACATCATATATTAGCCATCCTTCAGCCGAATCTTATAACTGAATATCAGGTGGCTCACACACTCTACTTTTGTTTGGGACTTGTTGTTATTATATTTTTTTTTTTTTTACATTTACTTCAGTTAGTTTTAAAAGATCAAGGGAGCTAACTCCTCCTGGAGCTAACTCCTCCTGGAGCTAACACTTAATTTCATTATGATTTGGATTTATATCCGAGGGTTCTTTTAAGAATAGGCGTCGTTGCCTTTTATGGTCACCAACTGCATTTCATTACAGCTTGATCTTCCAGGGATTGTTTCCAAATATTTCTTAAGATTTTTTTTTTTATTAGACCACTTGCTCCTATCACAACCGGTAAATGTGTATTTTATATCATTTTTTAGGTTCTTATATTTTGTTATTTTTCCCCATTCAGCTCTATTAAGGCCATATTTGTAATAGTGACGGCAATATTGACGCAGGTTTTTTCAGGCTGGTTTCATATTACAATCAACATCTGGGTAGCTGTAGCAGCCATGTTCAGTCAATTGTGCTTCTTGTCAAACTCCAGGGTCGGACAACCTAGGTTGGATTTTGATTGCACCTCAAGAAAGTAGATTTAGGTTGGAAGAAGTGCTGTGGGATGAGAGCTGACTGGAAAAGAGAGAGTATACTATGTGTCAAGCCTTTTTATCAACTTCTATCACATGCTCAGCTCCACCTGTGAGATGGTCTCTGATTGAACACCAATCAGCACCAAGTGTATAAACCAAACACAATTCATAATCACAAACTCTTGCTGCTGCTGTGATGTTCTGTAATCACTAATGCAACAGAGCTGCTAACACCTATACAAATGACTAAGCCAGTGCATGATGTGAGGTCACAACGGAGGAAGAGAAGAAAAAGAAAAAAAAGGATAAAATGCACTAAGTGGACTGGCAAAAGAGCATGCTGGTATAAGATGGAGCTACAGCAGCCACATGGTAGCATGAGAGACTATTAAAGCATGTTTGACATGGCAGAGTTTTGTAAACTACATGGCGAACTAAGAGATTTTAAAACAAGATGCAATACATTATTTTGGAAAGTACCATGAATAAATGCCTTTTATTTCAACTAAAATTTCTTTTCTTTTTTGTTTCTTTGTGACTGTTCCTGCATGCAATATGTGGGTCTGCATGTTAAAAAAAATAAATAAATAAAAAGCAAGCAGTGTCTACAGTGAAACAGAATAAAATACTAAGTAGTTAGCAAGATTCTCCTAAATCAATCAGGATAGAAATGAGTTTCGGTGTTCATCAATGTTTTATTAGCTATCAGATGTATTAAATGATCTCTGAATAAAATTATTTTAGATCATCCCGTGTCAATGGATGATTGTGCTTGAAACATGAAGAAGATGCCGATTTGGATTTTTGAATGCTGACAAAATGGATGTAGAAATTTGATTTCTTGACAAAAAGATGTGAGAAATAGTTACAATTAATTTGACATGAAAAACATACAGGGCGGAACGATAAATTTGTCGCCCTAAATAAAATAACATTACAGCTTTATTTTTAAACTTTTATTGAAAAAAATCAATCCAGGTAACTTGATTATGTAGTAGAGCTGACATCTATTCAATGTAGCCGCCTTCAGCCTCAATCATCGCTTTGATACGGATCTGAAACTGGGAGCATGCCTTTTCCACAAGCGCCGGCTGGAGCTAGGGGAATACTTGGCAGATGGCAGCAATCAGGCTGACTTTGGTGTTGTGGGAGGTCATGTTGGTGATATTCTTGATATATAACCAAAGTAGTCAAGTGCATTCAGGTCGGGAATGAGTGGGGCCAGTGAGAGAAGGGTACAAAGTCATAGCACTCCTTCTGAAGTCAAGCACGGGTCTCTTTGGACTTGTAGGCAGGCGCCGAGTCCTGCTACTACACCCAAGGTCTGCTAGCAGCCACCTAATTGCACCAGGAGATCACCACACTCTTCAGCACATCCAGGTAAACTTTGTTGAGCTGTGCCTTCACATGTTGAATGTCTGGATTTACATTTTGAGGGTGCTGGCAATGGTCCTGTTGTCATAACTTGGGTCAGTAGAGAGCATGAGTTGTACAACAGCGCATCTCTGATCTCGCTCATTAAACATTGTGTTACTTTCAGACATGATAGAAGGCTCCTATCGCTCTTGGGATTTGTAGACAACTGGTCAACTAGTTGATGGTCTGCAACACAAAAAGAAAATAGGTTTTCATCAAACAGAAATGGAATCATGTCGTCTTTTCTAGGGCAACAATTTTATTGTCCCACCCCGTAGGGTTCCTCATTCAATCCTTGAGCTGGTTATGGTACAAAAAGTATTCTTGTTGTAAAATCCCAACAAGCAGTATTGGTTGATGGAATCAGGATATAGAAGAAATAAACATCTGACCTTTTCAATAAGTCAACAAAACAGATTGTTGGCCATTACCATAGGGTGGCAATTATGTTTATCCTGGTTGAAATATCCTTTAGTCTTTTTGCTAGAGCTGTTGTTTTTGATGGTTAGCTGCCATAGAACTTTGGCTGGTAGAAAAATGAAGCTATAGATGACGATGACGATGATGATGATGATGATGATGATGATGATGATGATGATCTGTAAAGCTGCAGATGTTGCTTATGATGATAATGACAGTGCATGGAAAGGTTGCTAGCTGTTACGATAATGCTAATAATGGCAGTGTGCTGTAGAAGGAGGAAGTGAAGCTTCTGATTAAGTTCATCATGAGAGTGAAAATGCCATTTTGTCCAACAGGGATTGGAGGGGAAAAAGTTGCTGCTGCTGCTGCTGCTGGGTTTGCCTGATGGAAATCTTGGGAACTTGATGCATCCAAGAGGCTAGAGTGAAAAAAATGCTTCGATGGAATCTGATTGGTCAGTTTCAGTAACAGTATGTATAGAATTAAATTATTTTGGTGCTAAATTGTACTTATTATAATTCTTTTGTTGGAGGTGTCTCTTGGATAAGAAGAAAGTTTAATAACTTAAACGAAATCACAGTAAAGTATTCTATTTTCATTTCATTCGTAAACATGGGAGGAGAATTTATCTTCAAATATCTTTAATTTCGAATTAAAGCTGTGGACTTATACTAAGTAAATATTAATAAGTCGTTTAAACCTTTTTTTTTTAATAGAAGTAGACAACGCATTGTGGATGCATTATCGGCAGCTCTCGTTACTTTCGCTTCTCCTTATTTTTTCCATCAATCCTCATTTCGAATGAGTGATTTTTCTGACAAAGGGTGAAGAAAAAGCTGTTTTTCAGGATGGCAGTACTTTGTGAAATCTTCTGTTTCTATGTCTATCTTTGTGGCCATGTCACTAGTAAAGGTGCTGGAGGTAAACGTTTCATCAGGGCTGACGTTATCCGCCTGATAGTCAGGGACCTGAACCTTGGATTAACCACTAAGCAGGCAGTAGTTTCTGGTGGGGCCTCTCGATGCCATACTAGTGGGTAATTGTTACGGCTTTACCTTATCATGTGCTACAAAAAAAAAAATTCCTGTCATTTTCTCTCCTGCTTTCCCTCTCTGTCCTGCTCTAACCAAGTCTGTTGACCTGTTCCACAAATCCCAAATCCTCAACATGAAATATCTCCAGAAAAAATCATGAATAAACCAAGAACCCCATCCTCCAAAGTAGACCCTTACTACCATGTCTCTTTCTCCAACATCAGGGGTCTACGTTCCAACCTTCCAGAGGTTGAAACACAATTACAGGAGACGAAACTGGACATATTCTTCCTAAGCAAAACTGGCATAGGGCCGACCACTTCCCTAGACAAGTTCATAATTAAAGGATACTCTAACTTAACATCTAAATCTGACCCCCAACATCGCCATGGGCATGGAATATGTGCCTACATTAAAGATGGCTTTCCATGTGGTAGGGATATCTCCAGTGAAGACCCTAATTTACCTTATATGTGCTTCTGGGTTGCACTTGCTTACACCACTGCATTGATATTTGCCCTCTATCGCCCCTACAACAGCGGAGTTGCTCTCTTTAAGAGCATATCTGAGAAAATTGACCACATCCTGTCTGCTCATCTTTCGGCTAACATCCACATTTGTGGTGACTTCAATGTCCATAATGTGGAATGGCTGACCCACTCGAACAAGACAGATGATGAGGGGAGGTTCTGTCACGATTTCGCCATTGCCTATGACCTCACCCAGATTGTTCACGAACCCACCTGTGTGCCTGATACTTCCGGTCAGTACGCTAGCCTTCTAGACCTTTTTCTCAGAACTTCCCCTGAGCTATGTTCATGTTCTGCTCTGTCTCCTCTGGGATCTTCCGACCACTCGGTTGTATCAGTTAAGATAAAAACGAAATGCAATAAGTCTTCAGACATACCTGTCCACCGTACTGTATATCAATACTCTACGGCTGACTGGGATAGTTTCCGTACATTTATATCTAAAAAGGATGTGTCCTCCGTACATTTATATTTAAAAAGGATGTGTCCTCCATCGTATCAGACCTGACCGAATGGTTAATTGTAGGCATAGACCAATTCATTCCATCTAAAAAATTCCAACAAAAACCTAACAGGCAGCCAGGATGTGCTGCTGCCATCGTGCACAGAAATCACTTTTTCCATGGCTACCAATGTAATAGATGTACTGAGACTAAAGCTGCTTTCAGGACTGCCAGCAACCACTATAAAAGAGTAATAAAAAATGCAAGAGAACTATATGCTCAATCCATTAAATCCAAAGTAGCTGAGCAGCGGCTTGGTTCCCATCAGTTCTGGCAAATAGCAAACAGGATCCTGAACAGAAGCGTGCGTTCTATCCCAACCATCATCAATGGACCTGAGGTCATCTCATCAGCATCAACAAGGCCAAACTATTTGCCAAGAACTTTGCAGCTAATTCTACCCTATGCGACAATGACCATCAACTCCCTGTATTTCCCCCTATAACAAACACGCTATGCAACATACAAATATCTGTGCATGAGGTTGCCAAGCTAATCAAGAACCTTGATTCCAGAAAAGCAACTGGCCCTGACAGCATTCCAATTATCGTGTTGAAAAAGTTTCAACCAGAACTTTCCCCCATACTTACAAAACTGTTTAAGCGTTGCCTTAAGGAGAAGTGCTTCCCAACACCCTCGAAAACCTCATCAGTATGCCCTGTATTTAAGAATAAGTCTTCTGTGTGTTATGAGTAAGTAGCTGGAATCCATATTAAATAAAGAAGTAGTCAACCACCTCAGCAGAAATAACCTTCTTAGTGACATACAATATGGTTTCCGTTCTGCCAGATCTACAGCAAATGTGCTAACAGTTATATCTCATAGAATTAGTGAATCCCTTGACAAAGGCTTCCTCTCTAGGGCAATTGCTCTTGACATATCAAAAGCCTTCGATAAGGTATGGCATAAGGGCCTACTTCAGATTTCCAGCTACAGTATAACTGGAAATGTTTTCTCAATCATTAAATCATTTCTCTTTGATAGGCTCATAAGAATAGTGGTTGATGGGCAGAAATCAGAGGCCCTCAGTATTAATGCTGGAGTCCCCCAGGGGTCCATCCTGGGTCCAACTCTCTTCCTGATCTATATCAATGATCTCCCAAAACACATACTTAAATCATTCATTGGCAGCTATGCTGATTACACGACCATCTATGACAACACATCAAAGACCATAAATGACAAATAAATAATAAAATTACTGCCATCAACCAGCTTGCTATGCCAGTAATAACATACAGCTTTGGTATCATTGACTGACCACAAAAAATACATCAACCGGCTAGACGTAAAGACACGGAAGCTACTAACGCTTCATAAAATAATATATAGAAATCAGTGTCTACCCAAGGCTGTATTTGCCCAGGGGAGAAGGAGGTCTGGGACTCTCAGAGATCAATCATCAACATAGGGCAACTATTGTGAGCACCGGTCAGTATCTGAGAAGCTCCCAGAATGACACCCTTTCAATAGTATACGAACATCAAGAGACAAGAGCCAGCAGAACAACATCAGTCACCCAGCTGGCCAAGCATTTTGGTCAGGGCTGTCTTTCAGATGAGGACGAAACACCAAACAAGTGTGCTACAGAAATAGCAAGAAAGAGTCGGCAGAAATATACCGAGACCTTTCAACAGATGAACCTTAAAGAATGGGACCAACATCAGCGTGCAAAGTATTTTTGGGGGGAACTCTCTCAGGAATACATAGATAAAGACGGTTCCTTGGACTGGCTCAAAAGGGGAGGCCTTCACCACGATCAGGAAAGGGTCATAATGGCTTCTCAAGACCAGGGATTGATGACCAATGCATTCAAGAAGATGGCAGGGATCAGTAATGACAATAAATGCAGGTTCTGCCATACAGAATTGGAAAGTGTTGGTCATCTGATATAAAGTTGCAAAGTTCTTCTAGGGGACGGCTACTATACAGCGAGACATGACGGAGTATGCAAGTACCTCCACTGGACCATCTGTAAAAAATTAAACATCCAGTGTAGCAGCAAGTCCTGGGAACATCAACCTGAAAGAACAGTTAGAAATGACTTATATACCATACATTACGACCATGTAATCCCTACAGCCACCTACCTTGAAAATGCTGCTGTAAAACCTGACATAGTTATATGGAATAAGTCAGAGAGAGTTGCAACCTTGATTGAAGTGAGTGTTCCTAATGATGGCGATCTGAACAGAGCTGAAAGAGAGAAACAGACCAAATACAAAGGTCTCATGTACGATATGAAAAGAAACTGGAATCTTAAGGAGATATCAATCATACCAGTTATCATAGGTGCCACAGGGCTTATGAAGAAAAACCTGAAGTTCTACCTTACTAATATTCCTGGTGAACCAAGTGCAAAAGAGATCCAGGCAATTGCACTTAAGGGAACAGCGAGGATACTAAAAAGAGCTCTCGGTTGGTTTCAATAAAAATCGGGGCAATGTTGGCAGTTGGTTTGGCTGCCCTATACCCAGCATTACAATCTTCAAAGGAAGAAAAATGAAAAAAAAAAAGTTCTGTCTGATTCTCTCTCCTCTGATCTCGAGCGCGTGGTACAGTGGGGGAAGAGGTGGCTGGTTACTTTTAATGCATCTAAAACCAAGCTCCTATCTTTACATCATCAACACTCTGATCCCCATCTGGCATCAATTGAAATTGATGGCTCTCGTCTAGGGGAAGCCCCATGTTTTGATAAGCTTCTGGGCTTGACCTTTATTCCTGACATGAAATGGAACACGTACATCAAGTCTATTGCTAAAGTCACTGGAAAAATGGTAGGATCCTTCTACCGATCCAGAAGATATCTCACTGCTGATGCAATTCTCTATCTATATAAAAGCCAAGTACGTCCAAGGATGGAGTACTGTTGCCACATCTGGGCAGGAGCTGCTAAAAACAGCCTATCCTACCTTGACAGTGTACAAAATAGGCTTAGTGGGGATGCCCTTTTCTCTTCCCTGCAACCTCTATCCCACAGGATACGTTACGAGCCTGTCTTTGTTTTATTGTTACTTTCATGGCAAGTACTCGTCTGAGCTCCAATCCCTGGTCCCCCCTCACCAATTTTTCACAAAAAACACCCGTCTAGCTAAAACCACTGTCAAAAATTTTCCCCACTCTTTATCTGTGCCAAAACCAAAACATAGATTCTATGAACAAAGCTTCTTTCTTAGAAGTGCACGCCTGTGGAACTCTGTTCCGTTTGCCTGTTTCCCACCTGACTACAACCTGGATGTCTTCAAGTCCAACATAAACAAATTCCTGATGAACCGTCCCCTAAGTAAGACACTTTACCAAATCTCAACACTAACGTACTGTACACGCAATACTCCTTATCCCCGAGTGGCTTCCGTGCCTTGATAAGTGGTGACCACCTTGTAAAAAAAAAAAAAAAAAGAAAGAATGAAACTGCATTGATTTTTAATTATATGAGCCAAAAAATTAAATAATTGAACATCCAGGTTCTGTCAGGAGTGATGAATCATAAACAGGATCGGCACAACTTTAATGATAATATTTATTTGCTTGGTGTAACTATAAACCAAATTTTTCTGGGTAAGGGGGAGAGGAATTAGAAAACCTAGTAAACGTTTGAAAAACGATGCTGCAACTTGATAAAAACAGTCAGGTCTTACTGTTCCATAATTCTTTCTTTGTTTTGTAGCATTATCTCCCTTTATGAAACAAAATTACATAGACTCACACTAGGGGAGATTTTCAATCTGAAATTTCTACGCTTTGGGAACGTCAGGTTGCGTTACTATTGTTGCTATAAAAAGAACTGCACAGGCAAAATTCACCCTCTACTTCTGCTTGACCTTGACAAACACGCCCCATAGACCATCTTGTTTTGACAGTTGTTTTGATGAACACATCATACATTTGAGCTTACATACACACGCACACTATGCTTATACATAAGACTTTTTTTCTCATAAACACGCATACATATGCATTTTCTACTCAGACTTTGTTGAACATATTCTCCTGAACTCAGTTTTAGAGCAAACACCATGTGCATGCATACTGACACACAATTCATTGCATAAACTTTTCCTCTCTATGTACATGCACACATCATTCTCCTCACTCTCTTTTTACACATTCTCAATGTACATAAAACTTTCCTTTCTATGCACACATAATTCTACTTACACTTCCATTCATTCATAGTGAAGCAACCCATAAACGTATACTTCTTTGTTTTCATTGATATGCTTGTATATTCAATTCATGAATATATATACCAGATGAGTTGCACTGTTCAAGCGTCAACCTAAAGGTCATTTCTTTTTAATCAAAGCTTATGAATAGCTCTGGATAGAGCCTTCTCATTCTCTTTTTTTTATCAATGTTGGTGTTCCTCAGGGCTGTATTCTAGGCCCAACACTGTTTCTTATTTATATCAATGATTTTCCTGAGAATATTATTCCATGCTGATGATACTACACTTTATTCTGATGTTGCTTCTTTCACATCTCTCTGAGATCAGTTGGAATATACAGCTAATCTAGAAGCTAACTCGGGATCAATTGTTCATTAAGGTATATAATGTCTTGTTTTGTTTAATCCTGCAAAACATTGCGTGGGCAGTTCCATCGGCATTCCACAGTAGAGACACCTCAAGTGATTAGTAATAAACTAACCCCTTTTCAAATAGAGAAGATAAAGCCAAGGAGGACTAGGAACATACCTCATTCAACAGTCCATTTTAGAAATGGCATAGACTGTTGATTTTGGTGCTGTGAAAAAAATCCCCAGCCACGTGTGTACAGAGAGTAAAATGAGAGAGAGAGAGAGAGGAGAGAGAAGAAATGTGGAGGTTAACAGGAAACTATTACACAATTTTAAAAAGTGATTCGATTTTCTTTTCCTTGACACCAAACAATGCAGTAAATTTGGTTAAAATCAAGTTCAGTATGGCCGTCTTTGTTTACATTCTTTGTTAGCTGATCATTATGCTTCAAGATGTATGTGGTAGAAAAGTATCTTACGAGTTATAAAATATTGTTATCTATATATATAAAATGTGTGTATGTATGTTTGTATGTATGTATGTGTGTTTGTGTGTTCGCTAAAAACTTTCGACAGACAGAATAAAAATTGACAAACTTGGTATCATATTGAAGCTCCATCCTTCGCCCGAAAAATTGGCCAAAAACGTTCATTTTTTCACCCTGAAATCGACAGTTTTCTACAGGGGAGGGGGTCAACAAAAACCGTCCTCTTGTGACGAGATTGGTTCTACGCATTCGTCCGATGACGTCATGACCTGATTTAGTTTAAATAGTTGAAGAACTGACTAAGTTTCATGTACGTCGTGTTAGCTCAGTTAGTTAGAGTGTTAGTTCATTATCTAAACGTTTTGGATTCGAATCGTGGTGTGAGATGTCTTCTTTTTTTTTTTGATTTTTTTAAATTTAAATATTGAACCAGTGTTATTTAAGCCATTTTTCACGTAACGTTCGTTTTTCTGTTGTTTTTTTTACTTCACTTATTCTTATGTTTTCATTAACACCTCCGACCGACCACACACACCCAAAAATACCCGGATACCCACAGATTTTTTAAATTTTGATATCGAAACAATCTTATTTAAGCCATTTTTCATGTGTTTTTTTTTTTGGTTTTAACGTTTGTTTTTCTGTTTTCTTTTTTGTTTTTTCGATTTTTACATTTAACATCATTTGCTTGCCTTACGTTAGTTTTTTTTTTTTTTTTTTGATGTTTTGATTACCCACCGCTTTATTTTCCAGATAAGTTTTAACGTTCATTTTTCGGTTTTCTTTTTTTACTTCGCTTATTCTTAGGTTTTCATTAACACCCCCACCCCCTCCAAACACTCGGGCATGCCAGTACCCCCCCTCCGCTAAGCAGGGTTTTTTTAACGTTCGTTTTTCTGTTTTTTTTTCTTCGCTTATTCTTAAGTTTTCATTAACACCCCCACCCGACCACACACACCGAAAAACACCCGCGCAACGCCGGGTACCCCTCACTAATTTATATATATAAAACCAAAAATGTATGTATGTATGTATGTATGTATGTATGTATGTACGCTTTTCCTCGATGTCCACAAAAGGCTTCTTTCAAAGAAGCGCTTGCTCGGTTCACAACTTCTTAAAACTTTTTATATCATCTATAAATTGTAATATCTCAGAGTTACCCATGGAGCTCGCTTGTCTATTTAATTTTATTGACTTTCAAACGTTAATTATTCGACATTTCCCGCATCAGCATGCGTTACATTCGGTTTTCGGTATAAAAAAAGCGAAACTCGACTCTAAGCACAGGCCGAAACCAGTTGTCTCAAGAGAGCTAAGTAACGTTTGTTTAATTTCGACTTCGTCATATCAGACAGTAGCTTTCATTTTGCTCCTCCTAATAAACAGGGAGCGGGTTTTTAAAAACAAACAAACCGATTTATTCACCTCATTCAAAACTGTCCCGCACAAAATGCTTACTGACGTCAATCAAAAACGCGCACCTGTTTTTTTTAACACTTCACTATTTTCCAACTGCGCGTCGTGAAGACTTCGTTTTTTTTTTTTCATGGGCACCTGTTTTTTTTTCAAATTTTCAGGTTTTGTTCACATACCCCGAAAAACACCTGGGCAATGCCGGGTACCACTTGCTAGTCTATATATATAAAAGCGAAAATGTGTGTATGTATGTATGTGTGTTTGTGTGTTCGCTAAAAACTTTTGACAGACAGAACAAAAATTAACAAACTTGATATCATATTGAAGCTCCATCCTTTGCCCGAAAAATATCGAAAAATTGGCCAAAAACGTTAATTTTTTCACCCCGAAATCAACAATTTTCTACAGGGGGGGGGGTCAATAAAAACCGTCCTCTCATGACGATGATCGGTTCTACGCATGCGTCAGATGACGTCATGAAGAACTGACTAAAATTCATGTACATCGTGTTAGCTCAGTTGGTTAGAGCCTTGGTTCATCATCTAAACATTTTGAGTTCGAATCGTGGTGTGAGATGTCTTCTTTTTCTTTTTCGATTTTTTAAATTTAAATATTGAACCAGTGTTATTTAAGCCATTTTTCACGTAACGTTCGTTTTTCTGTTTTTTTTTTACTTCACTTATTCTTAGGTTTTCATTAACACCCCCGACCGACCACACACACCCAAAAACACCCGGGTACCCACCGATTTTTTAAATTTTAATATCGAAACAGGCTAATTTAAGCCATTTTTCACATGTTTTTTTTAACCTTCGTTTTTCTGTTTTCTTTTTTGTTTTTCTGATTTTTACATTTAACATCGTTCGTTTGCCTTACGTTAGTTTTTTTTTCGATGTTTTGATTACCCCCCCCCCCCCCCGGGTACACCCCGCTTCATTTTTATGTTTTCTTTTTTTACTTCGCTTATTCTTAGGTTTTCATTAACAACCACACACACCTACAAACACTCGGGCAACGCCGAGTACCCCCCTCTGCAAAGCAGCGTTTTTTAAACATTCGTTTTTCTGTTTTTTTTTTACTTCGCTTATTCTTAGGTTTTCATTAACACCCCCACCCCTGTCCGACCACACACACCGAAAAACACCCAGGCAACGCCAGGTACCCCTTGCTCGCCTACATATATAAAAGCGAAAATGTGTGTATGTATGTTTGCTTTTTGTGTATGTCCAAGAAAGGCTTTTTTCAGAGAAGCGGTCGGTCGGCTCACAACTTCTTAAAACTTAAAAAGTTTTAAGAAGTTGTGAGTCGACCGACATCACATATATATCACAATATCTCTGTGTTAACAACGGAAGTCGCCTGTCTATTTAATTTGCTCGACTTCGAGAAGAAAAATATTCAACAGTTTTTGCTCGCCGCATGTGGATTAGGCTTTTTTGTATAATAAAGGCGACACTAATTCTGGCGGTATTTTTCCGGTGGCCATTGCCGGAAATGTCCGATTTTCCTTATATCAAACAATTGCTATTTAATTTGGACAAATAAAAATAAAAACAGCGTTCCCGGAGTAAATAAAATACTATCCCGCAGTCTAAATTGACCTCATTAAATCATTAAAACGTCCACCTGCCAAATCTAAGTAATTAAATAAATTAAAACATGTTTCTGTTAGTATCTATCAGTAGCTTAATGGTTAACGTTTCAAGCTTTTTTTTTCACACTTTAATTTCCAACTTCGCCTCAAGGGTTCGGGTTCGATCCTCATACTCACCTATTAAAACTTTTTTTTTATTTTACCCCTCCCCCCGAGTTTTGATTTACCCAAAACCGCACCTCCAAACACCCGAGCAACGCCGGGTAACCCCCGCTAGTCTTCTATAGTATAAATATCACCTGTCTGTTTAAATATATGTATGAATGTATGTATGTATGTTTGTATGTATGTCTGCCTAAAACTTTCAACAGAAGCAACGGATTTTCACGAGATAGGTATCGTTTGAAGCTCGACCCTCAGGAGGACAAATATTGAAAAATTGGCTAAAAACATACATTCCCTCACCCTAAACTGGGCACATTTCTACAGGGAGGGGTCGCTTTTTCCCCCCGATACTTTCGAAAGTCATTCCCTCTTTTCGATTGACTAGCCTTAATTTAAACATTCGTCACTTCCGGTTTGGCGATGGGCGGAAGAACAGAGACGTCACGTTTTTTTTTGGGGGGGGGTCACGTTGTTTTCCTTCTTCGTGGTACGGGTTCGAGCCTGCCTGCTTGCCTACTACCACTTTTTTCTCTTTGCTCAAAACACACGGGCAGACGGGCACCCAGGTTAGTTCTAAATAAATAGCCAAAAGTTCGTTTGCGTATTTTGCGAAGGAAACTTGAGGTTAACAGCATTTTTATAGAATTACTCCTGTCTTAAGAACTTTTTTTTGCTGTTTTTTTTTTCCTTTGTCAACACATTTTAGTTCGTTAGGGTTAGTGTTGGGGTTAGGGTTTTGCTTTAGGATTTTTGAAGACGGGAGTGATTCTATAAAATTACATCCAATGCTGGGTAGTCCGCTACTATATTAATAATGAATTACATTGCAGACGTGGACGTATTGTGAAGATGTCAAAATATGGTGACCATTGATCCTGTTTATTTATCAAATTAAAAAAATATATATGACTTTTGGCAGTTTCGTGCTTAGGTGACTTAAACGAATAAAAAAAATCCCGAAAATGTAATTCATTTCAAAGAAATATTTGGTTACCTGAAAATAATGAAAACAAACTTCTAGAAAATTCGATAGAAAGAAAAAAAAAAACACTTAACGAAGGAAATCGATAAATGAAATGGAAATAAGCAATCGTAAGAAAAGAAAAAGCTGATTTTTTTTTTGTCAAGTTCCACTTCCACGTGTTTGTATTTGACCTACTTCCGCCTGCTCACAATTCCCAATATGGCGGGCATGCAATTCGAGTACGACGAACAAGGAGGGACATTTCTCTATTTCTTACTCTGCTTTTGGCTTGCTGTCATCGTCTCAGCAACCTGCTATTTCTTCCCTCGCAGTTCAAATGGAGGTGAGTCCTTTCTAATGATGATCGTTACTCGAGAGTCAGTTAAATTGTGAACTTTTAGTGCCGGAGACAGAATCCGGACTCGACGTTTACACGTAGTAACATAATGATTCTCTCCTTCGACAGGATGTTATTCTTTTGCTTTGCATTTTTTATCCGTGCAAGACAATCCTTGTTTGTTTTAATGACGAGCTGATGCTTGAAATCTGTATAATCTTTGATTTCTTAAGCACATGAATGAATTGTTAAATGACCAGACGCTACGAAGAAAACAATAATATTTGAATGAGTCATTCGTCAAATAAACATGTCTCTCCCTCCATATTCCGATGTTTTTATTTCCCCCCGATAGAAAAATACTTCGAATTCAAAATAGAAAGTAGAAATTCCAACCAAAATTGTTTTAATACAGAAATAGATTGTTATTAAGTCTTATCAGGATCCTTTTTCCCCAATCGATTGGTTTCGTTTTTTTTGGTACTTAGACGGAATACGGACCGTGATGAAATAACGTTATTTAGAAACCTATTCTTAACATAAGAAAGGTGTTTTGTTTTTTTTTGTTTGTTTGTTTTTACTAATCTGTACTTTCACCTAACGATTTAATAAATAAAACATGCTGTAAAAGTTGAATTTAACTTAAAAATCATATCTAAAAAAAAAAATATAATAATAATAATAATAACATGGCCCGTTTTTCGTTAGAAAATCGAAAGTTATTTTTTATTTTAAAAAAAAGGTATTATTATACAAACACCGTGACAGCGTTAGGGTTAGGATTAGGGTTTAGGGTTAGGGTTAGGGTTAGGTTTAGGGTTAGGGTTAGGGGTAGGGGTAGGGTTAATTCGCTGTCACGGTGTTTGTATAGTTTTACCAAAAAAAATTTAGGTTCATCATTCAAATTTCAATTAAAATAAAAAATTTCATTTTTTTCCCTCAATTTGCGTTTCGGGCATTTCCATAGAAATATTGCGACTATTAATAATAAGTGACTTACAGATTGTTTCTTGCATTCAACAACATCAAAGAACAATAAAAATTCACGTAAGAATAAAATGATTGATTCTCAATGTTATTTATTTATTTATTTATTTTTTAAGGTTCCTTTTTGTGTTTTTAATTAAAAAGTCTATATTAAGTGATTACTGCAGGAACTTTTAACGTTTTATTCGTTTTCTCATTTGTGTGTTTTTATTTTTAAAAAAATTATTACAAAGACACGAAAACTAGAGTTTTTAAATTTACGTCTCGAGTTTTGCACGATATAAAATTTTTTTTTTTTATTTATTTAATTTAGGGACATAATATCGATCTATGAGTTTTATATGCTTTTTGGCAGATGTGTTGATTTTTTTTTTTTTTTTTTTTTTTTTTTTTTTTACGTGACCATACACACATTTGTTCAACTAGTTTTTCTTTTTGTTTTGTTTTGTTTTTGATGAATTTAACAAGTTAACCCCCCGCCCCCGACTCAATAAAAGTCTTAATTAAACAATATGCTTTAAGGAGTGTAAAAATCTATTACCATGGACCAAGGACGATAACTCTATTCAGTAAAACATACGCATGCGCTCACTGTTTCCATCATTTTGCGTATTGCTGCCATTTGGGCTCAGTGTTGGGGTTAAAGGACTAGCTGGACGCCCGGCGTTGCCCGATCGTACATTACGCTAAAACATGGTATTTTAATTTATGCAGATTGCGTATGTATTATAGAATCAATCCTCTATTGATTATTATATATTTATATATATAGGCAAAATGAATGGAACTCATGACTTTTTGGACTCCCAATTTTTTGTCTGCTAAAATTTTAATCACGTGATTACGGTGTAGCGTCAATAAAATAAACCATTCATTCAAGTGCCGCTTGTTATGGATTTAGCTGAATATGATATTAAAAATCACTTTATCTATAATGCGAGTTTTAAATACACTCCTAGTTCTGATGACCTCCGGCTGATAATGACCATTCGCTCCATATAATCCGGTGGTTTTCATCATGTGCCAGGTGTTGCCGAGCAAAATTCACGGAAAAATTGGATTTAAACTGCAGAAGTACCGAAGTGTGGAACATTCATAATTCTTCATTCAATCCTGGGCAACATCGAATTAAATATAACTTTCAAAATATGATTAAAAAAAAAATACTTTAGTAAAAGTAACAACAAAAGAACTTACGAAAACTTAAGAAAATACGAAACAGAAATAAAAGTATGAAGATTCCCATGCAGTGCCAAGTAGATACAGCTAATCTATAAAAGTGAGATTGTGTGTGCAGCAGAGCTCTACATTGCGAGTGAAACAGTCGCATTTGCGAGTGATTTTTTTTTTTTTTTTTTTTTTTTTTTTTAAGTGGCAATTAGAAATAATGAAATGCTTATCTTTTGGCAATTGTATTTCTTTCACTGACAATCTTCCAAGGCTCACCTGAAACAGTGAGCGCATGCGTATGTTTTACTGATCATCCTTGGTCCATGGTAATAGATTCTTACACTCCTTAAAGCATATTGTTTAATTAAGACTTTTATTGAGTCGGTTAACTTCTTAAATTCATCAAAAACAAAACAAAAAAAAAGAAAAACTAGTTGAACAAACGTGTGTGGTCACGTAAAAAAAAAAAAAAATCAACACATCGGCCAAAAAGCATATAAAACTCATAGATCGATATTATGTCCCTAAATTAAAAAAAAAAAAAAAAAAAATAGTTATTTTTTTTTTTTTGTTTTTTTTTTATATCGTGCAAAACTTGAGACGTAAATTTCACAACTTTAGTTTTCGTGTCTTTGTAATAATTTTTTTAAATAAAAACACACACAAATGAGAAAACGAATAAAACGTTAAAGATCCTGCAGAAATCACTTAATATAGACTTTTTAATTAAAAACACAAAAAGGAACCTTTCAAAAAAAAAAAAATTTTTTTGAGTGAAAATATCTTTTCAACTTTTTTCTTTTGATAAAATGAACAAAGTTAAATTATTTAAACAATAAAAATTTAATAGAACAATATACTCCTTTTTTTTTTTTTTTTTTTTTTTAAACAAAGGCTGTTTAAAAAAACATCTGAAGAAAACCCTTCAAGTATCAATATAAAATTTGTTGTATATTAAGAATTACACTTATTTAAAAATATACAGAAAAATCTTTTTCATGTACATATTTTTCACAGAACGAAGATGTCATATTCTAAAAATCATATGGGTTTGGCTAGTAACTTTTCTATTTGGCTAGTAAATGAAAATATTTAGTTGTCAAAGGTCAATTAAAGATAAATTTGTCCATAGAGTCCTGGTGTGTGTGTAAGCACAACTCTCAACCTACATACTCAACCAATTTTTGATTTACAAACTTAAAATTTGGTATATAGCGTATTCAGACATGTGGAAAACTTTTTAATCAGTTTTCATCCAGAAAAAGGGCTGCTAAGGGGGTCAAAATTTAAAAATTGGTGCTTGGCGGCGGGGAGGGGGTTCGGATTTTTATCTGTTTATCAACTGTTTCACAACTGCGCATGCGTGAATCATTCACATGGCAGCTTCTTTATGTTAAGAATAAGTAGGTTTGAAAACACTTTTTAAAGATCATGGCAAACTGGCCTAATGGTTATCATACTTGACTTACTGTTTTTAGGTTTTGGTTTCGATCTCAACTCAAATGAACTGTTTAAAAAAAACTCATAATCAATAGAGAATTGTTTTTATAATAAATACTTAATCTGCATGAATTAAAATGTTAATTTAAGCATATCTTATGACCGGGCAACAACAGGCAGCCTGTTAGTATAATATATATATATATATATACATACACTCCTATAAATTTTGTTTTTTTTGTGTATTGTGATATTTATATTAAAAACCTTTTTTTTCTGTTTATTTAAAAAGAAAATACAACTTTGTTATATATGGGTCGTGGAATTGCATTTATCTGCAAAAGATCTAGCTAATTTGCATATTCTTTCAAACATTAATTTTAATTCATTCCCTATTAGTTTTTTGTTCAGTTTTCTTATGGGATGATCATCTTTAATTAATTATTACGTGTAATTATATTCATGCAGATATTTTACATGATTTATACTTGCTTAATATTTGCATAAAAAATGTTATAATAAGAACACAAATCTCTTTCCATATATATTTATGTATGCATATATGTATTTGTTCAAAAAATTTTACCTACCAAACTCCTCTGTCAGTTTTTGGTCTACAAACATGAAACTTTATATGTAGGGTATTGAACCCATGCAAAACTTTATATTTGAGTTTTAGCTGAGGAAAATTAATGCAAAAGTGTGAAAATGAAAAAAAATGAAGGTCGAATGATGGCATTACAAATATGCATGCATAACGTAATAGCTATTGGTTCATGTTTTAATTTTTAGCCTTGAAGCAAACATGTCTTCATAACTCAGGGATTAATTCATTTTGCATTCAGAAAGCATTTTATAAATACTTTTCATGTATATTACTAATCCAATTGCTAAATTCCATTTGATTCAGGAACTGAATAACTTTCGGATTACAATCTGATTGTTATCCAATGTAATCCAGTGATCTCACTCAGACAGAATCTTCATTGATCCTGTGTGACATCACAACCAAAATGAAAACAGCTGTCCAGACAGGATTTGCAGTGATCTGATGGACCGAAATATCTTGGTGAAGTAGAAGCATTACAGTACAAAATATGGTATATCTCCAAAAATAAAAGCAAAACTATACAAAAACTTCTAAATTGTGCAACTGGTAAAACCAAACAGGAAAACCATGTAAAAAAAAAAAAAAAAAAAAAATTAAAAAAATAAATTTATTGGACTTAAGGAGTCGGAGTCAGATAAAAACTTTGACTCATAGTAATCCTAGAAATCCATCTCCGACGCCAGCAACTCCGAATCCAACTCCGCAACCCTGATCATTATCTTTTTTATTGATTTTTTAATTGAAAAAAACAAAGGAACAAATGTTTTCTTAAAGTAAACAATATTTCAAATGCACAGAATTAATTTTATGTGAATATAGTTGTTCAGTTCACTGAAAATGAATGCTAAAAAGGTTTGAACATTTGTTTGTAATGTTATTTTTTTGTGTACTTTTGATTTTAAACATAATAATACCCCTGTTCAGTCTCAAGAAACAATGGATGCCCCTTGTAAGAGTAGCTGTGCATGTAATTGTGAGGCAAAGGTTGTGCAATCCCAACTGCATCTCTCCTGAATCAGAACTGCTCAACTCCAGTAGCAAGGAGAGGTCTAGGATGACTGGAACCAATGCTGAGATAAGCGGAAAGCACATACAGCACCTGAAATTCCCAAATGGTTACCCATTTTAGTACCGACCAGGCTCAACATTGCTTAACCCTGGGATCCAACAGGAATCAGCGTGTCAACGCGATTATGCCGTATAGATTCTGCATGATTTTAAATAATTGATTTTAAAAATGGTTAAAGAAAATTTTAGACATTACTGATGCTATATGATCGAGGTGTTGATTCTAAATCTGTAGTTTTATTCTTAGATCAACTGTGCTGCGACACACAAACAACTTAACTTTATATATAGATGCTTATCCTGCCTTGACAAAGTACAAAATAGATTTTGTGGCTTAGTGAGGGATGCCCTTTTCTCTTCCCTGCAACCTCTCTACCACAGAAGAGACGTTGCAAGCTTGTCTTTGTTTTATCATTATTTCCATGGCAAGTGCTCGTCTGAGCTCCAATCTCTGGTCCCCCCTCGCCACTCTTTCACAATAAACACCCGTCTAGCTAAAACCACTGTCAGTAATTTCCCCCACTCTTTATCTGTGCCTAAATCAAAACGTAGATTCCATGAACAAAGCTCCTTTCTGAGAAGTGCACACCTGTGGAATTCTCTTCCGTTTGCCTGTTTCCCACCTGACTACAACTTGGATGTCTTCAAGTCCAACATAAACAAATTCCTGATTAATCACCCCCTTAAGTAAGACACTTTATCAAATCTCCAATACTAACTATTACTACGATATTATCCCATTGATTATTGTACACACAATAACCCTTATCCCCGAGTGGATTTCTGGCCTTGATAAGTGGTGATCCCCCATGTAAAAAAATACAAAATGTACATTTATTACCCAGGAGCAAGATTAATAATGTCTATAATGTTATGAAACAATGTAAAGTGTGAACTGAGATTAACCGGGGTGATCAAAAAATGATGTAAGAATTATAATCTAGATGCTAATAAAATGTAGGTCACGAGAGGTAGACATCTTGTTTAGAATTGTGATTGTTTTGAAAATCTGAAATTCAAGAAGAAAATGGAAATATAAACATTTATTAAAGTTATGTTGGAATGAGGAATATGTGCAAAAACATTTTTCAGAATTACGGTCACTAAGGGGGAAAAATTGGGGGGGGGGGGTATAACAAAGCTAGCTTTGAGAACAAGGTCTGTAGACATTCCACCTTTTGCTCCCTTCAACAGGAGTTGAGGATTTCGCTGTATATGTAAAGCTGAGTGTGCCAAGAGAATGTCGGCATTCCACCACAGTAAAATGTCAGCTATGAAAAAACTTTACACGTGTTGATTCTTTAGTTAAAGAGATGACATCTTCAAACACTTTCACATTTTAGGATCAGTAAAATATTAGGAATACGAACATTGATTTTTTATTTTTTTAGAATTCGAAAAAGACAATTCTTAAAAAGCTAAATAGTTAAAAATTTTACATCCTTATTTTTTCCCCATTTGGCTTCATTTTATTCCTTTCTTCCTCTCTTGCTTTATCTTTCTTTCTTTTCCTGCTTTTTTTTTCTCTCACTCTCTTCCTCTCTCCTTCACATTCTGTCTTGCTTTACTTGCCTTTTCCCTCTCTCTGAAAAATGAGAATTTTCTCATACTTCAAATGGTTCATAGGTAGAGGAGGTAGAAGGCTTTTGTTTCTTCTTTAAAACATATTAGTCGATATTTTTGGTATGAAAGAAAAATGAAGTATTTTAGAACACTCCAAATCACCTTCCCACCGCCACTCTACCACAAAAGAATGAAAATGAGATTTTTTTTTTTTTTTGCACTCTGGCCATCTAACTTGAGAAATTCGAAGGTGGGGGTCATAACCTTTTAGGTTGAGAAATTCATCTCAATTTCAAAGTTTTTTGCCTTTGGAAAGAAATAGATAGCTTAGTTTGGAAGACCCTTTCTTAAAGCTGTCAGTGTATAAAATGGATGTTAAATCGATATGATGATGATGGCTGCTCACATCCCCAATTATTCTAGTCTTCAATACATCATCATATTGGGCAGGTTGCCTAGACCAAATTAACTGTTTCCCTCCACATGTTTCTATCTTCCATGGCCTTAGGAAGATCTTCAAGTTGTAAGCCAGTGTCTTCTGTCAATAATTTTGTGTACGTCTTGATAGGCTTTTCTACTTTAGCGATTCCATGTTTAGGATCCCACAGTACTACATCACTGACAACCTCATCTTTTCTTCTGTAGCAATGTCTGACATATTGTGTTCTTTTTTCTCTTATTACTGAAGAGATCCTAGGCAACCAACCATACAGACGGCTAATGGTTGGGTGTGTTTTCCAGTTTAAGTTTAATACTGGAATATTCTAGTTTAAGTTCCATTTAACTTACTTTCAAGTTTTTTACTGAGGGTCCATGCTGGTGAGCCATAAAGTAGCTTCATCTCCACTACGACTCTAAAAAAAAAGTTTTTCTTGAACTGTTTTGAGAAGGCAGATTTCCATATAACTTCCAACTGATAGAGTGCACTCCAAGCCTTGGCTATTTTTACATGGACGTCTTTTTTTGATTTGATTGTCAAGATAACCCGAAGTCATCTACTTGTTTGAGTGGTGTTCTGTCTAGTGTTTCGATTGGGCCGGTTTGATGGAAAGATATATATTCTATTTTTAGTTGTGTTTGTATGCAGTCTAATCATGACAGCTGACTCTTCCAGGATATGTAGCAACTTTTGTGCATTGTCATCAGCTAACAAAGCAAGATCATCAGCATAATCAACGTCAGTAACCTTCTTTGCTGAATATCATCTGCTTCTTGCTGGAGACAATGTTAGGCCAGATTTGGCATATTAATCAACAGTGTTTCAGTACGTGATCAAGACAGATCACAAATAAGAATGGAGCCAGAGTGTCACCCTGTAGTATGCCAGCTTTTATTTCAACGAGCACATCAGCTTTTAATACAATATTTTATAACACACTATTATTCTCTTAATTACTACTTTTGTTATCTTTTTTTGCCAGATGGAGCTCGTAAATCTAAAAGGGAATGTTCTTGTCCCCCATGTCGAAAGAAACAACAAGAGTTGAAAGCCAAAGAACCTTGGACGAAAGCCAAACAGAATGCAATGTGAGTCATTTATATTTTTTTTAAATTTTGACCCACATTATTTTTATTTTTATTTTTTTTACTGATTTTCTTATTTAATTATGGATAAGCATTGTGTGATTTGTAACAAGTTTATTGGTAGTTGAAATTTTTGGACCTGTATTTAATGTAATTAATGCAACATTTATAAAAATTAAATCTATATATCTATAAAAGTGAAAATGTCTGTGTGTACATTTCCATACCAAATAACTCTGTTAATTTTGGGAAAATCTTTTTAATCAGTTTTCAGCCAGAAATTTGGCTGTCAAAGAATCAAAGTTCAATGATTTGACCTTTGAAAACTCTGCCAAACTCCTCTGCCAATTTTGGGTCTAAACACTTGAAATGTTAAATGTAGGTAACTTGATCATGGCTAAAACTTTGTATTTTCATTTGAGACCAAAATAATAAATGTTAAGGGGTCAAAATTGGAGTCAAAGTTAAAAAGAAATTGACCTCTGCGGTCTCTACGAAATAACTCAGACAAATTTTGGTCTAAACATTTGAAATCTTACATAATTTTGTATTCACACGTAGTGCTAGTTTGTCTATAAAAAACAAAACAATTTAATTGACTCCCAAGTTTTTTTAGTTTTTTTATAAACCAACAACTGTACCTTATATTCCCTGGGATTCATTGATTGCAGACTTTAAAAATGACGAAGGAAAAATTAATTAGCAACAGTTGAAGTTGGATTGTACATTATTTTTCAATGTAATTGCCACTGCAGATGACTACGACTTGAAAGATGACACGAAATGAGTTGCATGCTTTCATGGCCATATCCTTGTCTATAGTGGCGAATGCCTGTATAATAGCAGCTTTCAGAAAGTCAACCATGTTGTTGGCATACTTGTTAGCCTTGGCCTCTATCACGCCCCAGAAAAAATGGTTAAGAAAGTTGCAGATGGGTGAGGAGGACTGTCACAAGTTTGATAACTGATGGCAAGGAACATTGTTGAGCAACTACATTTGGGTCGTTTTGACCTTTTCTACAGGAGGAGTTCTTCTGCTGTAAGATGTAGGGGTACCCAGCGACAATCTTGTCCATTCATAGCTTCACCCTGCTCCTCAGCACCTCCTGGTGTTTTGTTCACTTTTTGGGTACTTGTACAGTTTAGTCAATACATTAACAAATGAAAATATCGAAAAAAAGGTTATATTGTACATATCTGTTTTGGACTGAAGATCTCCCCCCAAAATTTTAATTTAATTTGATCGAGTAGTTTTTATTTTACAGCAGAAAAACATGTTTTTATGAGAGCGTGTTGAAATCAGCCATTACGAAATTTGTTGAACACGCCAAAGGGCTGACACTCCCTCGCCAGCTTTATTAGCTTTTCTTCCTAAAAATCGAACCTTTTGCTCTGTATCATAACAAATTGTTTTTTCGCTGTAAAATAAAAACTACTTGATGAAATTAAGTGAAATTCTTTTTCAGAGAACTTCAGACTATAACGTGTACATACAATATAATGTTTGTTCAATATTTTCATTTTTTAATGTCTTGACTAAACTGTATAAGCGCCACTTTTTGTTATGTGTTGGATACTCTGTATATCATTTTTTAATTCTTGCATATTGTCGCCAATGTTATTTTTTTTTCTCACTGAATTTGTGTGAAGACAGACTTAAGAACCTTATTTCGTTGGGACTGGTATTTTAAGCACCCTCGTCTAATTTGTTTATTTTCAAAAACTGTCATTTTTGTGTCGGACTCGAATGATAATTATAATGCTTCCTTAGACTTTTAATGTTTTTGTCATGAATTAAACTTGAAATAAGATGTTTTTACTGGACAAAACTCAATTTAATTCTTAACATGAAAATTGTCTAGAGACTCAGTTCTGTAAGGAAGTACCGAAAACCTTTTTGTATTTTTATTTTTAATAAACATTGTTTTTGTATATATATATATATATAATTTTTTTTTTTTTTTTTTTTTTTTTTGTTTAATGGAGATTTGAAAATTTGTAACAATGTAAAACAATAAAAACAAATCAAATTTGAACAATATAAAAACGTATGGAAACATCTATATATATAAAAGACAAATGTGACGTGCACATTTTTTGTATGTCTCGAAAAGGCTTTTTTTGCCGACAGTCACCGGGGGGGGGGGTTACTATCGCTTAAAACTGTTTATATAGCCCCTAGATCATATTATGTACGAGTTGCGAACGCACGTTGCGTCTAGATTTATTTATGTTGATTTTTACAAAATTATTTATTTATTTACGTTGATTTTTACAAAATTATTTCAGCCCGTCTTGTGTTCGTTCAGCTTTTTTTGTATAAAACCGAAACTAATTCAAAGCTAAGGCAGTTCCTGGCAATCGCATTGGGAAACGTCCAGAAGCAATCAGCTTTGATTAATGTGGGGCCAAACTCCTTATATCAAACAATTGCTATTCAATCTGGACAATGAGGAGCTGGTTTCCCCCTCCCAACATCTTGGGGAAACAACCAGCCAAAGTTGGGTAAACAAACTCAAAAGCTGCCCCGCAGTAAAAGTTAACTCCGCTACTTCTATATTTGACCTCAATTGTCAAATTCTGTTTGTAATACTTAAATAAAAAAATTAAAACGTGTTTCAGTTGCTCTTTGTTGGCCGAGCGGGTAACATGTCAGGTTTTTTGCACACTTTATTTTCCACCTTCGCCTCAAGGTTTCAGGTTCGATCCTAACTACTTACCAAAGCCCCCCCCCCCTCAACACAAACACCCAGGCAACGATTTTTTTTAAAGAAGTTTTAACATTGTTTTTTATATATATATATATATAAACAGGGTTCTTACTTCGCTTATTCTTTTGTTTTGATCCCCGCCCAACACGCACACCTAAACACCCAGGCAACGCTAGGTACCCCCGCTAGTCTATAATATAAATCTCATCTGTATGTATGTATGTATGTTTGTATGTCTGCCTAAAAATTTTGACAGAGGCGACGGATTTTCACAAGATCAGTATCATTTTGAAGCTCGACCCTGTGGACGACAAATATCGAAAAATTGGCTAAAAACATGAATTCCTTCACCCTCAACTGGGCACTTTTCTACAGGGAGGATCAATTATTTTTTTATTTTATTTTTTATTTTTATTTTTTATTTATTTTTTTTTTTTGCTAACACTTTTTGCAAGTCATTCAACCCTCCAACATAGCTTTGGGGCTCCAACATAGCTTTTAAAAAAATTAAGTCCACCTTCTTAATGAGTTACCTCTTTTTTTAAAATGAGACGATCCTTATATTATGCACAGCGATACACAATATCACATGCACTAAATTTGAAAAACATCAGCATTAAAAAAATAAATAATGCATCATCGAGAATCGTAATTTGAAGTAGCCTTGGAAAAAAAATTAATGACACACACAAAGGGTTTTGTCCCTTTTTGAAAGCAAGACTTTTTTCCATTTTACTGGTAATAATTTTAGGAGGGATGACACCTCCTTTGGATAGAGGAAAATGTGTGTGTGTGTATATATATATATATATATGTATATAAAATAAAAATTACAATTAAATTTACCAAAATGATCCAAGATGGTAAAACTAAAGTATATTAAAGAATTAATATTTATAAAGTAATCTCAACCAGATGTAAAAGCTCGATAAAACCAAATGGGAGATAGAGCTTATAATAAGAGCAAACAGTTAATAAAACATGTTATAAAACACTTTGAAAAAGAATTAAAAACATATTTAATCTGAAAAGGAAACACTTGATAAGTGGATAGTCCTTAATCCGCGGAGTTTCAAAGAAATACTTTCCTTCTCATCAGAGGGTAGAAATTAGCAAAATGCGGGATCGGATTTTGCATACAAAAGTATTTGATGAAATTACAAGTAAGTCTTACTTGATAACAAAAAGTGAAGCAGAGGGAATATGGTGAAGAAAAAGGTGATTACACGTGAATGGATAAAATCCAAAAATATAACTCCAAGAAAGTTAATTGAGTTTCCATTTGCACAAGTAAAATCCAAGGAAATCACGTAATTGGAAGATGGTCCAAAATAATCCAAAAGGCCGAAATCCATGGAATAATTCACAAATATGTACAAAGAAAAGGGGAAAATTCCAATAATATTATTAAAAGAAAAATAAGATATGCTTTTCACATGACTGCCGAAACATATTTATTTTTTCCATTTAGTGTCTTTTTTTCTTGCTGACATTTTCTTAAGTAATAACCTGTACATTTCAGTTGACCTATATTTTTTTGCCCTATATTTTTTTCGCGCCTTTTAACATCCTTTTTGTCTGGGTCATTTTGACATTTGCTTTTCTATCTTATATTTAATTCTATCACCATTTAATTTTTTTTTCCTCTCCTTCCCTGATCTTTCTTATTATGTCTCGGCAGTCGTGTGAAAAGCATATCTTATTTTTGTCCTATCTTTAACAAAAGTTATTAAGAAGGTAAATCTGTGTTGAAAAATTTAGTGACTGAAATGTTTATTCTATTATCAAATTGTATTTCTGTCTGCTTTTACATGAAGTAAATCTGATTTTTAAAAAATTTGTTTGGCTATTAAAAGAAGAATCTAGCTTGACCTAATGTGCTATGAATTATATTAAGAAGGTTCAATTTATTAGCTAAAGTGAATGAAACAGTCAATTACACTTACTGTCTTGAGTGGAGAGCCATTCATTCTTGTGATAGAAAAATGATCCTAAAAGGGATGGCAAAAGAAATAACTATTGTAGAAAAAAAGAAACTTATCCAGTTACAAATATTAAATGTAGTTATCCCAAGCAATAATTGGCAACATCAATCCAGTCAGCAAAGTTTTGTTTTAAATTGTAAAGAATTCTAAGCAAAAATTGGCAACATCAAGCTTTGAATTGTAAAGAATTCCCGGTAAAAATTGCTAATATTAATCCAGTCAAGATTAGCAAAGCGTAATTCCTTTCTCATATCAAGACGAAATGCTATGACTGAAAAATTCAAAGAGATTCAACATATTTTATCCAGTGATTTTTTTTTTTTTTTTTTTTTTTTTAATATCTGAATGGCTTGTTATGCTGAAAATATTGTGACAGCTTCCACTATTGTTGCACTTTTTCTTTGAGATAATAGAATCATGCATAATGTTTAGGTTGTCACCATTGTGATTCATTTTCATTTACCACAAGATATTACATTTGTAAGGATTTTGGTGCTTATTCAGATTGCCTCTTATAACGATAAACAAAAATGAAGAAAATCTTTTCCTGTGTACCTACTTGTCACGGAATGAAGATTGTATTTTCCACAAAACACAAAAATTGATCAAGTAGTTTTTTTTATTTTTTCTTTGTTTTTTGTTTTTTTCTTAAGAAAATCAAATTTTACACTTTTTAGCGGTAACTTGTTTTCACCACTATTTGTTTATGGAGATGGTAATTTCAATTTTTGTTTTGAACTTGCATAAACTGTATACAAATTTAAACAAATTTATGAAAAAAATGTCTTTAAAAAAACATGTTAATAATAAAGTATTTTGTTTTAATTTGTAAATTCGTAAGTTTACATATTTAAAAAAAAAAAAAAAAACAATTTCCCTTGTGGGTTGTTTGCCCTTGTCTATCCTCGCTTTCATTCAAGTATGGATGCTGTTTTTTCTCACTGTATAGTGAATGATCATTTGATTTTTGTGAACACTAATTGATCAAATTACATGATTTTATTTAATATTTCATCTTCGTTACATGACTTGTACATACACCATAAAGACTTTTTTTCTATTTTCTTTAATTTTAAATGCCACCATAAGTGCCAATTTGAATAAGCACAGGATCTTGTTTTACTTGTTTGAAACCTGCATTTTTAGTTATATACTGAGAAAATTAGTTTCTAGCATACAAGACAGCAATTTTTTTTAGTCTTTTTTTGATGGCTGATTATGCTAGCAAAATGGTTGTTTAGTTTTCTCCCACCGCAAGAGACACCAGGGTCAGAAAATAAATTTGGTATCATTGTTTTGCGGAGATGTTTTTTTCCACATTGAAAGTTCTTAGATATAATGAAACTAAAATTTGTTTTGAAATACCTACTCCAAAATGTTCGAAGAAGAATAAAGTTAGCTCCTAAAAAAATCTACAATGTCATAAAATTAGTAAAATAAAAAAAACTTGAATATCAGAAAAGAAATATACAAATTAAGAAATATAATTTCTACATTTTTTAACTATTTTTATTACTTTGTCAAAATGAATGTTTTACTTTTTAATAGTTTCCTTTGTTTAATTTGCTTGTTCTAGTAAAATCGTTCTTGTTTTGGGATGGCTCATCTTCTTCATTTTGGCCTACAAATGTTACAAAATGGACAGCGACACCAAGGAGTATGATCCCTTTGCAGAACTTGGTGTTGACCGAGTAAGTATTTTTCTTATTCATTTTTGAGTTATACAGAAAATGTTTTGTTTGAAGTAACTTAAAAATCTTAGGATTTAAGCATGTTATTTATATAATTAAATTGTCTTAACATTCTGGGAGAAAATATTTTTCTGTTGAGTATAGATGTTAGTTGATAACCTATATTAAAATAATTTCCCTAACTTAAGTTTCAATTATTCAGAGTAATGTGACACAATGTGATGTCTGAAAGTTATATTGAAAATCTGCCCTCCTGGAACAGATCAAGAAAAACTTTTTTTAGAGTCGTAATGGAGACGGTACTGTTTTATGGTTCACCAGCATGGACTCTCAGTATAAAACTTGGAAGTAAGTTAATTTGAACTTACTTACGGGTAGTGTTAAACTTAAACTGGAAAACACACCCAACTATTATAGTAGTAGTCGTCTGTATATTCAGTTGCTCAGGATCTCTTTAGTAATAAGAGAAAGAACACTATATGGCAGATATTACTACGGAAAAAAAGATGAGGTCATCAGTGATGTGGTACTGTGGGATCCTAAACACAGATCCACTAAAGTAAGAAGACCTATAGATGTAGACAATATTATTGACAGAAGACACTTCCTTACCACTTGAAGATCTTCCTAAGGCCATGGAAGATAGAGACCTATGGAGGGAAAGAGTTAATTTGGTCTAAACAACCCAGCCCGATATGGTGATGAATGTGACACAAAAATAAAAATAGCTAAATCGTTTACGAAATAGAAAATCATTTGTATGAATTGTGGAAGAGATGAGTTGTGATTAAGTAAAATTTTATTTTGCTATTGTTCAAAATAGACTTGTAGAGTATGAAGGTATAAGGTTTAACTGCAACTCCTACGATTCTAATAATTAATAACTATCTATATATATAAATAGAGATTTTGTTCGTCCTTCCATTTGTCAGTCACAATTTTTTAAAATCCATTGCATAATTTTTATTATTTTGAAATATCAAATCTTAACTTTTAGAAATTGAGAATATAGCATTAACTATAAATAATAAATTCCCAATACGTAAAGCAGATGCCATGATCAGAAATCGAAACTGAAACCTTGAGACCTTCAATCTGAGGTTCTACCAAATGACTTGTTTGGACGTTCTTATAAATAAAGCTTATAACATTACCTTAACAAAATAATCATTGCTTTTGTGTAATGTTATAGATTTATGATTTATTTCATGTTTCAAAAAATAAAATGGCTAAACATTATCAATAGCATTGAAAATTATATTAATAATCCAAAACAATTTATTGTCTTAACTACATATTGTATGTAGGTCTTTCATAATTATAAAATCCTCCTAGCTTAGCAAAAAAAGAAATGACCCCCAAAAAATCCAAAATGTACTTTTTTATGCATATAGTATAATAACTGTAATTGTATTTTTTTTTTTTTTTGTTGTTATAGATTCCAAACATATGTCTGTTCAGCATTAATGCTAACATTATTTTGCCCTTTTTAAATAAGATGTTTCCAATTCTTTATAGCCAATACGATTATTTTTCTATAAAGATTCCATTTTTCTTTTATTGGTATTAACTTTAACAATTGAATAGTAATGTTCTTTTCTTTCTTTTGGTGTGTGTTTAGGAAGGTAGATGTTAAGTGATGTTTATTTTCTTTTTATGCAGGGAGCCAGCATTGCTGATATCAAGAAAGCTTTCCGCAGACTTAGTTTGAAATACCATCCTGACAGAGAATCTGGAGATTCCAAGAAATTTATGCTGATTGCAAAAGCTCATGCAGCGTTCGTAAATTTAAAATAAACTATTTTCTCTTTTCCATTGTTTTTTATTGGGGGTAGGTTGATTGTATTTGTTGCATATGACGCCTAAAAATATTGTCAGTTAACAAAGGGGGCTTGCAATGGAAGAAAAAAAAATAAAGCAATTCATCTTTCAGTCATTAAATAAAGTTTTAGTGGATAAAACAATCTTTATAAACAATGTTTAACTTGATTCTATTGCTTAATTTTACAAATTATTGCTTGATTCACCGGATTTCTGAGTTGCTCAGTTTGTCAAGTTTCAAAGTTTAAATAAGTTTTCGAGTTGCTTGTCTTGCTGAGCTCCAGAGTTGTTCAATTCGACTGACCAGGTTTCAAATAATGACTTGCATCACTGTGAGCAAGGAATTCATTTGATCCTAAGTATTTGATGTTTATATGTGCTGAATTTTATTGATTTCTATATCCAATTGCATAATTTCTCTTTCCTTATTTTAGTTTTGTCCAAAATATCCTTGGTTTTTATCAGCAAAGTTAAAACATCTGATTGGTTAATGTTTATCCAGTTACATGCTCTAGTTTATAATTCTGTAATCTTCTGTTTTTCAATATAGTTTTAGAAATTAACAATTAGCATATGAGAAATATGTCATTTTACTTTTTACTTTGCATTTTGTGTGCTGTCTACGGAAGAAGAATAACATTGGGCTGTGTTTATAGGCATTGAATATACTAATTCGATTCACGTCCCAAATTCCACCTATATTAAAAAGAAAAGAAAAAAAAACAATGTATAATGTACATACCCGTGATGGAACAAAAATATCATATTCCAAAAATCACATAAATTGATCAAGTAGCTTTATTTTTAACTAAGAAAATCAGATTTTATGAGGAAGTAAAAGGAACTGTCTCGCATCATTATCTTGAAAAAACAAATCCAAAATAATTCAAACTTGCAATGCCTATGATTTTCCATTAATCACTTAAAATTGTTTAAAAATGATTTTCTTTATAAAAATAAAGCCACTTGATCAATTTATGTGATTTTTGGAAGATGATCTTTTCTCTATTTTTGTTTTTTAATATAGGGGAAACCTGGATAACCACCTCTAATTTGTACACATCCTTGTTGTCATGTGTTGATCACAGAATATCTTAAGTTTTGATAAAGAGGTTCAGTGATGATTTGGTTTGTACACATAAGATTATGCGTCTGGATATTTGATTCTGAATTTAACATTTTGTTTTTTCTGGCGGACTTTCAACTAAGAATCTGGATTCCTTTATTTTTATGTTCATGAGCTCTTTCATTTATTTTTTTTTATTCAAGTCGAATAAGGACATTTAAACTAGACAAAGACTTTAGAGTCGTTATTCTCAACCAAAGTGATTATATTGAGAAAATGATGATGATATTTGGCGATGCTACAAAATTTGAACATTTAGGCAGCACCAATGTTAGTGATGGGACATTTACAACAGAAAGCAAGCTACAATCTCGCTCCCTCAGATTTCATAAAGGTGGATGGCTTTACAAAGAAAATTATGATCGAATTCATCCTGTGGGTTCTCAACATCCCATCATGTATGGTTTACCTAAGGTCCATAAGGAAAATGTCCCTATGAGACCTATTCTATCAATGATGAGTTCTGCCCAACATAGATTGGGTAAATGGTTAGCTGAGATCCTTACACCTGTCCTGAGGATATACTCTGGATTTTGCATTCCTGATTCTTTTTGGTTTGCAGAATTTATTCATGATGTCAAGGGTTCATCGAATACTCAGTATTCATGTTCTCATGAAATCCAGCTTGCTCAACTATGTGTCACTGTTAAACTATCAGGATTTCTGGTGATAGTTCCCTAGTCAAGCCCTCATTTCCTGAGCATATATTTCTTGAACTCATGGATTTAGCTATTAAGTCAGTTGAATTTAGTTTTGACGGGAACATATATCATCAAGTTGATGGGGTAGCAATGGGAAGTCTTTTGGGTCCAACATTGGCTAACATTTTTGTTGGAATTCAAGAGCAACTGCTTTTTCATCAGTTTCCTAAACTGATGTGCTATTTTCGCTTTAGGGATAGCATTTTTGTTATATGTTCATCCTGCATGGAAACTGAGGAGTTGTTATGAAAATTAGACTTACTTCACCCTGCATTGATCTTTACTATGGAGGGTGATGTTAATGGCTCATTACCGTTCTTAGATGTTCTCATCGAAAGATCTCATATGAGTTTTCTTACGAACATATATACGAAACCAACTTTTACAGATTAATATATTAGTTGGTTTTCGTTCTCCCCTAAAATCAGAAAAATAAATCTTATCAAAACCTTTGTACATCAGGCTTTGTTGATCTGCTCTATTACTAAACTAGATGCTAAACTCCAAAACATAACTGAGATGCTTTTGGCCTATGGTTATCCTTTACATAAATCGAAAAATATGTAAGGGATAAAATCCTGGCATTTAAGGATGGATCTTTGTGGACCCTCAAAAATGTGTGATATATGTGAAACTCCCGTGGATTGGTGTTAAAAGCCAGGAGTTTCCACACAAAATTGCTACATCTATTTTGCATTGCTATTTTGCAATTAAGGTTCAAACAGTTTGGGATGAGAAATGCTTTCCCCTTCTTTTGGAAGAATAGTATCCTTACCACTCAATACAATATGGTGGTTTATCGTTTTAATAGTTAGTGCGAGGCTGATTATGTGGGGCATACCATTCAACATGTCCCCTCTCCTTCGATATATATGCACAAAAGAAATGGCCAACATGGTAAACATTTATTGCAATGCTAGATCTGCATTGGAGGATACATGGATGAAACTTTACCTTTCAAAGAACATGCTTGAAAATCCACTTAATAGACGGTGTCTATTAAGTTGCATCAGCTGTCTCTGTGTAAACAGAAAGAACATAGCCATAATTTGGAAATCATGGGTGTTCGATGGAATAGTTTCTTTTTCTCTTTTCCCTCATACAATTTTTTTTTTTATCTTTGTCTACTCTCACTAGTAATTTATGGTCTTTTGATCACATTTTTAAACGATGCTCCCCCCCCCCCCCCCCGTTGCCAACGTTTATTTTGAAAAGTGTCGGTCGAAAGAAATCTTATTAGCATTTTTTCCCCTCCTCTACTCCATCTCTAATTTTCCCTCTTTTGTCTAATTTGTGTTGTTTTTTAAAACCTTGAATAAATAATAAAGGAGAAAAATATTTTTGAAGTGTATTTTAGTTTCTGTTCATTATCACACTTTTCTTTCTTTTTTTTTTTTTAATATATATTGAAACGATGAAAGAAAAAAATACCTTAACAATTAATAATAATGGCACTGCGCCCAATATTATTCAAATGTTTGATAAAATTATCTACCCATAAAAATGTGTTTGCAATTGAATATAGAAAAGCATTTTATCTTTATTTTTATTTTCATTTTTAGATTGACAGATGAAGAATCTCGTAAAAATTGGGAAGTATATGGTAATCCTGATGGGCCTGGAGGTAAAAAATAATTTTGATAAAGCTAAGTTTATATTGAAAACTCTAATCAAATTTATTGACAAAAACTAGCAAAGTGCAGCAAGCCATCTGGAAAGATAAGAATACTGTCTGAATGTTTGTCCAAGACATCTTTAAAACAAATATGGTAGAAATCATGACCATCTCCTCTGGTATTCTGTTGCATGGAGCATAAACACTAACAGAGAATACTTCCTTTTTTTTCTTTTGCTGGGTCATGAGAAAAGAACTAATCTTAATTTTTACACTAGTTATCTTATTACTAACTAGTGATTGTTAACGACATTTCCTGGGTGTGGAGAGGTTTTATGGTAACGGTATTGAGCAACGGAACCCTAAAAGAAATTTTTTTTAAATTACCCCCCCCCCTAAAAATATGAAAATAGTAGTGAGTATCTGCACGAGTGCAAAAAAATAAAAAAAATTAGCTGCAGTAGCCAGGCTCGAACCTGTAACACGAAGGAGGAAAAGAAGGTGAAAAAAAGCCAACCATTTAGCCCCCGCGCCCACTGCGACAAACGACATTGGCAGGTTTCAAAATAAGGCTAATCATTGCAGGGCGTATGATGACTTTGTAAAAATATTGACAAAAAAAGTGACCCTTCCTTAAAAAAGACAGCCCAGTTGATGGTGAAAGAATTAATTTTTTTGACCAATTTTTGGATATCTGTCGGCTGAGAGACTGAACTTTCAAACGATACCAATTTTGTCAATGTTGATCATGTGTGTCAAAAGTTTTAGCGAAACATATAAACATACACACACTAACAGATGTTTGAGATCCATATTACAGATTCCAAACTGATTTATCAAATACAGTATGTTATCTAATATTTTAGCTGGCATCTTGGTTGGTTTACAATAAAAATAATAGGTCTTTTTTTTTTTTCTTTTTTTTTTTACATCACCACATTATCAAGGCCAAGAGGCCACTCAGGGATAAGGGTTAAAGAGTGTACAGTAGAAATTGGACAATATAGTAATCGTTAGTAATGAAAATTTGGTAAATTTGATAACTTATATGGAACGGCTCATCAAGAACTTATTTACGTTAGACTTGAAGACAACCATATTGTAGTCAGCCGGAAAGCAGGAAAACGGAAGACAATTCCACAGGCGTGCAGTTCTAAGAAAGAAGCTTTGTTCATGGAATCTACGTTTAGGTTTAGGCACAAATAAAGAGTGGGGGAATTATTGATAGTGTTTACAGCTAGACGAGTGTTTCTTGTGAAAGTTTGGCAAGGAGGGACCATAGATTGAAGCTCAGTCGAACACTTTCCATGAAAATAACGATACATCACAGACAAACTCGCAACATCTCTTCTGTGAGATAGAGGTTGCAAGGAAGAGAAAAGGACATCTCCTACGAGGCTACGAAGTCTATTTTGAACTCTATCAAGGCAGGACAAGTCCTTTCTAGCAGCTCCTACCCAGATGTGGCAACAGTATTCCATCCTTGGACGTACCTGGCTCTTATATAGATAGAGAATAGCATCAGCAGTGAGATATCTACCGGATCGATAGAAAGATCCCACCATTTTTCCAGCGGCCTTGGCAACAGATTTGATGTACATGTTCCATTTAAGATCAGGAGTAATGGTCAAGCCAAGAAGCTTGTCAAAACGAGGCCTCCTGAAGACGAGAGCCATTCATTTCAATTGATGCCAGATGTGGATCAGAATGTTGATGATGTAAAGAGAGAAGCTTGGTTTTAGATGCATTAAAAGTAACCAGCCACTCCTTACCCCATTGTACTACGTGCTCAAGATCAGAGGAGAGAGAATTGGAGAGAACTTGGTTGTTTATTGTCTTAGATGTGCAAATGGTAGTGTCGTCAGCATAAATGTCTACAAATGATGTAAGGATGTGATTTGGAAGATCATTAATGTAGATCAAGAAAAGAGTTGAGCCCAGGATGGACCCCTGAGGGACACCGGCATAAATACTGTGAGCTTCTGATTTTTGCCCCTTAACTACTACTCTTATGAACCTATCAGAAAGAAATGATTTAATAATTAAGACATTTCCAGCTATACCATAGCTAGAGATCTTATGAAGTAAACCTTTAAGCCATACCCTATTTGTTTGATTTTCTTATTCTTAAATAGTTATCATTTACCAAAATGCTTTACAGATCTTAGTAGAGTTTTAATGGCTAAGCATTTTCTAAAAACATGTAATTAGAGGACAGGATAAGGTTTAGACGTGAATTCAAGCTTTTTTCCTTTTACCTGTAGATTTTTTATTGCATTTTTACCCCAAACAAGGCACATTGCCACTTTGTTGTAGGGGGCTACTATCAGGTACATAAGCATCAGGGGTACTGTGTAGGGAGTTGGGCAGCAAGATGTCAGTTCACGTTACACTTGAACTTCTGCATGTCAGTACAGTTGGGGAAGCAGGGACCCGGAAGGGAATTCCAAAGTCTAGCAGTTCTGGGGAAGAAACTACTGGAGTAAAAAGGCTCTCTTACATCTAAGGATCTCTACCATGAAGGGGTGGGATTTTGCTGTTTGTCGGGGGTATTTACGTCAAGGGGGCACAAGTGCTTGCAGTTCGTCAGAGCATTCACCATTAAAGTACTTGTAGAACAGGCAAAAGGATGCAACATTTCGTCGATGGGACAGAGGCTGAAGTTTAGATGACAGTTCAGGACCTATTAGATTGGCGACTCTCTTTTGAACCTTGTCTAAGAGCGAGAGACTAGTGGCAGATGCACCAGCCCAAATATGACAACAATACTTCATACATGGATGAATGGTGGCCTTATAAAGGTATAGGATACTTTCCGGCATTAATAGCTTTCTAGCACGGTAGAGAGAAACCACCTTTTTCGCAGTGGTCCTGGCAATGTTCTCAACAGAATTGTTCCAACTCATGTTTCCTGTGAACGTTAGGCCGAAGAGTTTAAAAGATGTACTTTCAGATAAAGTCATTGGCCATTGCTATTGGTGGTAGGGAAGGTTTCTTGTAATTATTGAAGGAAACAAGTTTAGTCTTGGCAGCATTGAATGTGACTATCCATTTTTGTCCCCATTCCACTACGGATCGGAGGTCATCCTCTAGTGTTTCTGCCATTTCTTTAGATATGTATTCATTTGTTTTCCTGTCGTGTCTGTTATAGAGCATGGTGTCGTCAGCATATATACCATCTCGCAGACAATTTTGTCAGGGAAGTCATTTATGAATATTAGGAATAATAGAGGTCCAAGGATAGACCCCTGAGGCACTCCCGCATTTATATCATTGTTTAGATGTACGACCGTCAAGGACAACCTGGATTTTTCTCTTATTTAAGAAGGATTTAATTATGTTATGTATTCTTCCAGTGATATCCTATGATCTGATTTTCTTGAGACCCTCGTGCCATACCCTGTCAAAAGCCTTAGATATATCTAGAGCTACCGCTCTACCCTCCCCCCGCTTTGTCCAGTGAATGGTATATATGTTCTGAGATTACAGTTAGGATGTCTGCTATGGAACGGGCTTGCCTAAATCCATATTGTTAGTCAATAAGAAGTTTAACATCTGTAAGGTGATGGACTAGAGCTTGGTTAATTATGGTTTCAAATATTTTGGCGAAAAGTGGGAGGAGGCTAATGGGGCGATAATTTACTGGGTCAGTTCTTTCACCAGAATTTTTGAAAACTGGTACTACAGAAGCAATTTTCCAGCAGGCAGGAAAGCAAGATTCTTTAAGGCATTTGTTGTAAAGTTTGGAGAGAACTAGAGCTACTTCGGCTGCGCACTTTTTTAATAGCACAGCCGGGATGAGATCAGGGCCACATGCTTTTGCAGTGTCAAGATTTCTTATGATGGTATGCACCTGAGCAGGGGTGATTTTCAGATCTAGTGTGGCATGTGTCCGCAAGGGAAAGTCAGGGAGGGGGTAGTTAGTAGGGTCCAGTGTGGAATTGGAGGCAAACCGTCTGGCAAGCATGTTAGCCTTCTCAGTTGCAGAGCAAACAACCTCATGATTTTTGGATAGTAGGGGAATTGTTGATTGTCCATTATTTACTACACTGTTGTAGATTTTCCAGAAGTCACGGATTTCTAATTTCTGTGCTTCAATGCATTTTTTGGTGGTTTCAGTAAATTCTCTCTTAGCTGTCACTATTTCTTTCTTACAGTTATTTCTGGCTTCTATATACTTGTCTGTTTGATCTCCATAAATAAAATACAATGTTTAAAACAGAATTTTTTATCTATCCAATGATACCAATTTTTATGCAAATTGCTCTTCTGCATTCAATCTGTTCATTACAGAAAACCTAAAAAAAAAAAAAATGTTGTTAAAACATTGTGAATGTTTTTTTTTTATTATTAAACCAAATTTTCTGTTTTCTTTTTCAGTCACTCGATTTGGTATTGCTCTTCCCAAATGGATAGTAGAACGAGAAAATTCAATGTGGGTAAGTTAAAATGACTGATTTTAAGAACTTTTTTGCACATCCTTTATTTGATTTAAACCAACATATTTACATACTGTACAAGGCCGTGAGATCTTCATTTTCTAGCAAATCAAAAAAAGCATAATTCCCCCTTTTTTTTTTTACTTAAATTCAGAAAGAAAATCTGTTTTTTGTTAATTTAAGTAAAAACTGATTTCTCTCAATTTTAGCGCTTTACACCTTTGTTTTTTGTCATCTGACAACTTAATTTTATTTATCTTTGTTACTTTCTTTTCTTTTCCTGTTTTTTTTTTTTTTTGTCATCCTTAATTTCATTTGATTTCTCTTACTTTGCCTCTCACTATACTTCAAATGATTTAAAATGCAGGTGGAAAGTAGACTTTTGCTTCATTAAAGAATGACTTCCTGTCTTCTTCCTATACTTGGGGGTCTTTCTCTAATGTTTTTTCTTATTTGGAGAGAGGGCGGGAGGAGGCAAGGTGGAAATAATAATTTTGCAGAAAAAAAAAAAAACATCCATTAGCAAATTGATGCATGAGCTGCTCTAAAATCTGGTTGATGTCTTCATTGACTTTGAACTTGATAAAAACTGTGTTCAAACAGCTTTGATTCTGCAGGGCTTTACGTTGTGATTTTTTTTTTTTTTTTTTTTTTTTTTTTTTTTTTTAATAAGTGATGACTAGAAATAATGAAACACTTATCTTTTGGTGGTTGTTATTTTTTTCATTGTCAATCTTCCAAAGCTTATTGCTTAGTGAAAAATGTCTTTTTAAACCATTTTATTTGTTTAAACAAAACAAAGTTAAATTACTTAAACAATAAAAGTTTAATAGAAACAAAGGCTGTTTAAAAAAAAAAGCATTTGAAAAAATTTGAATGTTTATACTTTCAAGTCTCAATACAAAGTTTGTTGTATATTTAGAATTACACTTATTAAAAAAAAATATAGAAAAATCTTTATGATGTACGTACTCGTCACAGAACAAAGATGTCATATTCCAAAAATCAAGTGGGTTTGGCTAGTAACTTTTCTATTTGGCTAGTAAACGAAAATATTTAATTGTCAAAGGTCAACTAAAGATAAAACTTCACATTCTGGGACTTTTATAAAAAGTAAAATGTACTTTTGTTTGAAAAGATGAATTTTGAGCCATTGAGCAGCTAAATATCTGTAATCTTTTTTTTCTTCATCTCCAGCTAAGATATATGTTTCTTGTTCATGAGTAACTTAACACTAGGAATGTGCTCACCATATCCTATCTCTTAGCCATGCAACAACTCTAAATTCAATTCAATCACTCACTTTTTATTTGAATCAATTAAAATACATTGTAATACAAAGATCTATTTTGATAAACTTTCATCACAAATTTTTATCTCAAAATTATGCAATGTTTTACACTTTATCATTATATTTATAAATCCAAATTACAATGGTCTTAACTTGCATTTGAATTTACTTCTGCATTTTAATTTATTTTTTTAATATAAACAAAACATATACGTTAATATAACATCATAAAATAACTGGAAAAAAAGAATGCACATATCTATAATATAAACCTGAACGTCTGTGTGTGTGTCTGGTCACGAATAGGCTCCTATATGGTTGACTATTATAGAAAACTGATCACATATAATTATAGAAGATGTATCGAGACACAGGAATGGGTATGTTTGATCTGGCCTAATTATGATTCATTAAAATTGTGGGGTCTGCATACGCACCTGGTCCACAAAGTATGGAAATAAAAAAATTAAAAAAAAAAACGTTTACAAGTGTTTTTGATATAGATGTACATAATACTTTGATAAGTATGTTTTAACTTAAATAGGGATGGTATAATAAAATTGTGGGGTCTGTGTTCGCGCCTGGCCTCCATAGAATGGAAATAGGCACAAACTTTAATAAAGACTTTTCATATCTATCTGCGTAAGTATACTTTGATAATTATGTTTCAGTTTGAAGACATATGGTATAATAAAATTATTGGATGTTCGTTCGTGCCTGACCTCCATAGAATGGAAATATGTCACAAAGTTTAACAAGGTTTTTTAATATAGATCCACAGAATATTGTGATAAGTGTTTCAGTGTGAACAGGTATGGTATAATAAATTATGGGGTTTATCTATTTTATTTTTATTTTCATCATATTTTGCTTTGGTTTTGATACCCCCAAATTCGAAGCTATCTCTTTACAACCCTTCCTTTTCACATAACCTATCATACTTTCATAAATCAGTCCATTTTCTGTAGGCTGTTTTTAAACCCAGTCAACGACGGGTACTTTTGCTAGTTAAAATATATTCTCTCGAGTCTGAAACATACAAACATGGAGGTGAAATTTCAAAGAATAATTTAAAAATGTGTGTATGTGCTTAAATTATAGAGAGATCAATTGGAGTTATTAAAAAATGTACTTAGCTTTGTCAATTTCATAAGATCAAAAAATGAGCTGGCAATCTCTCTTTTGCATTTCCCTTTTTTCATACAATATTAATTTTTAAATCCTTTTCTTTTTTTCTATATTTGAATTCTTTTTTCATTTTCTTTCTAGTTTAAATGTTCAGTTATAATTTTAGGAATAGGTTTGTTGTATTGGTATAATGCCAATATGTATCGGATTGTTTTGAAGCAGAGGTCATCATTTTGATGCCATGTTGAAGTGATAAATTTCTTGGAAGATGATTTTCTGTTTAACACTGGAATGGTTTTGTTCCTTTCATTTTTTTTTTTAATCAAATCGATTTATTCAAGTTAAACTGCTTTAATAACAATCTTTCTTTTAACATGATCCCATCGTTACAACAATGAATTCCCAATCTGTTGGATAATTTTGTTTTAAGATGTTGCCGCATTGCAAGATCATCTTCAGCAGATGTGAAAACCTCCTGCAATTTCTGGTTGATTTTAATCATGTGACTAAAGTTAAAACATTTTTTTATTTTGCTTTGTGTAATTTTATTATTAAACTGTGGTTGCAGACTGTCATTGAATTCTGTAGAGAAGAAGAAATGTTTTAAGTCCATTATTTTATTTTGAAATTTCTAGTAGGATTGAGTGAATTGCTACATAAAACTATTAAAAGTTCACAAAATGATCTATATAAATCCAAATGATGTTGAGTAACATTACTGATACTAATTGGATGATTCCGAACATTATAATGTGTATTTTGCGTGAATTAAATTTTCCATACATACTATACAATATTTAGCATTTGTCTTCATTTATAGGTGCTGGCTGTGTATGGTTTAGTGTTTATGATATTATTGCCCATTGTTGTGGTGAGTACACTTTTTTCTTTCCTTCTTTTTAGCTTTAGGTTAGCAAGAAACAGCTGTCTTTTTGTGATTTTTGTTTTTGTTGTAATAATCTACAATCAATATTTATTGTGATAAAACTTGAATTGAATGCTACACTGGGTTGCAAAATCAAAATGATATCTGCTTTAAAAATCAACGTTCAGAATTGTAGATTTGACATCAGTTTACTAGTAACATTCTTTACATTTTACTTTTTCATAGAAAAAGGTTCAGATCTATTTACTATTAGAAAGCTACAATGTTTTTGTATGCAAACAAAAACATGTAATTGGTTGACAAAGTACACATTAAGGTTTTACAATGTCAAAACTGAGATTTTTAGACTTGCGATACACGAGTTCAATTCTCATGGAAGTCTAAAGAATTTTAATTAGTCCGAGTAAGTGTTTTATAAATGTAAAAAAAAAATTCAAATAATAATTAAAGATATGATGATTTCAATATTTTTCCTGATTCTGATACAATTATTGATTCTATTCTAAATTCCTTATTTTGATATAATTATAAATTCAGATTCTAATTAAATCTAGAATGATTTAGGCATCGGTTCACCGTCCAAAGGAAACTCCTCAAGCTTCTCTACTTGACTGCCACAAATGTGATGGTGTGCAGTTAAAAACCTGGATGATGACCATCCAAGGTAACTTGGTAGCACTATCAGAATCACACATAATTGGTCTTTGACTCTGGAATAGTGTGAGATAGCTCAAGATTGACGAAAGTGTGTGTGTGGTGGTCAGACATGTTATACTTGCTTGAGAAAATGCCGGCTTAACCAAAACAGGATATTTATCAATATGACAAGACAAGGGCTATATAAAATGCAAAATACTGGACAAACATTCATTTTTAAAATATTAATGATACAATGCAGTTTTCATTATTTTTCAGTAGGTGAATATTAAGTCTTTTAAAAATAAGTTATCAAATCTTTTATGAAAAGTAAAAAAAGGAAAAAACCTCTTTTTTAATAAATGGAATTGTTTTTTTTTTCAGGGCATCTGGTGGTATCGCTCCATCAAATTCAGTGCAGACCAAGTTCTTTTGGACACTACACATTTGTATTTACATTTCTTTAACAAAACTCCTACTATGCAACTTAAACGTAAGTAATATTGTTCAGTTTCTTTTCTAATTTTTCAAATAAATAATGCTAAAGTCTGGACATGTTGAAAGCATCAGCCATCACTGCTAGGTTCCAATTCTTTTAATTTTGGTCAATATCTGCATGATAACAACTGTATAAAATTTTCAGTTTATACCATTGTGTATTTTATTAGAATTGATTGAATATACTTTTTGTATTTTTAACTTTATTTTCCCTTCACTTTCACATTGAAGTTGAAATCTTTTTCTTTTGTTCTCACCAGAATGTTCTGGAAAAATCCTTGTAAAATGTAAATTTTTTTTTTTTAGACATTGAAGGGAAATAATATTAAGTGTTAGACCCACCTTCAGTCTGAATTAAAAAAAAAAAAAAAAAAAAAAAAAAAAAAGTTTCCTTTTTGGTACATCAAGGACAGAATGCTGATGTGTATATAATTTGATTTTTATATTATTAAAAGTTGAAATTATGTTGATAATTAAAAGAAATGTTAAAAAAAAGATTTAAGGATCATATTTACCGTTTTATCATGAAATTTTCACTTTTTCATCATTTTATTGAAACTAAAAAAAAAAATCAAAAATGGTCTGCTTGTCTTGTATAAAGATGATTCAAAATGAACGTAATGTATAAAAAAAACTTAAAAAGTTCAACTTTTTAAGTTAAAATAAAACTGTTCATGTTTCTGAATTTGAATGAAATTGAAAATTTGTATTTGGATTATTCAGATTACTGTTTTCAGCTAAAAAGTTATTTTCACAACATTCTCGCCAATGTAACCTTCTTCTAGTGTATCTTGCCGAATTTAAAATCTTTCTGTGGAATTTGGGAATTGGCCTGGAATTCTGAACGGAACCATTATTTAATCTACGGGGATAACATGGTCTTGCTCCATCAGACATGACCAGTTGGAAGTCCTAAGTAATTCATAATTGTATTTTAGGTATCGCCTGCAATGAGGATTGAACTTTCAATCTCCAGAAGAGTGTCATTTAGAATTGAATTTTATCAAGTACTAAAGTACATTATGTCACGTTGTGGAAATAACTTTCAATACGTGGACTGAATTATCCAAATAAAACTGTTCGTTTTAGTTTTGACATAAATTTTATGCAAAATCTTTAATAATTTTAATCAACAGGTGTAATCATGATTCTTGCATCATCATGGGAATATGAGAAATTACACAATGCTGAGATTATTGAGCGTCCAAGTGATAATGAAGAATTACCTGCTGTATGTATATACATCTATATATATAAAAGACTGTGTGTGTGTGTGCATTTTTTCTGTCTATCCAGCAAAGGCTTTTTTGGAGGGAGTTCTCGGGGGAGGGGGGTTACTATGTCTTAGAACTTTTTATATACTGCTTAGATTATAATATCTACGATTTATGAAACGTCGTCGTAAATATCTTTTATTTCAGCAACTTTTTATCTTACAAAATTTGCGCTGTGAATTTGTTTTCTCTACTATTGCTATGGTGTGATATTTGACCTAGAAAACCATACGTTGACATTCAGCCACCTGCATTTTTAAAGGCTTATTTTCGACTGTTCTCAAGTCCCCATCTTCAGACTATTAACCTCAAGGCTTCGGGTTTGAGCCTACCTCCCTCCCAAAAAACTTTTTGTTCGTTTTTTTTTTTTTTAATATTTAAACAGGATTATTACTTCGCTTATTATTTGTTGCTTTGGTCTACCCCCCCCCCCAACACACACACACACACACACACCTACAAACACCCGGACAACACCGGGCATCCCCGCTAGTATATATATAAAACGATTTTACTAATTCTCTTATTGAACAATATCGGTCACAGCAAAATGTCTTCTAATTTTCTGCATGACTTCTATCAGAAGAGGAATAGTTCCTTCACTATTTTTTCTTGCGTTTTTATCTCCCCTGTGCATGTACTTTTTTTATTATTATTTATTACATTTTAGTGATACATCTTTTCCATTTTTTTTTTTTTTTTTTTTTTTTTTTTTTTTTTTTTTTTAATTATTGAGAACATAAATATAAAATTTCAAATAATAAAAACTTTTATTTTTTTATAATTTTGTTATTAAAAGTGCAAATAAAAACTAATTGTGTATCCGTATAATTTTGTTATTTTCTATTGTATATTTTTCAATAAATCGCTTCAAAATGCAAATAATAACAAAAAGAGCAAAGGGATTGTTTTGCCTCTTCATTGGTTCCAGTTGCAGCCACGCGGAAAATTAGGGAAGACGTTAACTGACTATAACCTAAAGTGTTTCCTGATTATTAAACCAATGGCATCCATAGTTTTAGTTTTATTTATTTATTTATTTATTTTTGAAATCATTCAAAAAACTAATTTTGTTTTTGGTAAACAGCTCTACTGAAAATGTTTCTGTCTGAATCCTCCAATTTACAAGGTTTGAACGATGATTATTCGCAAGATTATTGTCTAAGAAAAAGTTTTGTTGCTAAAATTGAGTTCTGGTTGTTGCGTCACAAACAGGAAGATGGTGATAATACAGAAAATATCCCTTCTGATCATCACAACTCAGATAACATGAAGTCATGGTGTAACTTGTGAATTATTTTTTATATGATTCATTAGAAACTGCTTTTTGTAAAATAAAAAAAAAAGTTGTTTTTTAAATACAGTAATTGTGCAGTTTATAAACCATAATGTAGGGGGGTTGGCTTTGCTAACTCTTCTGTACTTTCACCTAACAATTGAATAAAAAGATACCATAAAAATTCAATTTAAAAAACATTGAATTTTCTTTTGTTGACTATTATAGAAAAATTTCTGCTTTGCCACCATTTCTCATCTGCAAAGCAACAATTGAAACTATATTTCAGCAACAAAACTTGAACATAGCCATAAGTTTCATTTTTTTGTTTAGATTTATTCATCAAACTTGAGTCAGTTTGTCTTCATGATTTATTCTATCAATACCCTCTGAACCTGCCATATGCCTTCATTACTCTCTCTTAATTTTGGCTTTGAAAGGTTTTGCTGATCTGGACTATTGACTCAGCCTTGTTGTTTGCAGTTGGATTTGTCACCGTCTCATTTTACTGCACTTGCACAAAGAAGTTGAAGAAATTGCAGTCAGATGAGCTGAGAGACCGACGGCTGATATATCAACGTGCTAAGTACCACACGTACCACACATCTGCATCTACATGGTTGATCCAAGTAGATGCAGATGGATGTTGATTTACTATTTTATTCAGAATGTAGATGTCACCACCAGTGTTGAACCTGAAGCCTTTGTTAGGTTTGTTGTCGATAATCTCCATCAGCAAGAACTCTGATGTTTTAATGACATCAGATCATCTATATATATATTTCTGATTTTCCTCATAGTCAAATCTTGAATTTTTCAATTCCTTGTGTTTTTTTTTATTTCTGCCATCCTCTTATGTTGAAGAAGTCAGGAATGAAATATAGCAGTTTAAACCGTTTAGATTTTAATTGAAATGAAGATTCCTATTTAGAATTCAACTTAATTGAAAAACAAAACTACAGAAAAGTCTTTGTACATATCCATCATGGAACAACAATGTAATATTCCAAAAATCATGTCGTGTTTTTTGTTTTTTTTTGGTTTTTTTACTAAGAAAATTAAAATTTACAACTTTTAGGGATAATTATTTTAAGTACAAACAAAATCTTGGTAGTTGAATTGAATTGTCGCCCTTGATTTTTAACACATTCTAAAATAACATGGTGGCTTTCATCTTGCTCGCCATAAAATTTAATTTTCTTTGTTAAATAAAAAAAACTACTTGATTAATTTATATGATTTTTAGAATATGACATCTTCATTCTTTGACGGGTAGGTTCATCATAAAGAATTTTCTGTATTGTTTTTTAAATTAAGTCGAATTCTAAATAAGAACCAAAAAAAACTCTTGTGTAGTATATAAAATCTGAGGTCAACCATCGAAAGATTGTGTTGACAGCTGTGAGATAAACCAATGGAAATCTTGCTTGTTTAACTGTAGTATCAATTAGCCAATGAGAATAAAGAATATAAAAGAACTTTTTGAGTAAATGCATTTTATAAAAAAAACTTAAATGGACGTCTAACCTCAAAATCATAGTTGAAGATTCAAGGGACAAACTGCTCAGGTGATTACTTTGGATTTTAAAATATTTTGGAAGTAAACAAAAAGTTCATTAATTCAATTTTTCTTTAAAATACGAATGATCTTATATATATTTACATTAACTTTGATTCTAATTTACCAAAGATATCTCTATATTGATAAAATGACATCTACAATGGATGTTTATATTAATAAAATTGTGCAACAACTTCACGTGCGTCTCCATATGTTTGCTTTATACTTTGCTTGAGGAAGTTTGAACTAAAAATTACTCAAGTTGAAAATTGCCAATCACATATTCTCTACATCCTGTATATCTTCTCTCTTTTTTATTATATAATTTTTGTTTTGTTTTTAACGCTAATTTTTTTTTTCTCTTTTTTTTATTTAATATTTGACAGTTGATGCGAGAACTAAGCAATCTTGGTGAAAGCAATAAGGAACGTCCGTTGTGTTTTCCTTACAGTATGAAGGCCAGGGTTCTCCTTTTTGCACACATGGCACGAAAGACCCTGCCTCCACATACTTTAGAAATCGGTAGGTTTTCAGAGTTTTTAAGAGAGATTTGTATTGTGTGAACATTTTGTGAATAGTTTTGGAATTTGAAGTTGGTTATCCTATGCTGTCCAAATCATTATAACTCTCTTAACTTAATTTCCTTTTTTTTTTTTTATTCAATCATTTTATGTTATATTAATAGAAAAAAATGCAAATTGTTGCTGGTAACAAAAGAATTTGACATGGGTGCATAAAAATAATGTTAAAACAGATTTTTTTACATAAGGCAATACAAAAAAATATTAGGAGAGGGCAATTTGAAAACTATAGTTATATCATTCCTTTTTTGTATTTTACCCTGTATAGATAAAAAAAAAATTATAGATTTATGATTATAAACTAACTGAGCACAACAGCTTGTGCAATTTAGTCAGTTCTTGACCAAAATTCCCCTTACATTAAACAAACAAAAATAAAAAAAAAAATCTTATGGCTATAAGGAACGTCTGTTGCGTTTTCCATGATAAAAAAATATATTTAAAAAATTACATAAATTGGTTAAGTAGTTTTATTTTTATAAAAAAAAATCATTTATAAGCAATTATATATTATGGGAATTTATTCATATATAAATCTTGCAAGTTTGAATTAAGTTATCACAACTACACTTTGCATCAGAAACTGTCTTTGGCATTATATTATTTTGTAGAGATTTCTTTTGTTATCACATTTTTTGTTTTGTTTTATTTTTTTTCCAGACAAGCAGTATATTATGAAGAAGTTTCCCAGCCTTATCAATGAAATGGTCAATGTAGTTGCCCAGTTAGTGGCAGGTGCTGTACATGGAAAGTGTAAGTCTAACCCCAAAAGCATTTTTTTTTTTATTCTTATTCAGATTTTTATGGTTATGGGTAAAAAAAAATGTCCCCATCTCTCTTCCACACTAGTCCAGTCTAAGAATATTAAACCTAACAATGAGACTACAATAGATATAAAATATTGATTTAGTTAAATGATGCTAAAACAAACATCTGTGAATGTATTAAATAGAATTTAAAAAAAAAAAAAACAGCAAATGTCAAGAAGAAAAGTATTTCTTGGATATGTTTTATCTTTATTTACAAAATCTATGAGTGCAGAGTTAGACTGAAGGCCAGTTTTTGATGTGCAGAAAATCCAGCTCACAGAAAAAAAAAGACACGCTGGATTGAGGTAAAAATTTAAATTGTCTCGGTCTAAAAGGATTTCTTTTTCATTGATCGAATACAGAAAAGATGAAGTGCAGTATCAAAATAGATACTAGGCCAATTTAAATTTAGGGTATTCTTTTTTAATTTAGATATAAAAAAAACTACAAATATTTTTTTCTTCTATTGATTTAAAACATTTACATTCCTTTTTTTAAGTACGGTGGCTTAAAAATGGATATTTCAGTTTACATTTATTTTTTTTTAATTTAAATTTTGAATTTTATTTTCATTTTGTTTTATTATATTCAGTTCTCATTGCCAAATCTGACTTGTTTTTATTTGCAGGCACTTTAATGCCTTCACTTGAGACTTTAGAACACATAATGAAGGCATCACAGCTTTTAACTCAAGCCTTACAGGAAAAATCTAGTCCTTTACTTCAACTGCCTTACATTACCCAGGATATGCTGAAATATTTTGTTTGTCGTAAGGTAAAAAAACAAAACAATACATTTTCTTATCATCTATATATATAAAAGCAAAAATGTATGTATGTATGTATGTATGTACGCTTTTACTCGATGTCCACAAAAGGCTTCTTTCAGAGAAGCGCTCGCTCGGTTCACAACTTAAAACTTTTTATATCATCTATAAATTGTAATATCTCACACTTAACTACGGAGCTCGCCTGTCTATTTAATTTTATTGACTTTCAAACGTTAATTATTCCACATTTCCCGCATCGGCACACGTTACATTCGGTTTTCGGTATAAACAAAAAGCGAAACTCGACTTTAATAACAGGCCCAGAGCCAGTGAACGTTTGTCGAATTCGTCATATCAGACGGGGGAGCGGGTTTTTGAAAACAAACAAACAAACCGATTTATTGACCTCATTAAAAACTGTCCCACATAAAATGCTGACTGCTGAATACCTATCGCCGTCACGTCAATCAAAAACGAGCACTTTTTTTTTTTTTTTTTTTTTTTTTTTCACACTTTACTATTTTCCAACTGCGCGTCGTCAAGGCTTTGTTTTTTTTTTATGGGCACCTGTTTTTTTTCACACACACCTACAAACACCCAGGCAACGCCGGGTACCCCTCGCTAGTTAATAATATAAAAGCGAAAATGTGTGTGTGTGTGTGCGCATTTTTTGTATATCTGTCAAAGGCTTAGGGGATACTTTCTAGATTATAATATCTCCGATTTATGAAACAAGGTTGCGTCTATCTTTTATTTCAGCGACTTATGTTACAAATATGTTACAAAATTTGCGCTGTGATTTCATTTCTCTATGGTGTGATGTTTGACCTAGAAAACCACATGTTGACGTTTGTTTAACCACCTACTTTTTTAAAAGTTTAATTTCATCCATTCTCACTTCTCTGCCTGCTTAGCGTCGTGGTAACGTGTCACTTTTTTTTCCGCCTTAGCCGCAAGGCTTCGGGTTCGAGCTTACCTCCCTACCAAAACTTTTTTTTTTTTTTTTTTTTTTTTAAACACCTACAAACATCTGCGCAACGCCAGGCACCCCTGCTAGTTAATAATAATATATTTTCTTATCATTCAATATGGTTGGATTACAAAAGAGATTTTATTCTATTAATGATTCCATAGGGGAGTAAATGAAAGGGAAGGGGGCTTGTACCTTGGTAAGTGAAGCTTGAAACCATTTGGTATTAATATTTTACACCATAGATAAAAAAAAAAAAAAATAAATAATCTGTCCATTTTACTTTAATGAGTTTATGAAATTGTTTTTACAAATAATTCCAACATTTTGAAATGGAATGTTCAGTGAACACAATTTGACATTCTTTTATAGTAATGACAGGATTGTCAGTAAATATTGTCCAATTTTTTAGTTGTAAATCTATAACAACCATTGATAAACTTTAAAATAACATCAGCCGATAACATGGAAGAGGCTAATTCTGTATATTATTTTCATTTTCCATCTTCATATCTTATATTGGGAATTTAAACATTTCTGCAAATGATTCCAACTTCTGGTGTCATCTTGTGCCACCTGCATGTTGTCAACTGATTGCAATCAATTCAAAATCTTCAGGTTGTTAACATCTATGCAGGACACACTGAGTTTATTTACTAGGGGGTTAAACACAAAGTTAAGTGTGGTTTTGAAAAGCTGGCACGCAAGGACTACAAAAAATGCCTGAGCGGGGCCCATCAGCATTCCTCAGTAGGGGCATCCCAGGCAATGAACTAAACTCTCTCAAAAAGAATGTTAAACATGTAAGAGTGAACATTATATTAGATTGATGATGTGATCAAAAGATTTTGTCTATGTTGATTTGAGTAAATGGCTAATTAATGTTACTGGTAAGATAATACCATTATCTTAGGAGGAGGGTCGAAAGAGGACGGGTGTGACTGTCACATGAGGTTTATATTCAGGATGTGATGTAGACCCGAGAAGAAACCGGCTCAACCTGTATTAGATGATCATTGTTGTAACGATGACAAAAAACTAAGTTCTATCTCCCGACTTATGATTGGGCTATCAAAACTCAAATTCATGAAATGAAGAGCAGTAAACCCCATTTTATGTTGACCATTCCATTTCAGGACTTTACTTTCTTCCTATGTGTGGAATCATTCTGTAACTGGAGAAAAATTTTGTTAGGTAGACCTTGAATGCCATTTTCACATCTTGTACCATTCTCTTTCTGCCATACCATTGCATAGTGTGTTATGCTGATGATGATTTCTTGTGTGTGATACATCCAATATCTGTTAGTCATGTATTAATATATATATACATACTCTCAACATTCTTGTTTTTTGTCTGTGATTATAGTTTTGAGCATAGTATGCGGTTTGTATAATACCTCATGGAGCTGACCACTCCTGCCTTTGCACAGTTGCAGGTCACCTTTGGGCAAGGTATAGCACCTGTTGGCCTCTCTGATATTCCAGAGGCTTACCATACAAACATGGTCGCCTCTCAAGCGGCTAGTGAGGAAATGACCACTCTCTACCGATGCCAGTCAAAACCATCACAAGAAAGCAAATATTTACTGAACAGATGAATTTAAACAAATCAATGGCTGTAAAATCAGCTGGCATGTGGATGACTAGCATAGTCGAACCATTCTGAATGACAGCAAACAGTCCACAGTGACTGAACACTGTGAAAAATCCTTGATCAGCAAAGTAGTCTGTTTGTAAGGTTGTGAAGATGAATAAAGTGTTGCAACCAGTCAGGGGTTTGGTTGTCTCAGTTTCCATGCCACTGAGTATAAATCTGCCTGGTCAAGATGATGGGTCTGTTGTTTGTGTAATCAACTTATCCATGTTAAACAAATCCATGCACTGGCATCTCCAGGGGCACAAGTAGTATAGTTCTGAGTATTTCATTTTTATATATATATATATGTACTAGTAGGCTGCACCCAGCATTACCCGGTTGTAATATATACTTAAATGACATTTTAATTCATGCAGATTACATGTTTATTATTATAGAGACAATTCTCTATCGATTATTATATTGAACTTAATATATAGTAATCGATTATTATATTGAACTTAATATATAGTCATGTAATCGAAACTAAAAAATGTATGTATGACTTAGGTGCCATCAGCTAGAATCGAAACCAAAACTCTCCACCCTTATTTCTTAGCCTCTAATCCACACCCATCCGCACATATATATATATATATATATATATATATATATATATATATATATATATATTGTTTATTTGTTTATTGTTTGCGATACTTTTTGAATGAATCTAATTATTTATACGAAAGTGCATTTTTATCTAAATACAAGTTGGGAATAATTTTCTTTGACCAATTTGGTACCCCCAAATGGGGAGCGGTGTATATATTGTTCTTTTTTTTTTTGTTTGTTTTTAAAATATGATTATCCACTGACACATGTTTTGTCGCCTACAACTCATCAGAGTGGCTGAATCTAGCAAGATTCAAAATCGGTGCAACGTGCATCATCATGTATGCTCTTCACTCCGTCTTTGCTTAGAGTTTGTAGAAGTATTGCCACATCTTCATTGCATATAATACTCTTGTTTTTTGGTATCTCGTTAATTGTTTCAATTTATTTTTTATTTATTTTTTTACGACCTGCATTTATGTTTAAATGTTTAAGCATTTTTAATTCAGTTGTAGTTTATACTAGTTTGTAATTTCATGTTACTTATGTGTAATCCCTCCAGCATTTTGCATCTGAGCAATGTGTCTTGCATGCTTTAACAAAGACTAATTCATCGTCCATAGTCATCTGTTTTGGCCTCAGTTTTTTTATTTATTTTGGCACATCCTTTAGTTAGCATCAGCATCAGGAATGCGAGTTCTCTGCTTTATAATGGAATTCTGCTTTTTTTCTTTTTTTTTCTTTTATTCAGAAAAGTTGAATATTCACTTAAATTGCTAGGGTCTCTCATAGATGCGAATTCTCTTCTTTTTTTATCCCCCCCCCCCCCGTTTTTTAACAAGAAAAAGATCATTTTCCTTTTTATAACAGTTCTCTCTGAAAACTGAAAATGTTATTTTTGCTGTGAATGTCAAGATCACATGCAATTTATGATTGGTTTAGGGGAGTTTGATGACTTTGTTTTGTCAAAGAATGACTTCCTGTTTCTTTTCCTCTGGTGTCTTTCTCCTTATTTTAACTAGCTTAGTTGAAACTAATTAGATTTAATGAAGAAAAAAGAGAAAGGTTGTTTTTTGTCTTGCCCTCTTTCAAAGTACACAAAAGGCTATGCCCCACCCTCACCCCAATCGCCAGGTTGGGAAATTCATTTCAATTTTAGCTTTAAGTTACTGTTGATATTTTCTTTTACAGCTTCATAGCCTGCCATGGTGAGCAATTGTTCATTTAGTTACCGCTTCATTTTTATGATTTTTCCCAAAAATGAGGCTCATTGATTTTTATGGTTGCATAGATAGATGAATTGAAAAACCTTGCTTCATCCAACTCTATGATATGAACCTTGCCCACTTTTTTAAATGATATCTATTCCAATATTGAACAACAACAACCAAAACATTGATTTTAATTGGGTTATTGCTGCTCAGTTTGACATTAGTAATTCCTTAGTTTCTGATGTTTTCTGTCCATAATAATCTATAATGTTATAAGTATTATGGATCGCCTTGGCAACAATCAAAAGGAGACATTTTGTCTTACCACATTTTATTTTTATTTTTACTTTTGGTAAAATTATAAACAAAACAATGTTATATACACACATTTGTAACATTATCATCACAAGTTTTTTTTATTAAAATTATAAAAAAAAGTTTTGCTAATAACCAAAACGTGTTGTATGTGTACATTTCTAACTTTGCTGTCAGTTATTTTTTATTTTTGTTTATTAGAAAAAAAGGGTGTATTTGCAATAATTTTCTTTTTGCTAAAAGTCTAGAAAAAAATTTTTTTTATTATATGTATATTTTTGATTTAAAAGAATTTTATTTACAAACTGCTTTGTTCTGTAAAATTTGAAGATTTATAAAATGAATTTGTTTTTAATATTTAACAAAATATTTGATCAATAATGTATATTTAAAAAAATATTGGATTCTTTGTCCTAAAAATCTTTAATTTACCATAAACAATAACTTTGATGTTAAAACAAAGTGTATCTTTCTGGTTGTCTCAACTCTATTTAATCCAAAATATTAAACACAATTTATTTGCGTGTCTGGTAGAGTTGGCTGATCAACAGCAATCACAAATGCTTGATAGTATTGCATTATTGTTATGTACATTATCTTAATGAATGCGTTTTTCCAACAAGTTTCTAGTAAAAAATAAAACAATAAGTTTTTTTATGTTTTTGTAGAGAAATATTCGTTGCATCCGTGATTTTATAATGATGAAAGAAGAAGAACGTCGGTCAATCCTGCGCTCTTTAACTGATGAAGAATATTTGGATGTCATGGAAGTGTGTGCATCAATGCCTTATATAACATTGGAAATTAAATCAGAAGGTAAGGAATTCCATAAACTCTTAGAAGTTGGAAAGTATTACTGAAATAAATTTAGTTTATTTTTAAGACATCATTTTTAGTCAAGTTCAATTGTGTGCACTAAGTTAAATGCATTTTCAGTTTTTAAGTGAAATTCGAAACGGACAATAATTGATTAAAACTATAGCAAATTATGTTGATTAACCAATGAAAATGTGTCTGACAGAAAATCCGATCAAGAACTGGTGCATACAAAAATATTTTATTAAATAAAATCTAGTTGTTAATGAGTGAGAGTGGGAGGACTTCTGATTGTGAGGAAAACCTCCTCTTTCCTGTAAAATTAAGTAGCGGGTGAGATTATTTATGACAGTGCTCTCCCCAAAGAGGGGGGCTTAAAATATGTAGTCATCCACACACAGTACTGTTTCGTTGTATCAAATATCAGAATAATTATATATATATATATATATATATATATATATATATATATATATATAATAATCTATCTATATATATAAAAGTGAAAATGTATGTGTGTATGTATGTTCGCTTTTCCTCAATGTCCACGAAAGGCTTCTTTCAAAGAAGCGCTTGCTCGCTTCACAACTTCTTAAAACTTTTTATATCATCTATAAATTGTAATATCTCAGAGTTATCCACGGAGCTCGCCTGTCTATTTAATTTTATTGACTTTCAAACGTTAATTATTCCACATTTCCCGCATCGGCATGCGTTACATTCGGTTTTCGGTATAAAAAAAAGCGAAACTCGACTCTAACCACAGGCCGAAAGCCAGTTTGTTCAATGTTGACTTCGTCATATCAGACTGTAGCTTTCATTTCGCTCCTCCTAATAAACAGGGAGCAGATTTTTAAAAACAAACAAACCGATTTATTCACCTCATTCAAAACTGTCCCGCACAAAATAACTGCTGAATACCTATCGCCGTCATGTCAATCAAAAACGCACACCTGTTTTTTTTAAAACACTTTACTATTTTCCAACTGCGCGTCGTCAACACTTCAGGTTTTTTTCACTTAACACGAAAAACATCCGGGCAACGCCGGATACCCCTCGCTAGTATATATATAAAAGCCAAAATGTATGTATGTTTGTGTGTCTGCTAAAAACTTTTGACCGACGGAACAAAAATTCACAAACTTGGTATCATATTAAAGCCCCACCCTCCGGACGACAAATATCGAAAAATTAGCCCAAAAGGACCATCAGAAGTGCGTCAAATGATCGATTTTCTTTGTGACATTTTAATGTTAAACATTACATATTTTTAAATCGATTTATAACTGCCCAAAAAAATACGGGCGCCAACTCTTCTACATAAAGTATACACGGGGTCGTTTATTTTGGGTCAAGTTGTATTTAAAACCCGCTGAGTCATGTCACATGATCTTGACGTCAGCAAGCTCTAATGGCAGTCTGAATTTAAAATTTTAAAATGTTGTTATCGGTAAAAAAAAAATTTAACCCTCATACAAGCTAAACTATGAACTTCTACACTATGACAACGTTACCAAAGTTATTAGCACATTAAAAATACTTAGATACGATAGTTAAACGAAAAATAACAAGCCAAAAATGTGAAGTAAAAAAAAAAAATACGCTTACAAAAAATATTAACAAAGTTTTTACAAAAAAAAAAACAGCCTGACGCCATTTTCTTTTTTAGTAACAGTCTTTAGAGTAAGGAAGACGAAGTGAGAGAGAAAGAGACAGATAGAGAGAGATGTCTAGACAGGAAACGAAATACGTAATTTAATAAACCCTAATGTGAAGTAAAACAAAAAAAATAAAATACTGCTACGTCATCTCGTAACGCTCCCGCGATGACCTCATTTAGTGGCTATCTGTAAATCAAACCTCTTTCACTCGCTGTATAAGCCTTATTTTAACACTATAATCAATTCCTCTTACTCTTGGCCTAGACAGTTAAGTGGTTGGAGTTTGTTTCACCTCCGCGTCAAGGCTCTTGGGTTCAATCCAGCCTCACGACCAAAACTATTTTTTTTCTTTTACATCTTTAGACACGCGGGCAATGTTTCTTTATTTTTTTTTACTTCGCTTATTCTTTAGTTTACTTCCCCCCCCCATACACACAGCGTTTTTTTTTTTGTTTTGTTTTTTCGCTGTTTTTTTTATTTATTTATTTTTTCTTTTGTTTTGTTTTGGTTTTTCCGATTTTTTTAACACCGTTTCAGGGTTATTACTTATCCCCCCCCCCCCATACACACACCTACAAACACCCGGGCAACGCCGGGTACTCCCCCCGCTAGTATAAATGTGTGTGCGTGCGCGTGCGTGCGTGCGTGTGTGCGTGCGTGCGTGTGTGAAAAGACAGTATACATTTGTTTCTACTCCAAGCCTCTCTTTCTCCTTACATCATTTCTGGTTTACGTAATTCCATCCAAATGCTTTTTTTTTTTTTTCTGACGTGACATTTTATATGAAATATTAACATGAATTTAGCAGTTTTGACACTAACCTGAAAAAAAAAAAGAAAATCCAATATCAATAAGATTTTTTTGAAAACGCAATGTTAACAAAATCAAAAAATTGACTAGGATTAATTTTTTTGTGTGTGTATATATATATATATATATATATATATATATATATATATTGTCATCCATATACAGTACTGTTTTGTTGTATCACAATTCATCAGTGCGGCTAGACTAGCACATTTCCCTTAGCCAAAGATTGAAAGTTGGTAGGTTTCCCCATTGGCACCCACAAATGACCTCAACAAATGTCTGTTTCAAACAAACATTCGTCCACCACGTTTATAGTGCTAAAGCTGCTTGTCTTTTTATTTACAAAGAATGAGCCTCACATTTACAGCCAATTAAGTAGCGGGTGAGATTATTTATGACAGTGCTCTCCCCAAAGAGGGGGGCTTAAAATATGTAGTCATCCACACACAGTATTGTTTCGTTGTATCAAATATCAGAATAATTATATATATATATATATATATATATATATCTATAAAGCTAAATGTCTGTGTTTGTCTGGTCACGAATAGGCTTCTATATGGTTGACTATTATAGAAAACTGATCACATATAATGATAGAAGATGTATCGAGACACAAGAATGGGTATGTTTGATCTGGCATAATGATGATTCATTAAAATTGTGGGGTCTTCGTATGCGCCTGGGTCGGCAAAGTATGGAAATAAAAAATTTTAAAATTAAAAAAAAAAGTTTACAAGTGTTTTTGATATAGATGTACATAATACTTTGATAAGTATGTTTTAACTTAAATAGGGATGGTATAATAAAATTGTGGGGTCTGCGTTCATGCCTGGCCTCCATAGAATGGAAATAGGCACAAACTTTAATAAAGACTTTTCATATCTATCTGCATAAGTATAGTTTGATAATTATGTTTCAGTTTGTGGAAATATGGTATAATAAAATTATGGGGTGTTCGTTCATGCCTGACTTCCATAGAATGGAAATATGTCACAAAGTTTAACAAGGTTTTTTAATATAGATCCACAGAATATTGTGATAAGTGTTTCAGTGTGAATGGGTATGGTATAATAAATTATGGGGTTTATCTATTTTATTTTTACTTTCATCATATTTTGCTTTTGTTTTGATACCCTCAAATTCGAAGCTATCTCTTAACAACCCTTCCTTTTCATAACCTATCATACTTTCATAAATCAGAGTCCATTTTCTGCAGGCTGTTTTTGAGCCCAGTCAACGACGAGTACTTTTGCTAGTATATATATATATATATATATATATATATATATATAATTATTCCAGATTAAAGATATTCAAAAGTGATAAGCAATGAATTTAACAAGGCTATTAACAGTGCTGAATAAAAAAAAAAAAAGAAAGCAAGATATACATTTTACATAATCACTACATTGAACATGACAATTTTTTTTTTTTTTGACAGTTGATCAGAGTAACCAATATTGTGAAATAAAATTTGAAAACTGAGTTTAGAAATTAACTTTTTCTAATCACCTGAAGAAGACATTGGTTACTCTAAATGTTCGAAAAATTGCCATGTCTAGTTTAGTGATCATGTAAAATGTTTATTTGAATATAAATAAGTGTGTGTCTATATATATATGTATATGTATACATACAATGCCGATAACGTAGTGGTTAGGAGCCTTGACTGTCATACAGACAGTCGGGTTTCAATCCTAGCGTGAGGTAGTTGCCTGTCTAGCCGTACTGATGAGCTGTGAAACAGCGAAACAGTACTGTATGTGGATGACTACACACACACACACATATATATATATATATATATATATATATAGAAAAATATTATTTAAAATTCTCAAAAACCATTAAAAACCTGTAAAGAAAGTATGCAGAATTTTTAATTATTTGACAAGGAGTACAGATAAAATGGAAAGACCTTATTCCGCAGAATTTTGAAAAATGCAATTCTTCTCATCAGAGGAAAAATAAATTTTCAGATGATTTTATTTATTTACTTTTTTGTTTTGTTTTATTTTATTTATTTATTTTTTTCTCCTCAGTAATTGATGATGATGATTCAACCATCACAGCTGGGTCAATTGTGACTGTAACTGTGAATTTAAAACGAGAAAGCCTTGGTGAACATTATTCAAATTCTCTTACACCTGCTGAGGTTAAAGAAAATCCTGAATACAATCATACTGAAGTAACGGAAGAAACAGAAATGCCGGTAATTCTTCATTCTTCAGATTATCTTTTCAGTCTGCTGTACTTACCCAGCATTGCCCAGGATCCATTTTTTTGTAAATATTTTTATGATCTATAACTACACTTTTTTTTTTATATCTTCAGTGTCTAATCTGAAAGTGAACCTGATTTTGATTTATTAAGATTAAAATAGGTGTAATTAAGAATGAATAATTCGATCATTCATCTGTGTTTAAATTACAATTCAACCTTTTAGTTTTGTTTATAAATTAAAAAAAAAAAAATGAGAAACTAAATTACTAAATTTTGATTGAAAAAAGAAAAGCAAGTAAAGAATAATCATTGTTTCCATTCAATCTCATGGCTGCATATGTAATTTTGAAGCGAGGGTTGCACAACCTCCAGCCATACCACTTTTGAGTCGGCATTGTCTAATTCCAGTGGGAAGGAGAAGTTGAGAACAATTGGAAACTATAGTGAGATAAACGGAATGCACGTACAGTACCTGATATTCTCAAATGATTACCCACTTTAGTACTGACCAAGGTCAATGTCGCTTAAACTTGGCTAATATAAACGTAAACGTAAATTCCATTAACAAAGCTTCTTTCTTAGAACTACACGCCTGTAGAATTCTCTCCTATTTCCCTGGTTTCCAGCTGACTACAATATGGTCATCTTCAAATCCAACGTAAACAAGTTCTTGATTAGCTGTCCCTGTAAGTAATCCAATTTACCAAATTTCCTCTACTAATGATTACTACGATATTGTCTCATTCATTAATCCTCGAGCGAGTGGCCTCCAGGTCTTGATACGTTGTGACTCCTTTGTAAAAAAAAAAAAAAAAAAAAAAAAAAAAAAAATGGGATCTGATGTGTCAACATGATTATGTTGTATGCAAATAATGATAACACTTACTAAAATAAAAAGAGTTATTGCCCTTTAGGTACCTCCAACGTGCGCCACAGTTTTTACCCCCTGTATGTAACTGTAATTAATTTATTATCATCCTAACTGTTTTTACTATTAAAAAGAAGCTTCAAATAAACTGCTAATATTTTAAAAAAAAACTTTTTACAGCTTAGAAAAATAATGAAAATGCGAGACAAAAATCGTGTTTAACATTATCAACGCATTAAAACAGCGTTCCTATGTAGTAATGTGTTTTAAGCCGTTGACACACCTATGTTTTAAAAATCTATCAAAAATCAAATAATAGTTATATTTACCTGAAATTTTCAATATTTATTCATTATTAAATAAACTTACATATTAAAAGTAGATTATTATTTTTTTTTAGTTCTTTTCTCCCCCCATTATATTTCATGTTACAAAAACTGAAAAAAATAAGTGTCGGTCGATAAAAATTTTAACATTTTTTAAAGCTGGAAAGATCAAATAAATAAAAAATAGTTATTTATATATATATATATATATATATATATATATATATATAAAAATCCCATCATTTTTTTCACTTACCTCAAAGTTGGAAATAAAATTGGACATAAAATCATTAATATTATGTTAAAAACAATAAAATGAACAATTTTTCTTGATTTTTTTTTTGTTGTTTTGTCGGTAACATAATTACTCGAATTACAACAAAAAAAAACAAATTCTAAAAAAAATTTTAAAAAGCTTTAAATAATATTAAATTCAAATATTACGTGATATGAAGTTAAAACGGATTTTTTATATTATATAACAGGTTTCCAATATTGAAAAAATATATTCATATAATATAATATATGACTCTTGTAAGGACAAACATTTGGAGATACATGTATCAACAGAACAGGTTAAAATTAATTTTACCGTTTGTCTAGTTCGTTATTAAAAATCTATTTGCTTTACAAAAGGTAAGTCTTATATTATTTTTTATACATTTTTATTGGTCATTTTTTTATTGTACATTTTATTTATTCAGATATTTCTGATAAATTTTTCGTTTAATGTATAAATTTTGAATTCTTTGCAACCTTTTTTTGTATATCTTCAAATCATTAACACGACTACTTGTTTTTCGTAATATATGAGAAATTTTTTGTGGACTTATGCACTTATTTTGCCATTCTAAAATAATAACGTTACTATTTAGAAAGCAATTTCTAACATGGGGAGGGTTGAAACTATTTTGTACTTTCACCTAACAATATGATTAACATATATCGTGTAACTTGAATGTAACTTCTTATTCGTTATTCATGTGATTCATATATTGAATTTTATCACTTAACCAAATACGAATTTGGAACAGACTTTCTGAATAAAAACTTGGTATTTGTATAGAATTAACTTTAATTAAAAAAAAAGAAAAAAAAAAAACAAACTTAAAACATAAAAAAATAAACAACAAAAAAAAATAAACAATATAAAAAAGCTATGAATCATTTCAGCGTGTTATATACAGTGGTGGATTGTATTTTTTTTTTTTAAACAAGCAGATTAATTGATAACCTGTTTTTTCTTGTTCGTTTTTAATACAGTTTAAATGAAAATGTTAAAGAAAAACTATTATAAATAAGTTACATTTTTTATGACAGAACACATTTATTTTTTTATAGAAAAAAAATATACGATTAATAAATAAATAAATGTTCAATTATCAAATTTTTTTAAAATCAATATAATATAAATTTTATAGTGCTAATGTTCTTCCATAGAAATTACAACATTACAACAAACATACGAACTGATGATGTTGTGTTTTTTGTTAAGATTGATGACATAGTACACAACAGTTTGGAGGTGTACCTATTGCCCTTAGCTGATTTTTCTTTTATAGTGATTATTTAAGAATTTCTGCAGAAAAGAAAACTTCCAAATTGGATTTAATATTTCTTTTAATAAATTCTAGCAAAGTATGCAGGGTTTGCACAAACTTGAAAAGTCTTTGAATTTTAACTTTTGCCTTGAAAAGGCTTTATTTCGCTTATAACCTTGAAAAATCCTTAAAAATATGGAAAACGTCCTGAAAATGTTTTGAAAGGCTTTGAAAATTGTATTCTTTATGTCCAGTAAAAATTTGTGTCGAAATATTAAAAATAAAATCAAAATAAATACTATTAAATTACTTTTCAAGTATTAATAAAAACACCATTAAAATACTTTTTAAATACTGAAAATAAAATTGAAATCGATGGCTCCGTTCAGTCTCAAAACAAAAAGGATACCCCTTGTAAGGGCAGCTGCACATGTAATTGTGAGGCAAGGGTTGTGCAATCTCCAACCACAACTCTCCTGAATCAGCACTGGAGAAGTGCAGGACGACTGGCAACAATGCCGAGATAAGTGGAGAGCACATACAGCACCTGGAAGTCCCAAATGGTCACCCATTTAGTACTGACCAGGCTTAACGTTGCTTAATTTCGGTGATCCAGCCGGAACTGGTGGGTCAAGGTGATTATACTAAGAATCAGAAAATTGGAATACATTGTTTTAAAATTGCATAGTAATATTGTGGATACAAACCTCCCTCTATTTTTTGCTTTCATTTAATTTAATTTTTGGTGGGAGAGAAGTAGTGGTGGCCACCATAAATAAAAATGACCCCCTCCCCCTTTCCTTCTGCGGACAGGACTGTCCAATAGCAAATTATCCCCACCCTAAAAAAAATATTGTGACAACCTGAAATAAGACTGACCAGCCCACAAAAAATGGATGAGAGAGTAGCTATCTTGGTTGGAAATTTAAGTTGTAAAGATAGTTAATATTTGAGATGAAATAAAAAGCATTTAAAACTACTTAAAGACACACAAAAAATAATATAAGTAGGTTGCAAAGTAACTTTTATTGGCTATGGTAATATATATTTATATATTTGATTTTTTATCACTTTTTCAAATTGCTGTGGATTGTAAAACAAACCCCAAATTTTGTTTTGAAAACTTAAATTTTGTCTGGCGAAGGCCTTGGAAAACTTCAAAAAGTCCTTGAAAATCTGGTATGTTAGTCTATTATAAATAACATGGTAGAACTATAACAAATGAAAATTTGTGTGTCAGAATCAAAGTTTAATTTGTTAGCTTAAATGCTATCTAGGTCCAAGTTTTAAAACCCAGTTATATATAGGAAAATTGGAGATTTCATTTCAGGGTTTGTTTTGCCTTTGCCATATTCAGCTGGCAAATAGCCGCTTTTTCATTTATCGAAGCATAACATTTTTGCCATTAAGTTTCTTTTAGATGATCAATTTACAGGGTTGTGCCTAAACCAAAACGTAGATTCCATGAACAAAGCTTCTTTCTTAGAACTGCACGCCTGTGGAACTGTCTTCTGTTTGCCTGTTTTCCAGCTGACTACAATTTGATTGTCTTCAAGTCCAATGTAAACAAATTCTTGAACCGTCCCCTTAATAATCCAATTTACCAAATTTCCACTAATAACAATTACTATATTATCCCATTGACTACTGTACACTCAGTAACTCTTATCCTCGAGTGGCCTCCAGGCCTTGATAAGTGGTGCCCCTTATATAAAGAAAAAAGAAAAGGGCCTTATTTCCATGCGAAGTTTCAGCCTGATCGGATAAATAGCTTTTAAGTTATCAATGCTTCTATGGCATAACTTTGCCAATAAAATATGAAAAAATAAGGCCGAGATAATACTTTGGCTCATTCTTGCTTGTCAGAGGGAGGTATGCAGTCTGATGACCTGCTAATGTTCTTGTTTCAATACTGCAATAATTATGGGAGGGCAAGAGTCTTTTCGTTATTTGTACTGCAATGAGAAATGATTTTAAATTATTGAAGTGGAAGGTGAAATAAAACGTCCAGTAAATAAACCTGCATGCGTTCATTGCTTCTGTGTGTAAGTGATTAAATTGTTTTTCTCTGCAGCCTCAAACGACAGATTCTCCGCAAAGGAAACCAAATCGTGTTTGGGAGAAAGACAAGAAAAAGAGGAAGAACAATAAAAAGGCCGCCAAGACGAAGAAGAAAATTAAAGCATCGGCTAGAGGAGCAGCAGCAGCGGCGGCGGCAGCTGCAGCAGCAGCTGCTGCAGCAGCTGCATCTGAGAATAGTGATAAAAAAGTCTGCACAGTTGGTGCCGCCACTGCTGAGGTAAGAATCAATAGAATAACCTTGCACTAATCAACATCTTTTATTGCAACGTATATATTTTTAAAACAATTTTATCATTATATTGACATGAATATGTTTTGTTTTTAAAGATATTATTTTTACCATCAACCAAAATAGGAGACCAATTCTATGAGAGTAGAAAGTGGGATTTGGGTTTACTTTCAGCTGCTTCCTAACTTTTGCTTCTTCTATTTTGTTGGTTAGTCCTTGCATTCCAGGAGAGATGTTTCTGACAGAGGAGGAAGAATTGCTGTTCTTGGCTACTTTTTGACCTTAAAGTAGTATTGATTTGTTTTTTTATATTCAAAAGTAATGGACTAGTGAATTCAACGAGGTTGTTAGATAATGCTCAATAAAAAGAGCTGATAATACTTGTTTATTGTTATATAAACATGCTCACATCCCGCTGCTACAAACAGCCACTTGTTTCAATCAAACAACAGATATCATCAGGCAGCGACTTGACTATTCAAATGTTCAATGAATAAACTGGCTGTTTGTAGCAGCGGGATGTGAGCATGTTTATATAACAATAAACAAGTATATATATATTTCTGTGGAAATGTTCTTTATTCACTTATATTTCTTTTTTATATATACCAATTCTTATTTAAGAAGCTCAATGTAATTACAGAGCATATAAATTGTAAGATGGTCAACATGAAATTTAGAATATAGACTTTTGTCATTTATTCATTATATAAATACATATATAATATATTAAGTTATATATGTGTATATATTTTTATTATGATGAAAAAGGCAAAATGAATATAAACATTGAGGCACTACATTTAGACATACAAATAAATATTATTGAGATCCATTCATTTCATATGAATCAGATTTTTTTTTTTTTTTTTTTTTTATTAGTTTCCTCGATAGCTTTCTAGTTAAAACTATTCCTAAGAAGACATCAGAGAACTTCCAGGAGAGGCCATGTGAAGGTTGCTAATATCCTAATGAAAGTATTTTTGTGGAATTTGAACTCTGCACACCCAGGTTGTCAATCAATGTCATTAACCACTTAGCCACAGTCACTTTCATTTTATTAAAATGAGGATTAATGATTTGGATTATTTTAACTACCTTCCTCATTTTGGTTGTCGTTTTCACAATGTTGCGTCTGATGTAACCTTTGACCTTCTTCAGATGCATCCTGTCGAACTTGGGGAATCTTTGTGTTAATGAATACAAAACTTTGAACTGGACTCGTGGCAATAATGCTTTAAAGTGATAATTAACAATCAGTTCTTAGTGACAGCTTTCTGGAATTTGAAAGATCAAGGTTTAATTTGTTTTCTACACGTAATAATAGCTAAGATTAATATAAAAATTAACACTTCTAATGGTCATGTCTGACAGAACAAGAACAACCTACAGCCATGAATTAAATAATGGGTGCAATTTAAAATTTCATGTAAGTTCCGAATTCAACATAAAAGATTCTCAAGTTCAGAAATATGCATTCCGAAGAAGGTTGGTGGCTTACATCTGACAAAACATTGTGGAAATAACAAGCAAGATGAGAATGGTGGGCTGAATGATAACTCGTTACACCAATGCATGTCTTTCATCACAACATATTTAACTATTTCTGTTGCTTGTAGTTAGAAATGCACACGTGAAATATGATGATTCAAAATGAAAGTAACAGGAAAACTCTTTGATATCTACTTTTGTCTGATCATAAATATTTCTACACCAAAAATTATGGAAAATTATTGAGTAGAATTTTTCAGATTTTCCATTGACACTGACACAGTTTGTGTCTTTAAAAGGGAAAACAAGGGAGATAATCATTGTGTCCATGTCAATGGAGAATCAGAAATATATGAATATACGATAAACCTGATTTATATTTTTCATTAAAATTCTACTCTTTAATTTTCCATATTTATGGTGTCAATATCTACTTTTGCCCTGTATGTATGTATGCGTGTACATATATATATATATATATATATAAAATCAGTTTTCCTGTTAATTTATTTTTACCTGTTATTGGTTATAAATTATTTTGCATTTTTTATGTATGTATAGAAACTGATGTTTTTTTTTTGTTTTTTTCAACAGAAGCAGTTCTTTATTATTTGGATTCTTTGGACTAGTTCTTCCCTTGAGTGTCATTTTTCACAACGTTTCGGTCGATATAACTTCCAACCTTCTTCAGGTTTATCTTGTCGAACACTGAAATGTTTCTGTTGAATTCAAAGAATTTGCATGGAATTTTGAACAGAACCTTTTGTTTACTACACGGAGGTAACATGCTCTCATTTCATCTGGATGGAAGTCAATTCACAACTGTATTTTTTGGTCACCCACACTTCTACAATTGAATTTTTCAAAAAAACAATTATAAATTATTTAGGACCACTAAATCATTGCTGATGGAATGAAAGTATGATACTCCTGTTAAATAAATAAAAGGTTCCATTTGAAATTTTGTGCAGATTTCCAAGTTCGACAGAAACATTTCTGAGTTCAACAAGATATGCCTGAAGAAGGTTGGAGGTTACATCAACTGAAATGTTGTGAAAATGACACTCAAGGTGAGAACATTAGTCCAAATAATACGAATAACAATTCTTCATCTCAAAATTTTAAAAATGCGGAAAAAATTCCTGAAAAAATACTTCTAATGTTACTTTTTTTCTCTTAGAAAGTGACCTAATGGCTTGTTTTGTTTTTTTACTTGTGTTTTTAGAAGAGTTCTGAGAATGGAAAGGCTGACGGTGAAAATGGTTCCGATCACGAAAATGGTTCCGATAACTCTGATTCCCAAGAAGATGCCAAAGAAGCAAATGTTGATACGAGTCATAAAGATGATGATGATGACTGGTCCAAATTTCAAGCAGAAATGAAAAAAGAAACCATTTTGGAAACAAAATCAAAGGAAAGCCATATTGTCCATTGTCCATATTTTCCTCTGGTAAGAAATCAATTATTATTCACTCATTTTTTATTTCAGATTCAAAATTTACTTTTATTTTTTTCATATATGTGATGTAATGGTTGTTTTCATCATAAACCTTGAACTATTTAACATGGAAATCCTTCTGATTGGTGCCTTGATATTTGGCTTTAAATTGTTGCTTTAAAATTTTTCTAAATATCTTGTAACAGCATTCTAAATGAATTCAACTTCTCAAGGTGGTTCACACACGAATTGGTAGCTGAGTCCAATGTAGTTTAGCCATTCCCAATTCTATGGATAAATGCTAAAAACAGGGAGACCAGCTACCAGTGTGATACTATGAAGGTGACCCATGAATCCCCAAGTGCTGAGGGGGGAACAATAGATAGAAAGTCTCATACAAATGTACAATGAAATAGGAAGTAGCAAACAATGAATCTATAGGTATTTTTAAATCGAGCTTTTTAGATTTGACAATGACAATAGAAGTCTACAGAACAGAAGGGTAGTTTCCGAGTGGCCGGGGGCGACTTCAGATACCGACACAGAAGACAGTTGATATCGAGCTACCTGTTGCGACGGATGGGAGCTGGTATCGACAATGGTTGGACAGTTTTTAGAACTAACTGCAAAACAGAGATAGAGACAAATTGCGACTGACAGACGAAAGTAACATCGATAGAACGGGGGGGGGGCACACATATTCACAAGTACAACCGTAAAATATATGCGAAACATTGGTGTTGTTTTTCCTTTCTTTGTTTCACAACTTATTTTACTTCCACTTTGTGACCCGCGGGCGTTCTATCAGCAGCCACCAGTGTAAACCAAAAGATGATACGGCCAACGAGAACGATGAAGAGATGGAGGTAGTAAACCACGGTACACAACTATGGGGTCGGCAGCTTGTCGAAGGGAAGGCCCCGTGTAATTCATGTCTTCAATTAACAACCTTTGTGCTTATTCCAATCAGAATAGAACCACTAATTTGCAAATGAATTCTTGCTCAAACTGTCAGCGAAATATCAGTTTTTGTTTTATTTAACTTCAATCAAAGTTCTCAGATAAGCCATCACTTCATAGAGACTAACAGTTCATCTCTATGCGAGATATATATTCGAATGTTCCATTAAAGTTCTTCTTTACGTCTCAAGTGTTGAGTTAGTAAAGAAGTTAAGAATATTAATTTTCATCTGCCCAATTGACCATTTAAATATTTTATAGTATACATTTTTGCAGTGTTTTTGTCTTTGCCGGATTCCAGAACAAGCATTCATCTACTCTGGTGGAGTATCCAGCCTTGTGAGGTAACATCACTTGGAGATGGTGCACCATTCCTTGTAAAAACCAGTGTAGGTTAGCCATACCAAGGAAATCTTATTTGAGCTGCGAATACTGTGTGATTTTAAATATTTAGTCAGGGTTTATGTGTAGAGAGAAGTATTCTCATGCCAGGTTGTTCTGACAAACCCCTATATGGAGGAGACACTCGAGGATAGTTTTCAGTAGGCATTCAAGTTCTTTTCTTTTCTCATTTTATTTTACTTCAATTGAAGTTCTCAGAAATCAAGGGACCCCTTCCTGAGGCTAACACTTGGTCTCTATATGAGGTATGCAGATATTCAAATATTCCATTAAAGTTCTTTACATCTCAAACACTGAGTTAGTAAAGAATCTGGAAATATAATTTTCCTCTCTCCAATTGGCCATTTAAATAAGTTATAGTATATTTTTTTGTGGTCTCTTGGTCTTACTGGATTCCAGGACAATATTTCTCTTATTCCAGTTTTGTGCTGTTACTTGAAGTGACATCACTTGGAGAAGGTGCATCATTCCTCATAAAAAAAAAAAAAAAACTAGTAAAGGTTAGCCATACTAAGGAGATCTCTGGGTTGTGAATACTCTATGATTTTGAATATTTAGTCAGGGTTTACGTGTAAGGAAATGTATCCTCATGCCAGGTTGTTCTGACAAACAACTCCTGTACAGAGAAACCTTGTTCAAGTTCTCTCGTGTTTAGTAGGCATTTAAGAGTCTCCTTTATGCCATGGTATGGCATCTTGCACATATGGTACAGTTTGGGATTTGGTCGGAGAGGTGTCACAAGATTGTTGAACAGTTTGTGGAGCTGGTAAAACTGGATTGAATAGTAGGGAATTAATCTTGTTTGCCTACAAAAATATTGCCAATATGCATGAACAATCTGATTACCTCTACCAAACTCTCTTCCTATCTGTTTTTTGTGCAAAATTGATCTTGCTGGATAGGTCAGGTGTGAATGCAAGTCTAGTACTAAACCAAGCCCGAAAGTCAATCTACGTCTCGATTACTGACAATGGCTTTTGAATATAGAAGAGAACTATTCTTTGCGACCAAGATTCAAATCTCAAAATCCTTTCCATATCTCAAACAGAAATCTAGGTAGCGTATGTTTCAGAATCTGACAGCTTCTGGTTGCTTGCACCTCTGTATTTGTGTGGTATGTTAGAAATCCAAAAAGTGTCTACACCAGTAATCAGCAGCTCTTGGTTTCTTGTCCTTCTATGTCTGTAGATAATCTGCGAGATGGACAGTGATGACTGAGAACATGCATTGCATAGATAGAAATAATGTGTGAATGATGCGATGGATTTTTAATGTAAGTCTTAAAGACAGGCTTAGATCTGATGACCTCAGAGGAGGATTAAATCTTGGAGAGTGCAGGGTGATGTGTGCAGAAAAAGCGATTTTGCTAGTAAAACCATGTTGAAAGCATTAATAAATTATTAATAACAGCTGAACTGTTTCGCAGTAACTTGTACAACTTCAAATTATTCCACTTAGTTTTTTTTTTTTAATATCCTAAAAAAGACTGTACATGTACACAAATTCTGTAGAACAACTAACATTAACATTAACAACTAACATTAACATTAACAACTAACATTAACATTAACAACTAACATTAACATTAACAACTAACATTAACATTAACAACTAATATTAACATTAACAACTAACATTAACATTAACAAGAAATTTCAGAAGAAAATAACTTGTGTAATATGTTCCTAGCCATGAAATGTGAACCGTGTGGATTTTCTAAAGAGTTTATAATGCTTTGACAAAAGATATCTGAAGATGATACAAAGCTGGGTGAAATGCTAACATGACAACTTCATAAAACAGTTCAAAACATTTTGAATTGTCAAGATCTGCAACTACATCAACTATATAACCGTAAAACTCTTGATCTTGTAATGAGCAACCAAGAGCTGCTGATTACTGGAGTAGACACTCTTTGGATTTCCAACATACTACACAAACCCAGAGGTGTTTGTTTGCTTTTTACTATGCACATTTTTCATCTGTAAATGAATTTTTAGACAATGAGCGGAAGGGCGAACAACATAAATAAATTGCAGATAAGTAGTGGAAAAAACGAATGACATAAATTTTTAACGATACAAAAGAAGAAAGTGAATAGAAGGGAAATCTATTATAATGGCACAAGTTTTGTAAATATGCATGTTTGACTGCAGCTGCTGATCTATTTACATGTTTATTAAAACTGTGTGTCTTGTTTGTTTATCTCTGTACAGAGTGGATGATGTCATCTTTTTTGTGAGATCATCCATTAAAATAAAGGTGGGGGATAACCGTGCACAGTGGATGATGTCACAAAATTATGACATCATTCATCAAACAAATGAGAGCTGGGAGGAAGAAATCCTTTGATGTTTTATCTCAAGAGCTTGTAATCTTTTAGGTGTAGTTTACTATTGGTAGTCTATGGATGTGTATGTTTGAAAGCAGCAACAGCTATAACTGCTGTAAAAATGGCACTCAAGATGTGGGGATAACCAAAATTCTGATGTTATCTTGCATGCTTGTTTGTAACCGTATACACGTTTCATTTGTACATGAATGTTTTAGAAGGTGAGAGGTAGAGTGAATCGCATAAAAATCAAATGATAAAAGAAATAGTGTGAGGAGGCGAATAATGTAAATAATGAGGGCAGTCAAAGAAAAACTGAAATATAGGCACAAGTGCATTATAATCAATGGAAGAAAAGATTCAGCAAATATTAAATGTTATCAAATGCAAAAAAAGTTACTTTCTATCGACGTGCATAATTTTAATTTTTTTTTTTTTCGAAAGTGTTTTATAGTTTGATTCATTTTAATATAAAATTTCACCCCAATCATCTTTCATGAGAATGATAAATCAAAGTGTCTTCTGACACTTTTCCAAAACCACCAAAGTTTGATTAAATTTTTTATTTATGTAATTTTCTCCTTCCAATTATGGAGGAAAGCAAATTTTTATTACATTTAAAATGGTTATCTGTTGTATATTTGTTTTTTCACCCCAAAAGATTAAAAGCCAATCAATTCAAATTTGTTGATTTTCAGAAAACCGTCTGTCTGCCATACTGAAATGTAGCTCTACCGATAGATGATTTTGAACAAAATCTGATATTGAAAGGTGCTTCTATATTAAATGAACGAATATTGAATTTCAAGTAAAACAAATGTCATGATGCAGATGGTAATATCTGAAAATTATGAAAAACAGAAAGGTAGAAAAATAACACTGTACAACAAATTTGAATTGAAAAAAAAGTACAAGACATATAAGACCTGTTTCGGTGTAAGAAAAGTATGCTGATTCCAAATCTGACATTTATTTCTCTGGATTAGGTACCATTTTCATGTACTTTATTATTAATTATTTTGAAAAAAAAACACTGAATTCACCAGTTTAAACAACATTTGTCCTCTTAACTCTTTTGTGTAGAGTGTCATCATCCTTTTTTAAAATTCCAGCAGTAGTCTGCCAACATACCAGTGTTCCATTTTCCTTTAAAACATTTTTCTATTAATGAAATATCTTGATGGAACCTTCGCCATGTTCATCACTCACATGGCCAAGATTCTCAGCAAAAAAATCCAAATGAGAGTGGAGCACATGAACTTTTAGAGACATGTTACATCCCATATCATGAAAATGATGCAATAGATCATTCACAACTTGCACATAGTCTTCTGAACGATGTTTTCCCAGGAAGTTATCACAAACTTTCTTGAATGACTCAAAGGCACATTTTTCTTTTCTCGTGAGATGTGTGTTAAAAGTTTCATCAAGAACAATTTTTCGAATTTGGGGACCTATGAAGATACATTCTTTTATTTTAGCTCGACTTAATGAAGGAAACTTTTCTGCAAGATATGCAAATGCCAAGGAATCCTTGTCTAGTGCTTTCACAAACTGCTTGAACAAACCGAGTTTAATATGCAAAGGTGGTAAATGGATTCTATCACTTTGCAGAAGTGGTTTGTGTTTGATGTTATGTTTTCCTTGCTCAATTTCATCTCTAGCAGGCCAGTGCTTGCGTACATAGTGTTCAGCTCTTGCTCTAGAGTCCCATAAGCACAAGAAGCAACAAAATTGAGTATAGCCTGGCTATAACCTTGAAATCTGCACAAATATGCCATTTATGGACTTCATAATGTATGCTTGCTAAAATTGTTTTTAAATTTTCATATGATTCTTTTATGGTTGTGCTGTAAGCTATAGGAACAGATGGCAGGGTGTTCCCATTGTGAAGCAAAACAGCTTTTATGCTTTCCTTGGATGCATCTAAGAAAAGTCGCCAGTTGGTGTTATCATATTGTATTTCCAGCTGTTCAAAAAGTCCAACAATGTCATTGCAGAAGCATAAATCATCTGTCAAAGTGAACAAAACATGCAAGTTTTGTGCACGTTTTCTGTACAATGTTATTTTCACATCTTTTCTAAGAAGATTTCGTTCTTTAAGCCTTGATGCAAGAAGTTCACTTTTGTCTTTGGTTAAATAAAGATCTCTGCACAAGTCATTTAGAGCATCTTGAGAAAATAGTATTGGTTTATTATTGCTTTCTGAATTAGAAAATTCTACTGTTTCATCACTGTAATGTTCATCCCCACTGCTTGAACTCCACATTTCCTGATCAGGGGGTTTTGGTACAGGTAATTCTTTTGAGTGCTGAACTGGGCGCATTGCTGATTGCAAATTTGGGTAAACAATGTGTTTCTTTTTTTTTTTTTTTTTGCTGTTGTACAGCCCGTATAGTCTTGCTGACAAAAATAGCAATCATTAGAATGATCTTTCTGCTCTCACCAAATCATTGGCACACCAAACTTCATGTGAACATTCTTTTTTGCATACCATGCGCTCAATGTTTTCACACATGTAAGGCAACAGGCATGAGGAGCCCATGACTTGTCTTGGTCTCCTATATCAAAATGAAAGTACGCCTTGTACAATTTCTTGATATGGCTGGTAATGCTGCGCCTTTCTTTAGCAAATGTTAATTCGCCACATATGTAGCAGAATTTGCTTGGATCATTTTTGCACTGTCTTGAAGTCATCGTCAAAGCCTATACTGCATCTAAAGAATAAAGACAAGAAAAAAAGTAAATTGTTTTATAAAGAAAAATAAGGATTCCATAATGTGAACATGTTAAGCCATTATAAACGCCCACTAGCAAGTTATTAGATTCTTTCGTACATAAAGTAAGGGGTTGATAAAATTTCATTTCTATTTTTTGCATTTAATTTAGTAAATTTTCAGAAAAGAATGTATAAAATGCCCCTTTATGTTTAAAACATTAAAATACACAATAATCCGGTCTTTATTGTAGTTTTTAGTTAAAAAATACTTTATTAAATGGATATCTATTTTTAACCCTCAGATTTTTTCTGGTGCCCTACAAATAAGGTTCTTAGGCAGGTTTTAGCTTCTTTTCCTTGATTTTTTTAGCCTACATTAAAAAATGCCTTTCTTGACGAATACCATGGCTTTTCGGAAAGTGGTGAACACCAAACCATGTGCTACAGCATTATGTTTTTACTTTTGAAAAAATTAGCCCTTGGTCTAGAAAATATTATGCTAACCAAGCTAGCTCTGTCATCTAGCTCTCTTAAATCTGGAAAAATAGCTCATTTCGGCTGACTTTAGCAAATAAATGATTCAAATAAATGATTTAACAAATAATGTACATAATATGTGTATATTAAACTGTGTTTTTTTCTTAAGATTTATAATTTAATACACATAATATGTGACTGCAAAGTCGTCAGTAACCCATTTTTGACGTTTTTACTGAAATTTACGACTGTGGCAATTTTGTACAAATTATACCTAATTCAACAAAAAGAAAGCCAGAAATAAAATTTCCACGTTACTAGGTATACAAAAATTGCTGCAGATATCCTGTACTTTTTTTAGTGTTGCACAGTGTAATTATTAATGAAAAAGGAAATTTGTGAAATGAAGCGAAATCACTATATTACGCTTACTAAAAGAGATAAGTTGACAGGGGAGATAATTAAGTTCTGTTGTTTACTAAAAGAGATAAGATGACAGGGGAGATAATTAAGTTCTGTTGTTTACTAAAAGAGATAAGTTGACAGGGGAGATAATTAAGTTCTGTTTACATCACATGAATTCAAAATGTTGAACAAATTTTATTCATCTAAACTTTATCGAAAACTGTTTTTCATTAATAATTATTTTTCTGCCTTATCGTTTTCCATAATTTTTTGATATGTTACTATTTGCAACATGACAATTATGTAGGTACCATTTGTTTTACTTTAAAATTTAATCTTTTTATTTTTGAATTTTGTTTGTTTTATATAGAAGCACCTCAAAACGTTTTCAAACACTTTAAAACACACAAATAACTATGCAAGTAAGTAAAAAAAAACTGCAGAGAACATGCAACGTTTTATGTTCCATTGAAAACTGAACAAGTAATTTTTTTATAATCTGAAAATTTGGAGCTTATGAGCATTTAATGCTAAAGAAATTAAAGCTAGAATTTTTGTTTGTTATCAAAATTTGATCAATTTCAAGGGAAATATAAAATATAACTCGGTTGTCTTAATTTTTTTTTTCTTTTCATTCTTTCATTTGAACATTGTTTTTTCTTTATTTTAGATTAAGTCATTGTTTGTAATATAATTACAAAATGTAAAACAACAGTTGATCCCCCCTCCCCCAATTTGGAGGTTTTAATTGTTTGTTTTCAAATATTTTTTTAGGAAAAGCAAGAATGCTGGTGGTTATACATAGCTGACAGGAAAAACCGAATGCTTATATCTGCTCCTATGTACATTTCTAGTTTAAAATATGAAGATACAGTAAGTTTGTTCGCATCAGTTTTATTTAATTTTGTTTTCTTTGAAAAATGTCAATTTAATTCAGTATTAAAAAAAACGAAACAAAGAATAAACAATTTGATTTTTTTTTTTTTCTGATCAATATTTCAAGCAATTTATAGAAAAAAAAACATGTAAATGTGTAAATTAAAAGAAATTCAAGTGCAATAAATTATTAGTCTCTCCCCTCCTACCCCTCCCAATTTTATTCCACTTCTCCCCTCTCTTTACTCTAACATTCACTTTTATATATTTGTTCTTGATCTCATATTTTCATAAAGTTTTCCTATATCAAATAAATATCAACTTTTATAATTTCACAATAAAACGATTTGATTTTACTTTTTAGTAAAAAAAAAAAAAAAAATGCTTCCTATCAATCAAATCTTAAATTAAGAATGTGGCGTAGCCTTGATTGTCAACACTGATATTCATGATATTGTAAATCACAATAATAACTTTGATATTTTCATCCTTTTGTAAGTTAAGTTGTTCCTTTTGATTTTTTTTTTTTTTTTTTTTTTCCCCAAAAGGCTGTCACATGATTAAACTAACCGACAAGTTAAATGAAACTTAACCTGACTCAACATCATACTCCCATCAGTCACAACATATAACCCAGTGTACCTGGTCAATCTTTTTTAAACTCTATTAGTACCAACTAATACTCAACAAAACACAATGGCAAATCATTTGTAACATTTTGTTTTTCTTCTTACAGGTTGAATTAAAATTCTCTGCTCCTAGGAAAGCCGGCCATTATCACTATTCAGTATACCTTCGATCCGATTCATACCTTGACTCTGACCAAGTACATGCTTTAAAGGTTAGATTGTCCTTTTTACTTCAGATTATTACTAATACTGCATGCATACTCTGCTTATCAATATTTTTTTTTTACTTTTTCTTATACTCTTTTTTTTTCTTTTTTTTTTTTTTAACTTTTTTTTTGTATACTCCAACTACTTCCAAAAGGATGAATGCTTACAAACTTGTAAAGTTGAAAATATTTTTGGATAATTGTTTTCTTAGAAAAATAATTTGGAAATGTTTTCTTCTTGTCTCCTTGCAGCTTGATGTAAAACAAGCGAAAATCATTGAGGATCATCCACAATGGGAGATTTCCGATGATGACGACGATGATGACAAGAAGGAAGAAGAAGCCAGTGAAGATTCAGATTATTCCACAGACAATGAGGAATCCGAGTCAGACTAGAATCCTTCAAATGATCAGTGATTGTAATTCTTTTGCACTAAGTGTGAAATATTATTATTTACACCATATTTCACACATTATTGGATGTAACATAAACTTTCAAGTATAAAATAGCAGAAGAAATCATCAATTTATGGAAACTTTTTTTTTTTTTGAAAGGCAATGTTGGCATTTTTTTTTTTTTTGCTCATGGTTGTTACTCTAAACATTAAATTATCAAGATAATAAATTTTTTAAAAATCTCCCTTGATTTTATTTAAATATTTTTTTTTTCTCTTTCAACCATCTGCCATAAACTTGTTAAATAATAAGATTGCAAAAAGAGCCAGCAATTCCTTTTGAAAGACATTTACTTAAAAGCGTTGTTATTTATGAACTATCCTGCCAATCCATGAAGTCCTTGCGATCCGTACTAATATTGCGTTTGTTAAATTTGATGATACCATCTTTTTCTGTTAAACTCATAAGATATATGACAAAAAACTTGCAAATTTTTTTATTTATTTATTTATTTTTTTTTTTTTACTCTGGAATAATTGCAAATGTCTCCTCTTTCGTTTCTTAGAGAATTTGTTAGGAATTTGATCAAGATTAAACAAATCTGCTTTACTTTTCTATTTCAAGTGTGATGATATCAGCAAAGAAATTTTCAATTCAGATTGTCATTATTAATTTTTTTTCTTTCTCTTTAAAAGAATATCCGAAAATGAGGTTTGAAATTATTAAAAAAAAAAAAAAAAATGAAACTCCAAAAATATATTTGAGAATTGCTGGGAAAATGTCTACTTCAAATTCTTTTTATGTAAATTTTTGATGAGATTCTGAAAGGATAATGTCTGAATAAAAAAACATAACAAAACTGATACTTGTGCATTATAATTGGATATTAAAAAAATGTATTTAAAGTAAAAACACTATTCTGTAAATTATTTTGAAATTTTGAGTAAAAATTCTAAAAATTCTGAAAGATGATTACAAAAAAGAGTAAAATTTATAAAATAATGCAGTTTTAGCAGTTTAGTCTATTATTGCCAATTCAGTATGAGAAATTGATTTATCTCCCTTTATAACGTTATTGCTGCATTTTAACTGACTAAATATTGTATACAAAAGTTTCACAAAGAAAAGAAATTTGGCTCAAGTTTTTTCAGTTAAAATGAAAGACATTTATTAACAATTGTTTCATCACCAAACCACTGACACATAATTTTCCAAGCCAGTGACGATATGGACACATTTCTGCTTTTCCTCTTGGACGTCAATTAAGTTTTTCAGTCTGCAGCTACAACCAGCTGCTATGTCTGCAGCTTGTCCCACAGCATACGGTTGTCAGACAATTTTGTTAAACATTTGGAAGACTCCAGCGTCTTGCATCTTGTTTTAAAAGTTCTTATGCCATCACTTGGTTTAAAAAAAATGCTCTTGTCTCGACACGTTTGTTTTTCTTTTTTCTTCCTACGCTGTGACGTGTCACCTCGCACCATGGCTTGGTCATTCGTATATGTCGAGATGCTGCTACATACGTGTTAATGGCAGGTCAATAATGTTTTTTGTAAAAAAAATAGTTTTAATAGATCTTTTTATGTCATTTTTTTTACTAATTTCAACATGACACATAATTACATAATGTTTTTTTATTTAAAATGCATTTCTTTATTTTATTTCTTTATTTTTTTATTTAGATATCCAATTATATTGCATAAGCACAACAAAAAATTTTTTTATTAATCCTATAAATTTTTGGAAGTGGGGTGCTATAAATGCCTTAGATTTTGAAGTGACTTTTTTGAGATTATTCAAGATTTTTTTAAATACTAGAATAATAAGGAAGACTTGAATTTACTTTTTTTTCTGTGGAATGTGTCTACTAATGTAACTTTAAAGAATATAAGGTCCCGGTAAAACAATGAAATCCTTTCTTTTTTTTTTTTTTTTTTTCGTTCATATTTCAAAACAAAAATACTTCTTTTTGAAATGAAGAAAGAAATATTTTTGTGTGAAAACACTCTGATATGGTTTTAAAATATCTCCTTCATTTAAAATGATGTTAAATTGTTTTCTTTTTTTTTTTAAATTGTTTGTAAGACTTTCAGAAGTGGCTGTAATGATTCATTAAGTTAGAGAGGAGCATAAGAATCATTTGTCTTCACGAATTTTGGCAGTTGAAAGCATAAAAACGTTCAAGTGAGGGAAGATTTCTCCCTTAATTTATTATTGTTCATAACAAACATCTCAACTATATCTCAAATATATATTACCACTAAAACCAGTTAAACTTAAGTGCAAATTGTAGTTCTGTGTTAACAAAAACATCTTTCATTTTGCAAGGGATTACAACCATAACCGATACTAGTCCACTTTTGAGATATTAGTGTATAAACAACCTAACCTTGTGTCATTTTCCTTGGATTCCTTCGCATATTGATTGAAGAGGATCCAAAATTCCCAAAAGAGACCAAAGAAAATAGAACATTCCACTGTCTTTTTGTTTTGAAGAAAACAAAAGCTCCCTACATCTCAGTAGGATTATTCTTTTGTACATGCTAAAAAAAAGATTACTCCTTTCTATTTTAATAAAAGACTTTTCCATTCTAAGAAAGGATTACTCTTTTTTCACTCTCTAAAAAAGGATTACTACCTTTCCCTCTCGAAGATGTATATGCAGATTTACATGTAACAATACAAATGAAATCTTCAACCTTCCTCCTTCCCTTTGTAGGTTTTTGTTGACAACATGTAACATGCACACATTTAATCTGATGCAATTTTTGTACATTGTTGGTTGCTTTATAAACTGTCGATGGACCAACGCCATTTTGAAATAAACAAAAAAAATATAGCATAGATTGTTGATGGTTTTTTTTTAATTTTTTGTTTTATCTTTGATTTTATCACAAAATAAATAACAATCACTAAAGTTTTTGTTTTTTAGTAACATTCCATTTATCAATAAAAAGCATGTTGACATCAGTGTATAATAAGCCTCTGAGCAGAGGAATTCTTACATTTTTGCTTGTATTTCAGGCATTGAAACCACTTGAGATCAGAGCCCATCAGCATTTGATGCTTTCTTTTTTACTATAAAAAAAGAGTTAAAAAGAAAGGCTACAGAAACCTGCATAAAAATATGGGAAGAATGCTGTCCCAGAAATGGTTTGCTCGATTCCCAAAAAGGAAATTTTTTCAGTGAGATATGTTCCTTGTTCTGGCCGAACAAAGATTATTGACAGTAAAACAAGTGAAAGCCGTAGATGCCATTTGACAACAATATAAATTGCATTAATTCTTAAGATTTTTCCATATCAAGCATAGAAAATGAATTTGATAAACAACTTATGTTTCCAAATTTAGATGTTTTTTTTTAACTTTTTGGCCAACCCTATACATACAAAAGATTTTTACTGTGTATCCATTTTTATGTATAACTATGCCATCTTTCCAAGTGCATGTTCTAGGTATAGATTTTCTTTTTTATCGATTCTAACATTTGTGGTCACTAAGCATGAAGCATACTTCACAATATGCATACATTATAAAAACAAAAAAATGCAAACATTTTATGCAAGCTCCTGTTGGATCCCATCTTTAGTCTCTCCTACTTTTAAACTCCCATCTCTCAAGTTTAAGATATCAGCTGAGACTAAGTTCTCTTGTCAATCTTGTTCTCTTCAAACAGCCAGTATCTCCCAAATATATCTACTCTCAACCGGAAATCCTGCATGTTCAATTGTCTTTCAACATAGCAAAAATTGGCCACATTTTCCCTGTACTCAAACCACATTCTCCATTGCTATTAAAAACAAGAAAGTTGACATCACTAATCTGTGTCGTACAATGAGTGTATTGTTTTCATATTTTCATTTATTTCTTAGCTAATTTTTCCTGACAGTTTTTTTACTTTGTATGGGTAGAGGGCATAAGGTAAAACGTTTACTTTAATAAAGGTGCATTTCTTCTTTATTACTGACAAAATGGGTATTTAATCTCATTTTCATCATTCTATTTTCTATCATCATATCTAAACAACTTGAGGACATCTTGTCATTTTCCAAACATATCTGCCCGTGAAGAGAGGTAATACTGTGAAACGTCTTGTTTTAAAAGGAAAAATGCTACAAAACTAAAATTATTTACGAAAGAAAACTGGTCTTAAAAAGTAAAACTAATCTATATATAAAAGCAAAAATGTGTGTTAGTGTGCGCACATTTTTTGTATGTCCAGCAAAGGCTTGGGGGGGGGGTACTGTTTCTTAGAACTTTTCATATACTCGCTAGATTATAATCTCTATGATTTATGAAAGGAGGTTGAGTCTAACTTTTATTTGAGTGACTTTTACATGCTATTTTCGCGTTGTTTTTTACTCTCCGCATGTTTGTTTGGCTTTTCCGTATATAAGCGAAACTGAATCCGTAGCAAACAAATTTTTCTGGCATTCATGCCCAGGACATCCAGAAAACAATGAGCTTTGATCAATGCGGGCAAAACCCATCATATAAGACAATTGCTATTCATTTGGACACTCCCTTATTTATGAGGAGCTGGTTTTCCTCAACATCTTGAGGGTTGGAAACAAACAAATATGCAGAAACTGGCTTGCAACCAAAGTTAAGCATTGGATTTCATTCCCTTATGGCGTGATGTTTTGAAAAAATTGCAAGTGCGGGTTTTCTTTTTGCCGCCTATATATATCAAATCTGTTGCCAAGATCACAGGAAAAATGGTTGCCAGTACGTATCTCAGTGCTGATACAATCCTCTATCTGTATAAGAGCTAGATATAAATCCTAAAGTGGAGTACTATTGCTACATCTGGACAGGAGTTGCTCGGTGTGCCCTATCCAACCTTGATATACACACATGAGCAAAAAAAAATGGGCCCAGAAGGAAGAAATTGATTTTTCGATATTTTTCCATGAATTTTTGTTAATTTTAACTGAAAATTTCTATTTTGCAGATCAATATTATTATAGCATATAATAATAATAAGTGGAAAAATTAAGGATTTAGGCAGTCCAAAAGGACTTACATGCAGATTTTTTATATTTTAAGAAAAGAAAATGTGAAAACATCTCTTTCTGTAGTGAAGCAAATTGGCTGAAGGTTCAAAGTCGAATGCTTGGTAAAAGGGAAATCTGGATCTGGTCGCCCTAGAGCATCCACTTTGAAGGACGATCACGACTTAAATTAACTGTTTCGAAGGATCTAAAGAAAACTTATGTTGACCATAGCAAAGAATTCAAAACAGGAGCTGGAAATTCTCTTTCTAGATATACAATATATAGACGAATGAAAGAAATGGGATTTTCTTCTAAAAGGTGTACAACGAGCCATTTTTATCTAAGAAGAACATCAATGATAGAAAGAGATTTTTCTCGTAATATGGCAAGAAAGATACAGACTGGTTCAGGAATGTTTTCTGGTTAGATGAATCAAGATTTTGTCTTGTTAGTGATGCTCCTGAAAGGAGCAATCATAGAACTGGAGAAATATTTTTGCCAAGTTGCATAAAAACAACAGTTAAATACGGGAATGGAGGGATAATGGTATGGGGAACTTTTACTGCAGCAGGAATCGGGGAACTTATTAGATGTGAGAAGTCAGTCAATACAAAGGAATACACTTGAATATTAGAAACAGGACTGTTACTAAGTATCCAGAAGGTGGGAATATCCCAGAACATTATTTTTCAACATGATAATGCCCCTGCACACACTGCTAAAGTCACAAAAAATGGTTTTCTGATAATTCAATTGATGTGATATTTTGGCCAGGTAAAAGTCCCGATTTAAACCCAATCGATAATATTTGGTCCATAATATCTCGTGCATTGGCCGGAAGAACTTTTGAGAACAATGACAAACTGTGGGAAGCTGTGCAAAGCGAATGGAATAGCATCTCCTCTTCACAGTGTTCCACTTTGGTTGAGAGCATGTCTAAAAGGATTGATCTTTTAAAGAAATCAAAAGGGAAAGCGATTCCATCCTAAGCATTTATTAAAGTAAATGTCTTGTTCTGTTATTAGTCTCGTTTAAGTTTCCTTGTTCAATTCTTCTTTGTTCAATATAGCTTTTAGTGCAATAAAATGTATAAAATTTGTTTGGCCCATTTTTTGGTTTTGCTGACGAGTGTAGTTCAAAACAGTAGGTGATGCGCTTTTCTCTTCTCTACAACCTCTTTCCCACAGAAGAGACATTGCAAGCATGTCTCTACTCTATCGTTATTTTCATGGCAAGTGCTCAAAATGAATACTTGTGGACCCGTGGCGCAGTGGTTGGAAAAATCAATTGTAAAAAGTGATATTCTGAAGGTTTAAGGTTCAATCTTCAGTGTAGGCAACCGAAAAATACAATAGCAAATTATTTAGGATATCTATCCAGTCATGGCTGATGGGACAAGAGCATGCCATCCCCATGTAATAAATAAAAGGTTCCACTCGAAATTCTGTCCAAATTCTCAAGTTCAACAGAGACATTCCTTAGTTCGACAAGATACACCTGAAGAAGCTTGGAGGTTACATCAACCGAAATGTTGTGAAAATCACACTCAAGATGAGAACAGTAGTCCGATGAATCCAAATAATATATATATATATATATATATATATATGTATGTATATATATATATTTGTAGTCATCGACATACAGTCCTGTTTCATTGTATCACAACTCATCAGTGCCGCTAGACTAGCATCTCTCCCAAGCCAAGGATTGAACCTAGAACCGTCGTGTTGACAGTTGGCGGTTCTCCCACTCGACCATGGAATTGACGCCCGTAAATAACTCGTCGGAATGTCTATTTAAATAGACACCCGCCACCACTTTTATAGTGCTCAAATCGCCTGTTCATAAACAAACAAACAACGAGCTTCGCATTTTCAGCCAATTAAGTAGCGGGTGTATATATATATATAATTTTTTCTCTCGTTGGAACTACACAATCATCACTTTAAATACATATATATATATATATATATATATATATATATATATATATATATATATATTAATAAATTATTAAATTTAATTCCAAAAATTACTAAATTTAATTCCAAACATAACAGCGGTTCAATTAGTTTACTCCCCTGCCATTTTTATGTCGGGAAATCACTGCTCACATTGTCATTTGAATTGATAGTTTCTCATTTTTTTTACTTTTGCTTTTCTCTCACTTTTGCTATTTCCTATTCCATGCATTCTTAGCTGACCTTATCTTTCTCCTCTGGACAATACTTATCTATATTTATAAAAGTGACCTTATCTGTCTGTGTGCAAAACAGTCTCTACCAAGCTACCCTGTCAATTTTTGATCTACAGATTTGAAACTTGATGTATAGGGAATTTGGACCTGTAGAACATATTTGGTTTGATTTTAAGCTGGTAAAAATAGCTGCTAAGGGATCAAAATTGAAAAATAATTGGAACTTGGCATGTGTAAGTCAATTTAAAGTGCTTCTCTATGCATGTACAAACATATTACAATATGTTAATGCCAATTAATTTTTAGAGTTTTCATATCCATCTGTTGTTAGCTCAGATAGTAACGAATAAGGCTGGAGCACTAAATGCTTTGTTTTCGATTCGAGCTGATGGCACACAAGTCATTTTTTTTAAACCACTACTATATATATTGGGTACAATATAATCATCAATATAGAATTTGCTCTACAATAATAATTACTGAGATGGCTACCTAAATAAACATGAAATATAAATTCTTTTATAAGTTTCTTTTTTGCCATTCCATTATCATGCCTATTTCTTTCTAAGAAAAAATTTTTTTTTTTTTCTGACGAGTATATGTAAGAACAAATTCAATATTGACATATTAATATTGGTTGTTTCTGTGTAACAAAACAGGTCTGTAAAATGTACCAAAGTTTTGATAAGCTGAAAGAATTGATTGGTAAGATAACTAAAACCTTGAAATGTAGTTATATATACATTTACAATTATTCACTTGTATATGCTCTGTTATTATATTTAACAAACAGAGCTTCTAAACTAAATGATTGATATATACAAAGGGTGAAATATAATTGAAATATATATATATATATATATATATATATATATATATATATATATATATATATATATATATATAATATATATTAATTTATTTAATGCAACACATATCTTCAACCCTCACTGGCAAGATTTAATTCCTATACATCACCACACTGCACACACGATTGATTCATACACTCTTCCCGTGGTTAACTGTGGTAATATTTTTCTGCGCAGAAGTTCCTTAAATTTTGTATTATCGAAAACAAGTATAAATACTAAGTAATAATCAATTCTAAGTGGAAGTTGAAGGTTCAATTCTCAGTGCGGGCGATACTAAGAATACAATTAGGAATTAGTTAAAACTTCTACCTGGTCATAGCTGACAGAACAAGAGTAAGCTACCACATGGATTAAATAAAGGGTTCTGTTTGAAATTCCCAGATTCAACAAGATGCATCTTACAAAGGACTGAGGTGACATCAGTTGAAACGTGAGAATAACACCCAAGATGAGAAGAGTAGTTAAAATAATCCAAATTATCAATCCTCATCTTAAAAATTCCTTAAACTTAAAATTCATAACACCAGCACCTACCTGTGCTCCAAATGTTTTTTTTTTATTTTTATTATTAAGATTCTTCAGACTACTGTCATTATCTTGAGTGTTAGTTTCACAACGTTTCAACTGACGTAACCTCCGACTATCTTCAGGTGCATCTTCTTGAACTTGGGAATCTTCATGGAATTTCAAATTTTTTATAGCTGTTTCTTCATGGGGAAGAACCTATTAGAGAACAGGATATTTCTTTATGAATATTTTCAGTCGCTCATAGGACAGCCATCAATAGCAAAGAGGAAGAAGATGAGATAGAGGAAATGGAAAGCTGGGTATCTTTCTGTGATGTAATTTATGATGGAGACAAACAGATTGTTTCCAAATTTTTGTTGCCACATAAAATCAATTAGGTATGCACCAAGAAGCTTTCTTAGAACTGCACGCCTGTGGAATTGTCTTCCGTTTTTCTGCTTTCCAGCTGTCTATAATATGGTTGTCTTCAAGTCCAACGTGAACAAGTTTCTGATGAGCCGTTCCACTTAAGTTAACAAATTTACCGAACTTCCATTACTATTGATTACTATATTGTCCTTTTGACTACTCCACACTCTTTAACCCTTATCCTTGAGTGGCCGATCGGCCTTGATAAGTGGTGACGCCTATGTAAAAAAAAAAAAAAAAAAAAAGTTACCAGCTTATTCTACCTTTCTGTTGCAGTGTTTGGCCTCCTTCCACATTCTCTCAACATGATTAGTTGTAGCTTTTGTCACAGAGTCTACAAAATTCAGACTATGGATAACTGTCAGATGGTGGAACCCTTCTCCTCCAACTTTATTTGTATGCCTTCCAACAGTTGGATACACCTGTGGTCCCCACCAGGTTATAGTCTTGTTATTACAGGAAGGAGGGTTTCAGCATTGCGATTTGGTAGTCACAAAGAAACCCTCCTTGCCGGTGATATCATATTCTTTGAAGACCCAACCTGTAATTAGTATGCTCTGACCCGATTCCACATTCCCTCTGAAGATTTTTTGTGGTGGCCTTGTGGTGTGCCCACAAATAAATAATTTTCTAAATTTTGGAGATTTTCTATTTTAGAATGATCAGAACGAGGTCACGGGTGAAGATGTTGGAAAAGATTCCAGAAAATGAAGAGAAGTGTCGCCTCTTGCAAATGGTTCTGAATCGGATAGCCAAGGAAATTTGGGACGCTCTGAACCCGAACTTCAAGTGGAACTGTTTATCCGCAAAGAAGGGGATATGTCCAATAAACCAGAATCTCAGACACAGTTGCAAATTCAGATGCTACTAGAAGAATCAAAAGATGATACTAAAGATTCTCAGGACCTGAAAGTTTGAAGAAAAAATATAAAATAGACGATTATTTGTGAATACTCTAAGAAAAAAATAAATAAATAAAAATAAAAAAATAATGATGGAAAAAATGACAATTAAGAGTAGCGCGGGGGGGGGGAGTCATTTTCGCATTTAAATTTAATGTATGATGATCTTCCATTTCTTGGCCATTCTTGCCTTTTAGAACAGTTTTCTTGATGTTTTTTTATTTATATTTATTTTATATATATATTTTATATAATATATAATTTTATATATGGTTAAATATAGACCAATTAATATGATGATTAAAAACAATAAAAAATGAAAACAAAGGCTAGCTAACTAGGTTTCGTTCCTCGCTCAACAGATTTAAATTGAGGAAAGTTATGATCTAAAAAAAAAGAAATTAAGAAAAATAGTCATAAATATGGCGGGGGAGAAAAAATAAATAAATAAAAACGAACAATAAGCGAGGAAAAAAATTACATAGAAATCAAATTAAGTCCTAAGAGATTTTCTTTTTGCTTGCAAAGAGGTCTCAAGGACTTAAGAAAAATAGTTTCTAGAATTTTTAGATGAAAGGGTGAGTGTGACATACTCAAGATCGTAAATATGTCAGCACTAAAATTTGTGGCACACGCATGGTTATTTATAAGGTGCTCGCAAATCGAAGAATCATAAGTATGATTCAGAACATCCAAAGGTGAAAAATTTGCATACCGAATCTTTGATGGTGCGTGTTTTAAACGAAAATCCAATCTTTGTGATATCTGCTCAACATAGTTAGACATATATATTTCTTTCCGGTGGGAAGATATCAATAAATTGAAAATAATTGAATTTCAACAAGGGTCGTTGATAGTGCTCAATCATAAGAGAGCAAGTTATATTTTTTAAATTTTTTATGTAAATAGTCATATCTTGCTACGATGTGCAGACCGTTTCAATCTTATTAGATATCATCAGGCAAGAAAAATTAAGGTACAAAAACTAAAAAGGTTCCACACCTTTTCAATTTGAAACGGTCTGCACATCGTAAGATATGACTATTTACATAAAAAAAATATATATGAAGATTCCCGAAAAGATGAAACACTAGTGTCTGTAGATATTTAATAATTATTATAGTAAATAATTTTGTCAGCCCCTTTAAGAAATTCGTTTCTTATCGTTGAGCACTTTCAGTTGAAATAAAAGTCGGTCAATTTAGCTCTTATGTGCAGATCATCATATAATGATTACATCACTCTGACGTTAGAAACATTTAATGAAATAAATGTTTAAAATTCAACATCTCTCGTGGTTAATGGTAGCTGAATGGATATGGTCCTTGCTAATGGAGCCAGAGATGGCTTTTGTCGCCGGGTTCAAATCTATCGACTCGTGTTAATCGTAACACCCTGCACTGAAGATTCCTGAAAGGATGAAACACTAGTGTCTGTAGGTATTTAATAATTATTATAGTAAATCATATATATATATACAGACACAAGTTAGAAAAGCATTTCATCCAAAGCATGAAAATTGTTAAACAAAATGTTTTTACTTTAGTCTTTGAAAATAAAGGTACAAGATTCAATTTGAAATTTATTTATCTTCAAAGTGCACTTTTATAAATTTTACAAAGGTATAAAAATTTAATTTAAATTGAATCAAAAAATTACCTTGGATTTATTTCATGTAATGTACATTCTGTTGCACTTTAAAAAAAAAAATCATTGAAAATTTTATATCTATATCATTAATTGCTCGATGAAAGATAATGTTTTTAAATTGCAACAAAATGTACATTACATAAAATAAATCCAAGGTCATTTTTTGATTCAATTTAAATTAAATTTTTATACCTTACTTTGTAAAATTTATAAAAGTGCACTTTGAAGATAAATAAATTTCAAATTGAATCTTGTACCTTTATTTTTAAAGCCTATAGTAAAAACATTTTGTTTAACAATTTTCATGCCTTGGATGAAATGCTTTTCTAACTTGTATCTTATCTTTTTAAGATTATATTTTAAAACTCCCCTTCTCTCTATTTCAGTTTGTATTTCTCCTCACACCACAACTAATTTTTACAACCCCCTCTTTGTATTATTACAGGTCTGAATATTTTCTGTTTCAGTTTGTATTTCTCCTCACACCACAAATAATTTTTTGCAATACAGGTCTGAATAATGAGAAAATCTGGATTTTTTTAACAAAAAATTTAAAATAACTTTTTTAGATAAAATTTAACTTCTTTCAGAATAGAAAATCTTTAGAATTTAATAAGGAACATATTTCATTAACAAATATTCAGTACATACCGAGAAAAATAGAGATGAAATTTTCAAAAGGAATGTATAACTGGTTACGGTCAATAGTAGTTCTTGCCAGCGAAAGTCTTTGTTATTGTTATTCTATTATTATTTAAAACATTTTGTGTCCTGCTCTTTCGCACGAGGACTAATATATATATATATATATAAAATTATGCTACCACTAAATCTAGGTCCAAGTAACTAAAATGCTTCCATTGAACCTGTTGTATCATTAACTTCAAATCTGAGTGACAAATCCCACCCTGAAAAAACGTCCTTTAACCTTACCACTAACCCTAAGTCCGAATGGCATCCACTTCAAAATAAAAACCCTTTCAACTTATCTTAAGTTTGAGTTGCAAGCCTCCATCTTAAAACAACACATAATCATATACAAAATTTTTTTTTTTTTTAAACGCACGATTTGTCTATCATAGAAAAATAAATCAACTGCACTGAAACACTAGAATAGCCTGGAAATGGTGGATTAGTTTACATTAAATTTATCTGTAACACTGATCCCCCACTTTAAAATAATTTTTTTTGTTTTTTCTTTCTGTCAAGTTTTCAGAGTGTTCACACTAGCTCTACCACCACAAACTTGAGGTCAGAGTGGTAAGTCGCCTTCTACAAAAACTCTCTTAAAAACACACATAATTGTATATAAAAATTTGAAAAAAAAAAAAAAAAAGACTCACAGGATTTATTTCCCATAGGAAAAAATGGTTAACTACTCTAAAACGTTAGAATGGCCCTAAAATCGAAGATTATTTTGTTAAATTTTTATATTTTTGTTGTTTTTTGCCCAAAAAAGAAAAAGGAGAATCACATTTTCTAGAGTTATGTGAGAGCAATTTAGCAAGTATTAATTTACAATAATACAAAAGAAATCTTGCAATATATTCATTTTTAAACAGTCTTAGTTATTAGATTTCAGTTTCTTATGCATAAAATGCATTGCAATTTAATTTTGAGTTGTCTACTTTTTATAATGGATACATTTATGGTATTGCAACATACTTATGTTCGTTTACTGCAGATTACTTTGAAACCATTATTTCTGGAGATCTTCAGTGCCACATTCAGATTCCTTGCAGAAAAGTACATTTATATGGCAAATTTCATTGTTTAATCATGTTTTAACAAAAATAACAATTTTTACTGAAAAAGTAGTCTAAAAAAAAGATGTGACAAAACGTATATGATCTTAAAGAGGGGAAAATATGCAAACATGCAAGGCACAAAAATGTTTACACACTTCCTTATTTTTGGTTAGATTTCAAAAATTCAAAAAGATTTTTTGTCTTAGATCATTAAGCTCTTTCTATGTATGCTATTATCAAGATATCTTAAACGATTTCAATTTATTTCATGTCTTACTACATGGAGTACTGGCGCATTTCTAAGCGAAACCAACACTCACATACACTGTTTTCTTAAGCGAACACTTCTGTGTACAGGTCTTGCACTTCAATTCAGAGTCTAGTAATTTTATCTCTTGGTAATAGATTATTGTTTGCTCAAGTGTCTGTATCATTTTCTCCAACATGCATAGATTTATTTTAGAGTCTCCTATTTTTGTGCGTGAATGTAAAAAAAATTTTTCTTCGAATTTATTAAAAGTTATCTGCTTCCATTTCCAATAGTTCTTTTTCATTGGTTGATTAACTTGATCAGCGTTCGGCATACTCTGATGGTTTACATCAGCTGCAGATCGAGCCTAAGCCAAGTCTTACAGAAATCCAGGTCAGTCTATGTAGAAGTACTCTTTACATATAGATGCATACAATTAAACATGCAAAATTATGACAGAATTTTTCATATGGATATTACTCTATACAAGCATTTTGCTACAAATACTTATGATGCATATGCGAGTTTCATCTGTGCATATATTTTCATCTGTATGTGTATATTACACTCCCATATGTATTTGAAGACTAATAACACTAATATTTTTGCTTGTTTTATTCTCCTGTATCCATTTCTTAAAAAAAAACAAAAAAAACATAACTAAAGAAATATAATGATGCTTAATAAAAATAATATAAACTAGCATTTTATTAAAGTCATACTTTGTTTCTTTCTTTAAATTATTAAAGCCAGAAATTATTTTCTAATTGACAGTTTAAAGGCTCGAAAATTAATTTCCCATTTCAAACACTCACTAGTATAACAGTTATCTACTTCAGAAATATTGTTTTGTCAATGAAAATTTTCACCTGCACAAAATAGGATGGAAATAATTTTGAAAGCTGAAGGGAAAATATCATTTTGATAGATGATATATAGAGCATGAATTTGAAGACATCAAAATTAATTTTTTTTTTTAATTATTAACTTTTGTTAACGAATGTCTCAGTTGACTAAAGCTATTTTAAAAATAAAATTTCATGTAAAATTGGGATCTTCATAAAAAAAATGTCAAATTGATTTTAAAATTTATTGAAATAAAAAAGTTCTGAATTTTTTTTACAAATGTTAGTGTCATGTGCATTTGTTTGTTAGTGGAGTTAGAAATCCCTTAAATCTAAGAACTTTTATTTATTTATTTTTTGGTATCAGTTCTATTTGTTTGCTAGTGTTGAATTACATTTTTTTTCTCATGCCGAATTTCATCTTTTAAAAAGTTTAATAGTTTAGCAACTTTTAGCACTAGTTTTGACAGTTTAGTGTGAGGAGTATTTAGATGAATTGTCGACTTTTGAAATTTTAAGCAGCCATTGGATCTTTAAATGTGAATAAATATATTTTCATAACTTACTATAAATATAGAGCCCTGGAAGTTAACTTTTAAAACTATATGGGGGAAAAAAAAAAATAGTCCTAAGTCTTTCATTGGAAATCTCTTTGCTTGTAAGTCAATTAATCTCTTGCAATCACTGCATTAGTTTGCTTCAAAGAATTTATGCTGGTTTTAATATTATTGTAAGGGTCATTAGTTATTTACCATGAAAAACTGTTTCAATACAAATACACACACATATATATAAATTTGTGATGGGACAATTCCCATATTCTTCACAATTCCAATACAATTATAAATTCCTAATTCCAATGATTGCAATTCTAAAATTGCCTTAAAAAAAAATAAAATAAAATAAAGTAGGATTTCATTTTTTGGTTAGGGGAGGAGATAGCAGAGAATCCTCATCTACTTTTAAGTCTAGGTATAATTTTCTTTTCAATTTTAGACACTTAATATTTTCGTTACATGTACCATATCCAAGATTTTGATAATCTCATTGTGAGATTTCCATCTATATTTTTCACTTGTGTCAGCAATAGAAAACAAAGTGTTCAAAAAAAAAAAACAAAAAAAAAAAATCATTTTTGGAATCAGAAATGAAGCTTAAGCTTTTCCAATCCCGACACTCGAAAACATTTCTGATTAATCATGTACATTAATAGATGCACTAATATATGTGTAGGTGTGTGTTTAATAATAGGATAGGAATTCATTAATTATTTCCAGTGGCTATTATTAGCGTACACAATATAATTTTGCATTTTTAACGCATTCGAGATTGGTGTGGGTCACTTTGATGAGTGACCCACACCCGAAATCAGCAATGATCCACATGCTAACATCACCGAAGAACAATCCAGATTTTTATTCTTCTTACTATTACCAACATCAGATATGTTGCCTTAATCTTAAACCAGAATATTAGAATAATTTTCTATCTGTTTAAAATTTTTTTATATTCATTCATTGTTAATTTGTAAATCCAGGATCAGAGTTTTAATCCTTTGGGGTCATGGGGGACATTACATTATTTCATGCAACATATCTTCAAAAAAATAAAAAAAACCTAGCAGTGCCCACCCCCTTTCCAGACTTCAGAGGACATACAATACCCGCTCTTACGAAATAGTCACCCATTTTAGTACTGGCCAGGCTCAACACTGCTTAACTTCAGTAATCTAACTGGAACCTGTGTATCAACATGATTATTTGTAAACAATCAAATTTAAAGATAACAAATTTAAAATGTCATAAAACCAAATTAAAGACATAAAAAGCTTTTAATGGTTTCTTTCACATACAAATAATTACACAAGTAATAAATACAAATTGGACGTTGCTGTCTCTTTACAAGGATATTTGAACATTTGCTTCATAAGAAGGTTCGATCTTGCGTTATATTCATTGTACCTATTTACTATGCCTCCTCACGGGACAGAGTTAGATACCAGGGTCGTTTTTTAACGTGGAGAAAAGGTACAAAAATAAAAAATTGTCTCAGTCGTGAAGGACTGATCCTCCACTGAAAGAGAACGAGAACTGGAAGTGCAGCATCTGAAGAACAGATACTACACTTTGATCTTGACCAAAAAGCCAATATAGATGATAGATAAGTATCAAAGTGAATAAGAAAAGCTTGAAAACATTCAATTATTATACACATGATATCACACGGTATAAACTATATAATAATAAATCTATTTCATGATATCACAGGGATAGGTTAATCAGTCATAAACAGCAGTATGTTATGCATCGGTAGAACTCAATAAATTTGCATAGTACTGATGGCATGAGTGCATATACATGATTTATAAAAAAAGTATTAGAAAAAGTTAATGAATTTTTAAAAAAATGCAAGATATAAAATGATATTGAAATAAACATTGCGAAATAATCAAGTCATGATTGTTTTGTTGGCATATTAACCATTTTAGATTATTTGATGCAGACTCGGTTTATTTGGATGAAAAGGGTTTTAGGTTTTCAGCATTTTCAACCATTTAATAGATTTTATTCTGTATACAGTTATTTGCCGATTAATTTCTTTGCATGTGCATTATTTTCTGAATATGCGGGTTGTAATTCGATTTAATCCATGAAGCAGTTTGCTTTGGTTTATTGGACTTACAGATACTATGAGTATTTTTTTTACTGTAACTAACAACAAAAATGAGTAACAAAATAAATAAATAAATAAATAAAAATGTTACCAAAACCAAGATTCGTTACTCTTCTACCTACCTGGATATGTTTATTTGTTTGAACATATTTTATAGTGATTTTTGGGTTCAAAAACAAACCTAGTGTCCTCTGTCCTGTTAGAATAAAGAAAAAATATATAGCTATCATAAGTATTGCACAAGAACCTTTGATAATCGTTCAAAAATCGAAAATTAAACAAAATACTGGTAGAACATTGTATTTTTGCACAATTTGTGAAATTTATTGAAGGTGTTGTCCACAGAATTTTGTTTGATTTTCTATTTTTAAGCAATGATCAAGAATCCTGGTGCAATACTTATGGCAGTTATATTTTTCCCCCATTCTAATCGAACAGAATGGAGATTAGGTCTTTTTTTTGTTAATAAAAAATCTCTTTAAAATAATTTGAAAAACAAGCATATCCAGGTAGGTAGAAGAGTACCTTATTTTGCCTTTGGTAACATTTATTTGTTATATATTTGTTTATTTCACTCCTTTTTGTTTCTGTTAAGTAGCAAATACCCATAATTGAATTTTGAGGTTTAAACCCAGAGTTTTCAAAAAGGACATGACAAGTTCCACCCTGATGTCATCCGAAAATATCTTCATAGTGCCAACATTGTTGTATCATACAGGGCAAAATTCTATGATTTATAATAGATTTGCACTTGATTTCTGAAAATGTTGACCGAGAAAAGAAAATTCAAAGAAAACACTGCTCTGGATTATTTGTAATTTAAGCGAACAGCTCGTATTTTCCTAACACCGATAGACACATCCGGGTCTTCCGGGTTTAGTTCTTCCATATCTAATGTTTTGCGTAAGCTTTTCTTGGGAGTAATTTTCCAAATTTTAGGGGCTGCCGAGACTTTATCAGGAGAATTCAAATGAATGATATCTGGTTTATCTTTTTCAATTCGGTTCAGCGATGTTGTTGCATTAGAAGTAGAATCAAATAAATCGCTTATAGACACATTGTTCTGCTGAATTGGTGATGGAGGAACGACGGAGATGTTCGGATCCGAACTAAACGTGATATTCTTAGATTTATTAGGAAAAGGAGTGCTTATGGCACGAGAAGTGCCTCGGTCCATTGGTGATGTATTTTCTTTTGACATTTGACGAGAAGAACCGTCACTAGTTGGATAGTTCCCACCCGTAGAACTGGTGCTACCAGTTGAAGACACTGACGAACGTCGTGGAGAGTTTTGTATTTTTTTAAGGGATTTCCTCGTTGAATTCAATAGGGCTTGTTTTGACAGTGATATGCCCTCTACGCCAGATAGTAGTTGTTTGACGGGAGGTTTGTTGGATTGATCTGTTGGTTCCGTTGTAGCAGGTGAGGTTGTCGGAACAATAGCACAAGAGATGCTCATCCTGTGGCCACCATTCAATTCAGGTAGAGCAGGCGATTGTTGCTGATGTTGTTCTTCAAGTTTTTGCTGTTCTTCAAATTTACGCAGATCAAATTCAATTTCGTTGGCAAGTTGTTTGTCAGAAATGAGGATTTCTTTGATTTCATTCTTAAAATCCTTCATTAATTCACGCAGGTAAAGCATCAACTCCTTTAACACCGGCAACCGTTTTGTTTCCAAAAGGTGTTTCAGAGAGGTAACAATTGGAACAATATTCTCAATGACATTCTTCTTCATCACCTGCGTGATTAGGTTTTTCTTTGCAGTTGCAATTACAGCAGCTGCCATGTCCTCTTCATCCATATTTTCATCAGGAGTTTTGTTGACAATCAAGGACAGTTTGATCTCTTTGCAACCGAGGATAACCAACGTATCCTGAAGAATTATAACACCTTCCGCATCCAATGGAATAATTCCATCAATGACTCCAGCTAATATTTCCTGGTTGAGTTTCGCCGACAGATTAAACTTCTGTTCATCAGTCATGTGCTGAAGCATAAACGCATAAAGTTGTTGTCGGAGGTGAGATTTCGATTTTCCGAGGAGAGAGACAAGATTTTTGTCCTCTTGGTCTTGGGAGAATCTATTGTACATCGGATGTTTCTGATAATTGTTGAAATAGAAAATGCACTCGATAAAATGATAAAACATGATATTCGGATTGCGGAGCAACAAACAGTGAATCAAACAATATTCTGCAAATATTCGGATTTCTTTTTGTTCGTCCAAAAGTGTTGTGATAAAACGATAAAACAAAACTCCTTTCCATTTGAGATAATCCTCCTGGATTAGCATTGTGAGCAAAGTCAGCGTTTGCTTTCGGATCAGAGGGGAGGAGTCGTTGAGACAAGCAGCAATCCGAGAGATATAACGATCAACCAAGGTTGCATAACGGATGCAGAGGTCGCAAAGGATAAACACAACGTTGTTTCGGATTGCTTCTTCGGATGACGTTTCCAACTCCCTCACTAGAGCAGCGATGCACTTTTTCGCAAGCTTTTCATTTTGCAAACACAACTTTCCAAGCGTTATAAATGCGTGTCCACGCACACGACTGCACCATTTGGAACCAGCAAACTGGGACAATGGCTCAGAGCCTTGGGAAGAACCCTGGCTGAATTTTTGCTGTGAAGAAGCAGTTTCCAAACCTTGCGAATTGGTCTGGCTGGCTGATTCCTGGCTATCAGAAGTTGATGAAGTCTGGGAACACTTTGAGACAAATTCTGTGATGCAGGGAGAAGCGATGATGCTTTGGACGAGGAGGAGTATATGATGGGTCACGTAGGCAGGGAAAAACTGAGCCACTTCACCCAGTGTAAATAAATGACAAATAACAAGGTCCTCTTCAGCGATAGGATTTTTGCTTTCGTTAAGAATCACTTTCGACAAGAATTTGTCAGACGCTAGCAACAAGTCTTGGCAAACAGTCTCCAGAGTTTTTTTACAATTCTCACTGTCTGTCAGAATTTTCATCGTCCTCACAGTTAGGGAAATAATATCCACATGCAATCTGAATTTGAGTAACCGTTCTTTCAAATCTGCAATGATTTTTTGCCGATCGTCGCTGGAGATCATTTTTGCCGCATTCAGTATGACGGTGAGAACAGATCTGTGTATCATAATCGGAACATTCGGATTAGCTAGGGAACAGTTCTCCTTCCAGAAATTGACAACAAACTCTGCATTAAATTTAGGAAGTGACGATGTGAGCTCTGCAAGTAACATCCAAGCTGCAACGCTGTTTTCGGTTTCAATGTGTGTTTTTAAAGCATTTATGTGTGAAGCCCTGATTAACTTTGCCCGACCCCAATGACTAATTGCTTGCTGAAGATAACGTCTCAAATTATCTTCAGCCTCTTCAGACATGATGTGGAGAAGGTCCCACATGAGCTTCTGCTTACTAGAGGGTGACGAACTGTACGCGCTAATGTTATACAGAATTATTTCCTCAAGACATTTCATGCATTTCTCCTGTAAGCTTGACTCTCTATCCAGTATAAGAGGAAGGACGCCGTTAAGCCAAGCCTTTTGTATGAGGGGATTTGTTGGTAAATCTGTGAGAAGAGAACTAAGAGACTGCATGGCTTGTTTGCGGACTGTCAAAGAGGGGTCTCTGCAACGTTCTTCCAAAATATCTACTGCCATTGGCTGGGAATTGTTATCCTGAATACGGATAAGGCTTTCAAATGCCTGGAGGGCAGATTTACGTACAAACACCTTCTCGTCTGAGGTTCTTCTTTTCAGCATTGATAAAACACCTAGATTATCAGGAAGGTTGTTGTTTACTGGAGTGAAGTTGAGGTTCACAAATGGAGTTTGACCAGTAATAACAACTGGTCGGTCAGCAGACATTGGGGTTTTATTGGCCTGCTGCATTGGGGAGAGGTTAGCATTTTCGTTGTCTTTTGGGGTGGTCGCTCGGTTCTCCTTTTCGTGTCCAGGCGTTGGAATCAAGCGTGGCGGATGGTCATTCAAGTTGTCATTTTGTGGCGTAAAGAGTTCTTGGCAAGCATTTACAATGATTTGATTTTCAGAGGCAACACAATTTGAGAAAATGGCAATGGCTCGTGATCGTACGGACGATGCACTGTCTGAACAGCGGGAGATGATGTATGTTAATAGATGCTTGTGAGTTAGATAAATTTGAAGATCTTGCGGGAAATCTTCGCTCGGCTGCAACTCCGGTTTGAATAATAAAAGGTAAAGAATCTCAAGTCCGATCATGCGATTACCGACCTTGGCAGTGTTCGTCAATGCCAGAATCCATTTAATCATCTTTGCGAAAGAGATATCATCAAACGACGACATCATCTTAACAATGGACTCCGATACTTTCGTCCGGTGTTCGGTTTTATCAGGGACTTTTACGCAAAGATGTTGTATCAGAGTTCGAACCCCCTTGATGATAACCTTTCCGTTCTCCTCAATTAGACGACACACAAAATCCACAGCGTTGACTCTAGCCTGAGAATAAGCAACCGGTACATTCTGACCAGATAACACTTTATTATTCACACCCAGCATTAAAATACTGCTCATTAGTTGTTTAGAAACGATGTTAATTCTCTCAGCTATGTTTCCCTGGAAGCTGCTGCAAAGTTCTTTTAATGCAACCAACGCCAGCTCAACCGGAGAAGTGGCTTTTTCGACGTTCAATGTCAACACTCGGGAACTGTTGTTGTTGTTGCCAGCCATACCAGAGAAAGGACGGATAAGTTCACACATCACTTGAATGCTTTTAAAAATCGAAGAGTCCGACCCACGTAGGGAGAATTTCTGGAGGAATTTCACAAATGTCTTGAGTGCAATAACCAAAGCTTTGTATAAAGTGTTGATTTCGGAAGGGGATAACTCTTCAACGTCGCCACTCTCATCGCTTTCGTCTTCCCCGTCGTCATTCGCATCGACTTCGATTCCTTTGTTTACTTTCCTGCATTTCTGTCGGCCTCCTTTAGACTGGCTTTTAGAAAGTTTTCGTTTTCGGCTGCCGGTGTTAGTAAACGTCCACTTTCTTAGAACATCAAGGCACTGATTTAGCAACATCGGATTAAACACTTTAAATGCGCCGCTACCCGACATGGAAGCCAACTGAAAATAACTACAAGCAGCTAATAAACCTGCATGCCTCTTAGCCATTATAACTTTTGTTTTAGAGGCAGTTTCGATCAAACTAGCCAGAAATGCAATCAAATGTCGATAAGAAATGTCATTTTCAACCAAAATAGTCCAAAAACTAACCTCACTTTCATCCTCAGCTTCGTAATTAACCCAAAACGTAAGTTTCGGTTGCAAATCCTTAAGTGCCTGCACGCAGTAATTGTTGTTATCCAATTCATTTTGTAGTTCGATCGGTAACTCATTGAGTTCAACAAAATCTTTATCCCACGCAGATTTGACCCAATCATTATCTAAATGATCAATTGGTAGAAGACTTAAAACTTCGATGAGGTCGTCTATGCCCGCCATATTTTAAATAACCGCCGTATGTGCCGTGATGAAAGCCGAACGAGTTATCTGCCCCTTATCACTTGTATTCGCGTTTAATTGTTTGCCTTATTCGCCGTTAGTAGTCGCTGTGCCTTCCGCTTACAACGTGCAAGCTGTTTTAAAAAATCAAAACAAAAACATTTCTCACGTTGATTCTCCTTACACATAAATAATTCTTATTTCGTATAAATTTCTTTTTGTGTTGATTTTTATATAATAGAACAGTTAAAAAAAAAATGATATTATTGGAGCTCTGCACAATTTCACCTAAAAAGAAAAATGACATTCTATTTTTTTTTTAGGCGATGTGAAAAACTTGGCGGTAAAATTAAAATTTAATAAAACAAAATTTATTTTAGGCTTTTTAGTGGAGGGCAAATGTCGCATATAAATTTAACATGAAATGATCACCGCTTTCTGGGGCATCGTTTTTAAGGATATGCAACAATTTTTTTTTTAAATGTGTAAAATCGAAAATATCTACTTCATATGATGCCAGCTTCTCATTTTAGGTCGCATAGGCTGAATTTTTACTTTAGTTTCACTTATTTAAAAATGGGTAAATGTGTAGTTTAGCAGCGTAAATTATTTGCTAACCAAAAAAATATAAAAAGTATTTATTTTTATAGAAAACACATTAAGCTGAAATAAAACAACAAAAAAACAATTATTTTTATTATTTTTTCATCATTTTTCTTAGATTAAATGTACGACATTTGTGGCCGCCATATTGTTTTTAAAATTTGGCCTTTATAAGGTTCGACATATTGGCCTTTTTGAGGCCAAATTTAGCCTTTTTACGCTCTTTCATGAACTATGTTTTTGGTCGCCATATTTTTTGCAATGAAAGAGCTTAAAAAATGCCAAATTTGGCCTTAAGAAGGTCAATATGTCAAAATTTTAAAAGCAATATGGCGGCCTCGAATGTCGTACATTTAGTCTAATTAAAAAGGATGAAAAAATAATAAAAATGAAAATTTTCTGGTTTTATTTAAGCCTTTGGGTCTAATAATGTGTTTTATATAAAAATAAATAGTTTTTATAATTTTTTGTTTTGCAAATAATTTGCGCCGCTAAACTACACATTTACCTAAAAATTAAAGAGACCCCACCCCATAATTTTAACTGGTATTCTGCAGTTGGTACTTTTTTACGACCTAACCCAGCATAGTATATACACTCCAACCTCCCAATGTTAAGAACGGCTTTTGGAATAAACACCGCCAATCTCGAAAACTATACTATAAACTGTGAGAAATTCCATATACAACCGCCATCTTTCTTGTTTAGGCTGGCCACACAGTTCTAGTAGCTGGTCCGTGATTGATTAATTTTGAATGAGTCAAGTAAATTGCTTGACGCCCTTTTTTGTATCGTGCTTTTATTTTTCAGTCTACCAGAAACTCGGCAACGGGATAGACTCATCCCAGCGGTTCTCTCTCCAGAGAACCAAGACAATTCCTTCATGGACACCAAACAGTTGGTGAATGAAGGTTACAATTCTACAAGCAGAGACAACTTATATTGCTGTATTTATCCTAATTGAGGATGACATTCAAGAACTGTTCTGCATGTTTATTTACCAAATATTGGATCTTATCTCATTTCATCTTGAGTCCTAAAGGGCTCACATATGCCTGATTATAGGTGCCATCATACCCGTCGAGTTTACCATGAGACATTCATGGATCCTTCCAAAGAAACAACGAACTAACATTCTGACAATAGGAATTTGAACTAAAGGCTCCATGCGTATGGAAGCAAATCGGGCCACCGTTTTGCAAAAGGACTATACCAGAATTGAAGAACTTTCATTGCTTTTATTTGTGAATAAATTTTGAGTTTGAAAGGTATGACTTTTGTTTGTGGAATTTATTTGCTTCTGCAGGGAGGAAATTGAGATGTGTGAGAAAGAAATTTCTGACAAAACACACTATAAAAATTATAAGGAGGTGATTCTTGTTCAGGTCCGCCCTCCTTTTCTTTTGGGCAGATGTTTACTTTAAGCGAAAATGGCAGAAAAAAGAGGCTTACATGACTGGGAGGGAATATCAAACGGATCATACCGTTACCAAGGTCATCGTTACCGTACATATGATTGATTAAAAAGTTTCATTTTTTTTTTTTTCACTTAATGTTAACAATTACTCAAGTTAATAAGTATTTAATTTTTAAACAATATATAACTTTATAAAATAAACTTTTTAAATAATTGTGTTTTTTTTAACAGAAAAGAAATTTAAATAACTATTTTATTTATAAACAATGCAGGCAGAGCAGCAGAACTTTGAACTTTATTAAACAACATGTTAAAAAATGAGTATTTCTTCCGAAAGAGGTCAGAAAATATACTGAACTTCATAAACTTCCGATTCCATACACAACCACTTGTGTAGATTTAACAAAATTAAAGAAAAAAAGCGGGGTGGGGGTTAAATAATAGATTTTTCAGAATGGAATAATATTTCGCTTTTCCTTTAATTCTGCAAAAACGGTTTTTAGAAATTTGTATTTCATTTAAGACATATTAAAATATATTTTTGATCAATAATTTATTTTTTTTTAATTTCAAAAATGTGAGAATACTTTGATATTAAAGAAATCCTAATTGTAAAATGCATGAATTTTACAATTAGGAAATGTAAAAATCATACTTATTTTTTTTAATTTTATTAACATTATTTAAAAATGTTCTTTAATAAAGTTCAATGTTCTGCTGCTCTGCCTGCATTGCTTATAAATAAAATAGTTATTTAAATTTCTTTTTTGCTTAAAAATAAAACAGTTATTTAAAAAGTTTATTTTATAAAGTTCTGTATTGTTTAAAAATAAAATACTTATTAACTTTAGAATTGTTTATTAATATTAAGTAAAAAAAAAAAAAATGAAACTCTTTAATCAATCATATTGATGTCTTAACGGTCAACTTGGTAACGGTGTGATCCTATAGTAGCCTCATCGTAACGACAGCGAGATCTACTCAAAACGAAAGTACTTGTACAGTTTAATCAAGGCATTAAAAAATGAAAATATCGAAAAAAAAGTTACATTGTACATATCCGTTTTAGACTGAAGATCTCCGAAAAAAAATTTCATCTAATTTGATTGAGTAGATTTTTTTTTACAGCGGAAAAACATGTTTTATGAGAGTGTGTTGAAGTCAGCCATTATGAAAATTTAAGAACATGCCACGGGGAGATAACTCCATGTAAAGTGCCGACATTCCCTCCCTATCTTTATTACTAGCTTTTTCGAGCAATTTCGTTTGTAAGTACATTTTTTCCTTAAAATGCATTCCCCAAATCTGGCTTATGCTAGTAATATCACGACCTATGTAATGCTTCCTCTCCATCACAGGAATATGAGACACAAGGAATGTATATTTATGACCAACGTAAATATAGATTCAGGCCCTTACACTGAAAAATGACGTAATGGTCTGAAGTCCTAGCAAGCAAGATCTGTTGAACAGTCAACTGTCGATAATAAAATATTTTTACAAAATCTTTGCAGATTTTTAGCTACTACTAACATGATTACATCTATGATCATCTTTCTAATTTTTTTCTTTTTATAAAAGTCCATCTTTCTTCGAATTTTTAAAAAGAAAAAATTAGAAAGATGACCATTTGTTTAACTCTAGTAGATACTAACCTTACATCTACACCCATTACTCATACATACCTCCAAGCCTTTCCACTCATAACGTGTGAATAATCACATCTTCCAATCTTAATATTATTTGGAGGAGTGTAACTTCATAGCAGATACTAACTACCTTTGATACTAACTCAGTTGACTCTAACTACCTATGTGAAGGCATAAAAATACATAGGTTTGAAACCAGCCGCAAGGCAAACCCTCTTGGTGCTAATCTACCTGTAGATCTTGCCAGGTCATCCATTTAGGAGAAGGAAAATTCTGATGTTAAACTTGTGCCACTGACTTCATACGTCTTAGTACCAAACGGGGGAGGGAGGCCTCCTCAATCCTGGTCGGCATCCTTCTTAGAGCTGGTGACTCAAATCACCGGTTTGCAAACCTAAACTGCTTAAGGAGTAGGTAGGCTCTGCCTATTGCTTGATCTCCATATTTCTTCATTGTCTATTAGCCAGGAACAGAGGTGCGATCACAGGGACTCATTAGAGACACTCAGTGCTTGGCCTCGTTTCCTGACAAGGGCAATGAACACTGTCCCCCACACCTGCCTCATTCTTTTCTCCTTAAACTGGGCATCTTGGGCGTGCTTGTTTACTAACATGATTGGACTGGGCCACTCTTGTCTGACCAGTTTGAAGGTACTGGTTTGATAGTTTGTCTGGCTGCTGTATTCCAACTGACAGTACAGGAGCCATAACTCTTTGGTAGTGCTTAGAAAGGCTGCTCTATCATTAGTTGTATAATATTAGAATGGTTATAGTGCCATTTTGCTCATGAGAGAGACCCTGCACTCATCTCTGGTGGGCATTTCCGAGGCCGCATTCCTGTGGATGAGGAGTCGCCTGATGGTCTACTTGTGTTCCATGATAGTAGCAATGCACATCTACTTTGCCTAGCATCCCTCACCCTTAACTTGAATTATAAAAATGACAGCTCAATCCAAAATAATGATCAAATCAGGCGCAAACTTGAACAATGCTTCGCCTTCTTTGAAGCTTGCATTTACAAATATCCGTGGACTTAGATCTAACTCAGATGAGGTAAAATAATTTTTTCTAGCAAACGCCCTGGATATCTTAGCGCTTAGTGAAACTAACTTGCACTCCTCTATCCTCTCTAACTTCTTTAACATGTCTGGTTATTTTTCACTTTGTCGTAAGGACTCTGACAGACATATGCATGGACTTGGTATCTATATTCATAACATCCTCCCCATGACTTGGGAATTTAAACTAAAATCAGACGACCTTCATGTGTTTGGACTAACTTTACAACAGCGTCAACTACTTATATTTTCTTTATCACTCTTCCTCGACTCAAAACTATAATCAATCACGTCTGACATCATAGATGTAGCACTCTCCCTAGACGCTAGTGTTCAAATACATGCATTTTAAAATCCAGGTGTATACTCACATATAGAATAAAGTACCCAAAGTATGTACTTCAAAAGGGCCAAGGTTACTCAGTTCACCTTTTAGTTTAGTTAATAATGAAGACAATGAAAGGAAGTCTCATTTTAACAGTTAATAAACAACTTTATTTGTCATCTTCGTTAGTAGCGTGTATAAGAGAGAAATGGGTTAGTAGGAGAGTTCAGTGTTCGTGCGCGCTTGTATTTATAGTAGTTGTGAAAAGAGTTCCTGAAGTGAAGACGAAATTAGATATATGGCAGGCCTGTTGAAAGAGAGAGAAAAGTGCTTAAGAGTTAGTGTCTGGTGGTAGGAAAGAGTATGTGTGTGAAGCGCACGTGGAAGCAAGTTTTGAAGATAGCCATGTTGGCTTGTGATACTCATGCTGCCAGCAAAAGACAGGGAGAAAGAAAGAGAGGGTTTGACGATTTTGTCTTTTATGTCCTCGGTCACATGATGGAGAGCTGGCTTGTGATTGAACAAGCCAGGGAGAAAATGGATTTCAAATCTCGAGCTGCGAGAATTAGCTCCTGCTACTGTGCTTGTTGCAAGTTCGTCTGCTACAACCCCATAGTTTTATTTGGAAGGAGTTGCAGCAAGCTAAACTTCTGTCTCTCTCCCACTGATAGTGAATATGTCTCAACAACCCAACATTCTGGCTCAGAAATAGGAACCTTGACTAGCATAATTGTCAGAGTATCAAAGAGCATCGGGATGCTGAGAGAATTGCCTTGTGTACCGATCTATGGACTTTGGCTCAACCGTTTATTGAAGAAAAATCTGTCTTTATAAAGTGTTGTTTAAAGTTAGCAGAAGGAAAGGAGAAAAAGAAAGGGAAAAACAGATCACATGAACAGGTCTTACCGCATGTGTGTCGGGCGAGGTTGGACGAAAGAGAGAGAAATCAAGATGCCACCCATAGTTTTAAAAGGTGTGCTCTGATGGAAGTCACGTGAAATCACACAGGAGACATGTATAAAATAAGTTGACAGGTTAGTTCGGTGAGAGGCAGACAGATGAAGGTTGGTGTCAGTGGTAATCTCAAACCCGGCGGTTGTTGGCTTGCAAAGATGAATTCTATTTTTTTATTTCTTTAATTTTGTTGTCCTAACCCAGGAACACTTCAAGCTATTTCAGCGATGGCTACCAGCCTGAACAATATGATAAAGCCGTTCAATGGCGAAGGCGATGTGGTGGCTTGGTTAAAGAAAGTCGACCTAGTGGCAAAGCTCCAAAAGATAGGCGACGTTGCCAGAGTGATACCATTGTTTCTAGAGGGTGATGCGCTAGCCCTATATTTGGAGCTGAGCTCCCATGAACAGGAGGACGCTGCGACGATCATAGCCAGATTGATCCAGGCATTTATGGAAGTGCCGTTTGAGGCGTACAACAAATTAAAAGAGAAGATGTGGACGGGGGAATCCGTCGATGTGTATGCAAATGAAGTCAAAAGATTGGTGGAACTGGCAGGAATTCGGAGGCAGGTCGCGAATCACGTAGCAAAGATGGCATTTGTTACTGGTGCTTGGCATGCAAGAGATTGTTGGAATTGACGTAATATGCCGACTTGGAGGTGCCACAGCTGGCAGCAATGGCGTGAGGTTCGGACCAGCTGGATGCACAGTAACAGAGCAGGTTAATGAAGGAATCAAACAGATTGGAGAAAAGAAATGGATATCAATCAGTGATCCAGATTTTAGAGCGGAATTCGATGGGAATCAGTGGACAGTGGAGTGGGGATGGAAGAATGAACCACCGATGTTAACAAACAGGGTGGCATGTTACAATAACTCGCTTAAAGGAGGAACAAGAAAGGATTTTGAACGAGAAGTGGACAGATGGATCGAGGAGGGAATACTGTTGCCATGGACAAATGACGTCGTATCAGCCATCTTGCCATTAATGGCAATTCTGCAACCAACAAAAGGAAACGTCAGACTAGTACTAGATTTCCGAGAATTGAACCAGCACATCGAGTGCCATATTGTGGGTAATGTTATAGATATATGCAAGAGATCAAGTAGGGAAAGATGATCACCACAGTGGATGAGGGATTATGAAATGTGATCCAGAGATCAGGGAGGCATGTTGTTTAAAGTTAGCAGAAGGAAAGGAGAAAAAGAAACAGAAAAACAGATCAAACGAACAGAGGTCCTACCGCGTGTGTGTCGGGCGAAGTTGGGCGAAAGAGAGAGAGAAATCAAGATGGCGCCCATAGTTTTAAAAGGTGTGTTCTGGTGGAAGTCATGCGAAATCACGCGGGAGACATGTATAAAAGGAGTTGACAGGTTAGTTCGGTGAGAGGCAGACAGATGAAGGTTGGTGTCAGTGGTGATCTCAAACCCGGCGGTTGTTGGCTTGCAAAGATGAATTTTTTTTTTTTATTTCTTTAATTTTGTTGTCCTAACCAAGGAACACGTCATAAAGCATGCAGGGAGAATTTAAAATAGCAATTTTTATCAATTTGGAAAATACGTCCGATCGGCTTAGAATGTTTTTATTTGTTTTTACTAATTCAGACGAGTGTATGCGTAGGTCTTCCTGATCAGAAACGAGTTTGACCATTTTCATTTTGGACGTCGATGTGGAAACTTTGGTGCTATCTGTATGTGCATGTGACAGAAAGAAAATACCATATACTAAAATCATGTAATTCATGAAAGAACAACTTCAAATAATTCCAATGTTCGAGATGTTAGAAAGCCATTCTTAATATGAGGAAGAGGGCATTGGAAAAAATTAAAATATGCTTAAGAATGATTTTCTTTATATAAATAGAATTACTTGATCAATTTACGTGATTTTTGGTGTACGATATTTTCTTTCCGTCACATCATACAGATTTTCTTTGTCTTTTCATAGGCGGTTTTTTTTTTGGGGGGGGGTCTATTTATCTACTCATATATCTAGGTGTGCCAGAAATTTCGTGAAAAATATTGAATAACTCCACCCCGTCTTTCTAAGCTCCTTGAAAAATGTAATTCAAGCCCTAATTTTTTTTTCAATTAAAGGAGCAAGGACCAAGGTTTCATTACAAAAAAAAAAAAAAAACCCCAAAAAACGTGTTTTTTTTTTAAAAAGGTTTTAAACTTCGGATTTTACAGGTGTTACGACCCGGAATGTCTAGGGGTAAAAGTCGTAACACAAAATATAAAAAAATTATTTAAAAGAAATTAGTTTTCCCGGGTTTTTAGATACGGGAGGGATATATCCATTTTCTCGAAAGACATTTATAAACACAAGACCGGGATAAACACATCCAAGTAATAATACCGAGGCCAATGGAAAAATTAACACAATTTATTTACATATATAAAAATATATTGTAACGAAAATAAAAGAGAATGTGTAATTAGATGAACAAACAAACTTGAAATAGATTCGAGAGAGAATTTCCGCGCAAAAGAAAAAAAACAGTTCATATCCTGTCGTCTGCTTGTAACTCCAAAATGGAAGGACAGCCTTTTTGTGTTTTTGTTTTTGTTTTTGTTATTGTTTTCATTATGAGAGAGAGATATAGAGAGAAAAATAAACAATAGACTCACTCAGCGTCGGGTTTTAAATGTTTCTATCGCATTCCTTTCTTTTTAAACAATTTCATTCCTTCGTCTATATTGAACACATTATCCTTCCTATGGGGGCTCGTTCCTTTCTTTTTAAACAATTTCATTCCTTCGTCTATATTGAACACATTATCCTTCCTAGTTATCGCCTTTTTTCGTTTTCTCTGTCGTCAAAATATCTCGTTCATTTCTTCGCTGTCGTTAGCATCACAAAACGTTGTCACTATCGCCGACACTGTCGCTTTCCTAACACACCTCCTCGGCTGCTATATCGTCACTGACTCGCCACCCTGCGCCGCTCCTTTCCCTCTCTCTAATGGTATACCTTTCTCTCTCTCTTTGGCGTCCCCTCTCTCACTGTATGTACCTGCATCGCTCTCGCGTCACTCGCTCAATAATATGCGAGGCGGATGCCTGCGGCTTTCCCTCTCTCTAGTTTCATATCTTCTCTCTCTCCCTCTCTCTTTCTTTACAGTTTATAGGTGTCCCCTCGCTGTATTTTCATATGTTCTCTCTCTCTCTTTTTCTTTTTCCCGATGTTTACAAATTCACTGAGAGCAGACGATAATATAAAACGCGATAAAAACAGAATTTTCTCTCTCGACTTTTTTTTTTTTAAATTTTTTTTTTATAATATTAAAAATAATTATTGTCTCAAATTATATATTTTTTCACATATTTGTAACACAGGTAAATTTCTAAAAACACTACTTTTTTTTGTTTTAAATTTGAATATATTATTTATTGATCCTTTATCTTCAATTTGTGATATATAACACTTTGGCGAGTAAATTAATTATTTACTTTTTAATAGACATTTCAAAATGGGAGGCGTGAATTATTCGACCTCCTGTCTTTCCAAGCTTATAACTACTCGAAAAATGTAATTCAGGCTCTAATTTTTTTTTCAATTAAAGGAGCAAGGACCAAGGTTTCATTAAAAAAAAAAAAAAGAAAAATAAACAACGTGGTTTAAAAAAAAAAGGTTTTAAACTTCGAACTTTACAGGTAAATTTCTAAAAAAAACTACTTTTTTGTTTTAAATTTGAATATATTATTTATTGACCTTTTCTCTTCAATTTGTGATACATAAAACTTTGGTGAGTAAATTAATTATTTACTTTTTAATAGACACTTGAAAATGGGGGGGGGTGAATTAAAAAAAAAACGTTTTCTAAAATATTATATTCGGTTTATTGGAAAGAGCATAAAATTTCACATTGACTCTGAAAATATCGTAAAAATAGAATCGATAGAAAAATTTTGATAGATTTTTAAAGTTTAAAAATTGAAAAATATTGAGTTTGTAAAATTCATTACTGTTTAAAAAAAATATTTCTATTACTTTTAAAACAACTTTAATAGTTTATTTTGGAAGTATAATCCATAAAGAAAATAAACAACCCACTTTTAAAAGAGAAATTACAAGTTTTTTATATTTTATTCGCAGTTTCGTGTTAGGGGTGTCAAAAATTCCTACAAAAATTCTGATACACCTCCATATATCTCTCTTTTACTTATCTAGTTACAGCAGAGTTACTTCCCTTGCAAAGTCTAGGCTCCTATAAAAATGGTGACTACTGACTCGCGCCTAAAAAAATAAGTAAATAAATAAATAAAAATAAATTAAACCTTCTAACAAAAAAAACCTCAAGCGAAAGAAAAAAGAAGCCATTTAAACAACAACATGTATTTATTTACCTACACGGAACAAATAAAAATAATAAATGTATGAAAAAAAAAAATTTTTTTTTTGTCTTGATTTAAAAAAAAATAGTCACAAGCCGAAAGATATTTAATTAACAATCGAATAAATAATAAATAAATCAGTTAACACGCTCCCTTTTTTCGGCATCGTGTGAAATTAATACGAAAGGAGGCCAATCAAGATGAAAAAATAGAGTTATTTCCCCCTGGATAACTTGGATTTTGAAATTTTGAGAACGATAGATATTATATAAAGAATAGTCTTAATGCCAGCTCACAATCCGTTTTTAACGACATTAGCTTTTGCAATGGTATCGACATCCCTTTCATACAGCGTATAAAAGTTACCCATCTGATACTGACCAGACTTAACAGTGCTTAAATTCAATGACCGAATGAGAATTTAGTAAAATTGTGAGGTATTTTTTTTATAAATAAAACTTAAATAAAATATAGTACCATGAGATAAAAAGCCGAAAATATTAATGACTAGCATTTCAGCTCGGCGTTGCCCGGGTGTTTGGAGGTGTGTGTTGAGCAAAAAAAAAAAAAAGTGGTAGTAGGAAGGCAGGCTCGAGCCCGTACCGTGAAAGAGGAAAAAAAACGGTAAAAAAAACGTTACGTCTTTGCTGTTACGATCACCGCCAAACCAAAGTGACGTAGGTTTAAATTAAAGTTAGACAATCGAAAAGAGGGGATGACTTTCGAAAATATCGGCGAAAAAAGCGACCCTTCCCTGTAGAAAAGTGCCCAGTTGAGGGTGAATAAATTACTGTTTTTAGCCAATTTTTTGGTATTTGTCGTCTGAAGGGTCGGCTTCAAAACGATACTGATCTTGTGAAAATCCGTCGCCCTGTCGAAAGTTTTAGGCAGATATGTAAACATACATACATACATTTATATATTGCTAGCTCAAATTTTCGACCCAAACTGATTAAAAAGCTTGCCCTATCTCTGAATATCCTTTATGTAAGATTTTAAATGTTTAGACCAGAAAATTTCTGAGTAATTTAGTAGAGACCACAGAGGTCAAATTTTTTAAAACTTTGACCCCTATTATGACCCCTTAAAATTTATTGTTTTGGGCTCAAATCAAGTTATTAAGTTAGATCTATGCCCAAGGAACCTATATCTAAAATTTCAATTGTTTATACTCAAAATTGGCGGAGGAGTTTGGTAGAGTTCTCAAAGGTCAAATCGTTGAAATTTCTGGCCAAAAACGGATTACAAAGATTTTTCCAATTCTCAGTACCCTGTATATCAAATTTCGAGTCTGTAGACTGAAAACTAACTGAGTTATTGCATAGGGAAATGTACACAGACAGACATACAGACACACACACTTTCACTTTTATAGATATATAGATATAGATTGGAGTGTAAGGGAGGTAATAACATAAAAAAGTTTTTGTCTTTTTTTACTTTCTTTCCATCTCAATGCAACCTTTAAAATGACAGTTTTTCTGGTATGCTAAAAACAAATATCACATTTTAATTCTGCGCAGATATGTAGTTTCCTGGATATTAAGATCCATATTATCTAATGTAGCCATGGCCATGTTTTTTTTCCCCTCCTACAACTGAAGAATACAAATGCGCATGCATATTACATGTGCTGATGGACCCATAGATCTTCTGAGGTCATCCGTCTAGGAGAAGGAAAACTCTGAAGCTAAACCTAGGGGTAGGAAGCCTCTTCAGTCCTGGTGGACGACCTTCCTAGAGTTGGTGACTCGAATAAATTACCGGTTTGCAAACCTAAACTGCTTAAGGAGTAGATAGACTTTGTCTATTGCTTGGCTTTCATACTCCTTCTTTGCTTATTAGCCAGGCGCAGAGGTACGAGCACAGGGACTCGACAGAAACACCCAATGTTCGACCTTGTTTCCTGACTAGGGCAATGAGCTGTGTTCCCTACTCCCGCCATTTTCCCATCCCCTAAAACTGGGCACTTTGGGGCTGCTTGAGTGCCATGCATGTTAATGCAATTGGATTGGGTTGATTTTTTGTCTGGCAAGGTTGAGGTTTTTCAGTTCCTGGCTGCTGTTTCCAACTGATAATACAGGGCCCTAACTCTTTGGTAGCGCTTAGAGCGGCTGCTCCATCAACAGTTGTATAATATTAGGATGGTTGTAGTGGAATGTCGTGCATGGGAAGGGACCCTGCACCCATCTCTGGTGGGCTTTCCTGAGGTCACAATCCTGTAAATAAGGAATCAACTGGTGGTCTACTTGTGTTGCATGTTTGGTATTCTGCACAACCACTTTGTCCTGCACCTCTCACCCTAACTATAACTTTTAAATAAAATAAAATGACAGTTCAATCAAAAATTATGATTAAACCAGGCTTAAACGCAAACAAAACTAATTTGCCTCCTCCCTTGAGGCTTGCATTTATGAATATATGCAGGCTTAGAACTAATTTAGATGATGTTGAATCCTTTCTCCTAACAAACACCCCGGACATCTTAGTACTAAGTGAAACTAACATATACTCCTCCATCCCCTCTAACCATTTTTACATACCTGGTTATCTCCTGCTTTGCTGTAAGGACTCAGGCAGACATATGCATGGACTTGGAGTCTATATTTGAAACACTAAGACTAAAGAAACAAAACTAGAATCAGACGACCAGGCCTTTATGTGCTTTAGACTTAAGATGCAGCATAACATTAGCTACTTATGCTTTCTGTACCGCTCTCCCTCGACCCAGGGCTGTATGCTAATCAACCAAGTCTCTGACAGCATAGATGCAGCACTCTTCCTTGGTACTAGCGCACAAGTACATGTATTTGATGACTTCAATGTCGACCACAGTAATTGGCTTGGTTTCTCTACTTATACAGATGCAGCTGGTAGCATAACACATAGTTTCTTTATATCTCATTCGCTATCACAGACAGTTACATTTCTGACACGTTTCCCAGATCAAAAAAAATAACATGCTCCATTTCTAGATCTGTTTCTGACCACAACTCCCGATGATTGTATAATAAATGCCCATAGCCCATTCGGAAATGCTGATCATGCTGTGATAATGGTAGAAATCGCCCTTAATTCTTGTCTCAAAACTGAAGAACCATTGTTCAAAATGACAAGGTATCATAAGAAGGCTGACTGGGAAGCCAACAGGGATCTCATCAGAGATGCCCATGGGGAAATACCTTTTCTCTTCCTTCTGAACAGTGCATAAATGAGACCACTAAATGGTTCAAAACAGCAACTGAAACACATGTTCTCATACGGAAATTCTTTAGCAAAGCCCACTCTCCCCAATGGTTCACTGCTACTTGTGCAGCAACCATTGCAAAAAGGCAGCCTGATCTCCGCGATTTAACCGACATAAGTCCAGTACAAACAGGCAAAAGTATATAGAAGCTAGGAGTAATTGTAAAAAAGAAATAGTAACAGCTAAGAGAAAATATACTGAAACCGCCAGAAAATGCATCAAAGCACAGAAATTAGGAACCCATGATTTCTGGAAAATCTACAACAGTGTAGTAAATAATGGGCAATCAACAATTCCCCACTATCCAACAATCATGAAGTTGTTTGTAGGGTATCCAAGAAGGCTAACATGCTTGCCAGTCGGTTTGCCTCAATCTCCACACTAGACCCAGCAAACCACACCCTCCCTAACTTTCCTTTCCAGACTGACACCACACTAGATGATCTGAAAATTACCCCTTCTCAAGTGCATGATATATATAAAAAACTTAGACAAGTCAAAAGTATGTGAACCCGATCTCATCTTGGCTGTGTGTGTGTGCAGTCATCACCAACTCTATTCGGGTTTAACTGGCTTCCTCCCAAGGAGGAAGTTTCATGGGAGTATGAAATTCACAAGCGGTCCCCAGTCATATGTATATCCCCGTTAGGAGAGATGACAACGTTAGGTTTTTGCAACTTTTGCAGGGAGGTGTCGACGTTCTCCTACATACAGCACCTGGAATTGCTAAATTGGTCACCCATTTTAGCAATGACCAGGCTCAATGTTGCTTAACTTTGGTGATCTGATGGAAACCGGTGTGTCAACGTGATTATGCCGTATATCCTGGCTGTACTATTAAAAAAATGCTCTGCTGAGGTTGCTCCTCTCCAAACTTTACAACAAATGCCTTAATGAATCTTGCTTTCCTGATTGCTGGAAAACTGCTTCTGTGGTACCAGTTTACAAGAATTCTGACGAAAGAACTGATCCATTAAATTATCGCCCCATTACTCTCCATCTGCTTTTTGCCAAAATATTTAAGTCCATAATTAACCAAGCTCTATTTACGCCTGAAAGTATCCGGTACCTCTACAAGGCCACCATTCGCCCATGTATGGAGTATAGTTGTCACATTTGGGCTGGTGCATCTACTACTAGTCTCTCACTTCTGGACAGGATTCAAAAGAGAGTCGCCAACCTGATAGGTCCTGAACTGTCATCCAAGCTTTAACATGTCCCATTGACGAAATTTTGCATCCCACTGCCTGTTTTACAAGTATCTTACGGTGGATGCTCTGATGAACTACAAGCCCTTATACCTCCTCGACATATATACCCCTGTCAAACCCGACAAGCAGCAAAGTCCCACCCCTACACAGTAGAGATCCCTAGATGTAAGAAAGCCTTCTACTCTAATAGTTTCTTCCACTGAACTGCTAGACTCTAGAACTCCCTTCCAGGTTCATGTTTTTCCAACTGTACTGACATGCAGAAGTTCAAATGTAATGTGAACAGACATCTTGCTGTTCAACTCCCTACATAGTATCCCTGCAATTTATGTCCCTGATAGTAGCCCCCTATATCAAAGTGGCACTGTGCCTTGTTTGGAGTGAAAATGGAAAAAAAAAATATCTTACATTATGTCAGGTCGTTTTAAAGGTCTTGTAATTAATAAATATTTTATGGTGAATAGTTTTCTGACATGCTATACATATTGGTAGTTCTTCAACTTTTAAAAGGCATGAGTGTGTTGTATGGCTTTTAGAAATGACTTCCAAATGAATCTATCTTTAGCCAAGCCTTTATTTACTTCTCTTTCTTTCAAATTCATTTTTCTCACTTCCTCCTATGTTAACCTTGCCCTTCTCCTGACAACTGGGCCGGCTATGGTGACTGTTATCTATCTACTAATCAAAAAATTCTCATCCATTCTTCCAATGTGACTTTACTAAGGGAGTCTTCTATTCTATATACAGCTCTTCCTATTTTGACCAGATTATATGCATCTCTGAGTTCATCAGATCGAAGCCTGTCTTTAAGGCTCACATTGCCCATTCATTCTCATTATTGTTTTTTTAATGTACGGGGCTACTATCTGGACATAATTTTCAGGGATACTATGCATAGAATTGAGCAACAAGCTGTTTGCATTACACTTGAACATCTATGTGTCAGTACAGTCAGGGAAGCAGGAACCCGAAAGGGAATTCCAAAGTCTAGAAGTTCTAGGGAAGAAAGTATTAGAGTAGAAGGCTTTCTTACATTCCGGGACTTTTACTGTGTAGGGATTGAATTTTGCTGCTTGTTGGTTTTGACGGAGGTATTTACGTCAACGAGGGCTTGTAGTTTTTCGGAGCACCTACCATTAAAATACTTGTAAAACACGCAGAGAGATGCAACATTTCATTGATGGGACAACAGTTGAAGCTTAGCTGTGGACCTATTAGGTTGGCAACTCTCTTTTGAACCCTGTCTAAGAGGGACTAGTAGCAGATGCACCAGCCCAAATGTGGCAACAATACTCCATACATGGGCGAATGGTGGCCTTGTAAAGATACAGGATACTCTCAGGTGTAAGTAACTTTCTAGCACGGTTGAGTACAGTAGAAAGAGTCCACCTTCTGTGCAATGCTCTCAATGTATCTGTTCCAGCTGATGTTCCATTAAGTTGAGGAGTTTGAATGAAGTACTTTCAGGTAATGTATCATTAGCCATGACTATTAGTGGTTAAGCAAGTTTCTTAGAGTTATTAAAGGAAAGAAGCTTATATTGGCGACAGCATTAAATGTGACCATCCATTTTTGTCCCCATTCCACTACAGACTGGCGATCTTCCTCTAGTGTTTCTACCATTGCCTTGGATATGTGTTTATTCATTTTCCCCTCATGTATGTTAAAGAGCATGGTATCATCAGCAAATATAACCAGCTCAGAGACAATTTTATCAGGGAAGTCATTTATGAATATCAGGAATAATAAAGGTCTAAGGATTAGTCCCTGGAGTACACCCGCATTTATATCACACTGTTTTGACGTACGACCATCACGGACACCCTGTACTCTTCTCTTATTTAAGAAGGATTTAATTATGTTAAGTATTCGTCTAGTAATACCATAGGATCTGTTTTACATGAGAAGACCATTGTTCCATACTCTGTCAAAGGCCTCAGATATATTTAGGGGTTGGAGCTTGCTTGATAGTGGAGGACCTATAAGATTGGAGACTCTTTTTTGGACCTTGTCCCTTTCTCTCCAGACAACACATGTCCTTAATCCTCACAAGCCAGTTTTCACTTCCATACATCATCACACTGTGTACACATGCCTTATAGACTCTGGCCATATCAACAATTGTAATACTCTTCTGATTAGTGACGACAGAAATTACTTGCATTTACTCCATCTACTCTTAACTTTTCTAATCACTTTAGTATCAGCTCCTCCCTTCACCATTTATTAATCTATCTGCAATTCAATTATAGTTTGCCTTGTGTTACCAGATTAGACTGTTTGAAGATATCAGCTTCCTGACATAAAATACACCAAACACTGATGTTATTGTTTTTTTTCTTCTTTTCCTTTCAAAAATCAGTCATCAAAACTTGTAGCAAGTGATTTTACCAAATTGGCTAATCAGGGCAAATTCAAAGCCAACATCAAAAAACAACAATTTTCCTTCTACAAAACTAAACACCATGTATGAATATTTAAACATATAAAGAACTTGAAAAACAAAAACTTGAATCAGAATGATCAAATTTGGCATTAAATAACATGAAAAAGATTGATATGTTGTAAAACTTACTAACCAAACCAAGCCAAACCAAATCAAACCAAACCAAACCAAACCAAACCAACCAAACCAAACCAAACCAAACCAAACCAAATCAAACACCATGAATAAATATTTAAACATATAAAGAAGCATAAAAACTTTTTCCAAAATGATTGAATTTGGCATTAAATAGCCCAAAAATGATTGATATACTGTAAAACAAAACAACCAAACCAAACCAAACCGAATTATTGTCGTATATGTTGACCAATTTCAAATTATTTTAATTTTCCTTTAAGGTCCTATTGAAGAGATTCAAGGACAAATACATAAGAATATGTGAGGTTGAAGGTTATGGAGTGTAAATGCATCGTGTCAGACAGAAAATCAACAATAGAAGTGTTCTGCAGTTGTGAAAAAAATTGGAGCTTAAGTTGGAATTTTGTAACACTGGCAAGAAAAGAAAGGATAGAACATCCAAACGATACAAACATATTTTTTTTATGGAAATCGCTCTAAACAAGGCATGAAGTCACTTGATGTTAGCAGCTAAAAAAAATCGTACTTCAAGGTGAAAAACTTGCCAACGATGAGTGTTAGATAGAATAGATTCTGACCCAGAAAACAGTAATTCTTCCCTCTTTGTCAGAAACATCACTCCTGGAATGTGAGGACTAAAGGACAAAATAAGGGAAGTGGGAGTTACGAGGCTGCCAAAAATAAACCCAAGATCCACTTTCTACTCTGCTTCAACGTGCTGTTTGTAACAAATCAAACTTCCAGCCAGCCAGTATGACGTCATTAGAGTAACGTTAGGGAAATCGTTTCAAGAGAAAAGTCCCCTCCCACTCTGTTTGATATTACACTGCTGCAAAGAAGATTGGCTCAAAACGTGCGGAAAATTATTAATATCTGAGAATATCCTGTAACTCTATAAAGCCACCATTCTCTCATGCGTAGAGTAGTGTTGCCACATATAGGCCGGTGTATCTACCACTAGTCTCTCACCCGTAGACAGGGTTCAAAAAAGAGTCACCAATCTAATAGATTTTGCACTATCAACCAAGTTCCAATCCCTGTCCCATCATTGTAATGTTGCATCTCTGTGCTTGTTTTAGAAGTACTTTAATGGAATGTGATCTGACAAACTTGTAGCACATGTCCACTCATACCCAAACTAACCAGACAAGAAGCAAAATCCTACACCTTCACTGTAGAGGTCCCTAAATGCCAAAAAGCCTTCTACTGTAAAACAAAATGCTAGACTTTGGAAATCCCTCCCTGTCTCCTGTTTCCCTGACTGTACTAACATGTAAAAGCTTAAATGTAATGTGAAGACTCTGTGGACTGGCTAGAAGGAAAATTGTTCCACTATGATTGGGGGATGATTATGATGGCTTTCCAGGATCAAGGCTTGGTGACTGATGCTTTTCAGGAAATGAGTGGTCACAGCAGTGGCAGCAGGTGCAGGTTCTACCACACAAAGGGGTGGAGAGTGTGAGCCATTTGATGTCCAGCTGTACGGTTCTGCTGAGGGACACAGTGAGGTGTGTAAATGTCTCCACTAAATGATCTGTGGAAGATTGGGTATTGGATGCAGAGCAAGTCCTGAGAGCATGTATCAGAAAGAGCAGTTTGAAACAGGTCATGCAGCATCCACTGTGGCTATACAATCCCTGCAGCTGCATATCTAGAAAATGAGACTATGAGGCCTGACATGGTGACGTGCGATAAGAGGTGGAGGGAAGTAACCTTGATGGAGTTTGGTGTTCATAGTGATGTTAGGGTTAAACAGAGCTAGGAGGGAACAGATAAGGAAATGCCAGGGTCGTATGTATGATATAGGGGAGACCGGAATCTTAAGAAGATCTCTGTCATTCCAGTAAATTATAGGAGGAACTGGACTCATGAAAAAGAATTTCAAAAACAATGTAGCAAATATACTAGGTGAACAAAGTGCAAGAGATATTCAAACAATTGCACTTACAGGAATGGTCGGAATCTTCAAAAGATCTCTCGATTAGAATATATAAGGTGGCATGTGAATGTTTGGCATCAAGCAGGATGCTCCATCCCCAGCTTGAACAAACTGATAAGAAAATTGAAAATAAAAAAATAAAAATAAAAACATGAAAATTACAAATAATCTCTGAAATGATCGTATGCTAAACCATTGTTGACCTAAATTTCAAAAACAGTAGCAATAAATGGTGTAAAATTATCTGTTTATCACTATTCTTTCTCTTTCTCCCTTTCTCTCTTTCTCTCTGTATATATAGTCATTCAGCACAATAAACACATTATTAATATGACAGGAGAGAAGAGATCTTTATCAGTCGTTAAGTTTGCCTTGTCGCCTTTCCTCCATTAATGTCTAATCCAAAGTATTATATACTTTAAATTATATATATATATATATATATATATATATATATATATATATATATATATATATATATCGTCATTGTCGGCGGCCAATTTCTCGTATCTGAGAATTTCAGTTTTCACTTCCCTCAGTGTTTGGATTGCAGATGGCTTCTCAGACCAATCTGAGCATGGAATTTGCGTGGGCAGAGAAGGCAAGCAATGCTTGGCAGGGGGGCGTTGTTGTTCAGCATGTTTTTTTCTTGCCTGCCTCTTGATCTCCACCAGTCTTCTTCTTTCTGCCTCGTATCCTTTGGTACCATGTATGATGGATTGGTGCCACAGGCACCGATCCTGAGATGTTGTTTCACAGATGTGAAGATCAAATCCGGTGTTTTTTAGGGTGGATTTGAGTTGGTCCTTATATTGCAGTAGAGGGCGGCCGATAGGTCTTTTTCCTGTGGCTAGCTCCGAGTACAGGGTTTGTCAAGGAAGTCTGTTTTCATCCATTCTGAGGATATGCTCCAACCAACGGAGTTTGTGCCTCATTGTAGTGGCCTCAATACTGCAGTTGTTTGCTCTCTCAAGAACGCTTGTGTTGGTTAGATAGTTATACCATTTGATGTTCTGTATAGCTCGAAGTTTTTGTTGGTGGAATTTTTCGAGTTTAATGAGATCACTTTGGTATATAGTCCAGGTTTCACACCCATACAGAAGCGTAGGTATAACACTTGCATGGTATACCATGAGTTTAGTTTTTATTGAAAGATGTTTATTATTGAAGACGCGCTTCGTCAGTTTACCGAAAGCTCCATAGGCGAGGCCAATTCGGCTTTCTATTTCATTCTCATTTGAGCACTTTTCTGATATTATGCTACCGAGATATGGAAAGTGATCTACTTGCTCAAGAGGAGTATCATTTATGTGAATACTTACGTCCTGTAAGATGGTATTGATTACTGGTTGTACTAACACTTTTGTCTTACCAATATTACCAAAGAGTCCGAAGCGATGGTAGGCTGCCGTGAAGTTGTTTATGGATCTCTGGATGTCTTCCTTGGAATGGCTATGGACCATGTTGTCATCTGCATATTGAAGCTCTGTGATGTGTTGGAATTTCACAAGGTTTTGAGATTTTAGTCTAGCAGGCTTGAAAAGTCCCCCATCATAATGGTACCTAATTATTTGGGGGAAGTTCGTGCAACATTGCAGCAAGATATAAGGAAAAAAGGGTAGGTGCAAGGACACAACCATGTTTTAGTCCACAGGTAACTGGAAACTTTTTTGTTTCCTTGCCTTGGTGCGATACATATCCTGACATGCCTTCATGCAGTGCCTGGATGCGTTCTACAAAGTGGATTGGGAAACCAAATTGCTTGAGAACTTTCCACATTGCATCTCTTGGAACGCTATCGAATGCTTTTTACAGGTCAGTGAATATATATATATATATATATATATATATATATATATATATAAAATACTTTAGATTAGCTTGCAGTGAATATATATATATATATATATATATATATATATATAATACTTTAGATTAGCCTTTAGTGAATATGAATAGATGTGTGTGTGTGTGTGTGTGTGTGTGTGTTATTGGATCTCCGATCTGGTTCCGAGCAGTTTAACTTTAATCCTAGCACTCGAACATGTGGTTAGTTTGCTCTGTTCCGGCTTATTCAAAAGGCAGGGGGGTTCACCATTGAAGTAGCGCCACTCAACTGTCTTCCATCAGATGTCAGACCCTGGGGGGAAAAGCTTTCATATGATATTGAGTTGGGTATAGGCAAAAGAAAGAAAACCTGTATCCTCATCAGATCTTCTGTGCATACGGTTACTGACTGAAGCAAGACTGGCAAAAGTGCGGCAGATTAGCAGAAAGTGGAAAAATTCAACAAAGCAAGAAAAATGGAAAAGAGCACAGGAAAACCCAAATAATTGAATCTTATCATTTTTGGGGGGATCCGTTTTTGTTTTAATTTTTACAAATAACAATTACCAAAAGAACAACACCATAATAAAAACATGTAAAGAAATAGAAGAAACATGTATCAGCAAAAAGGTCTTTTAATATTTCATCATCGGAAGGCTCAATGGGGCTTGAAACACAAAAGGTCCCTTCAGGCATAATGTTCATTGGCAGACTAGTCGTGGCTTGAAATACAAGAAAGAACTGCTGGCTAAATAGTTCCTGATAAGATAAGGGTAACACAATGGTAAATCAAAGATATGGCACGAATATATTTGCAGCAAAGTCATTTAAATTCAATTAACAGATGTGTCGGACACAATAATGAGTTTCCTTCGATCATTTTCCTTTCATTAAAAATGGAGGTAAGCGAGAAATATAAAATTATCAAACTGACCTCGAGGTTTTAATCCAGGTATATATATGCAAACAGTTCATAGAAAGCAGGCAATCACAAGCTTTTCCAAGGAGAGGTCATCCGACAGCAGCCCTCATGTAAAACATGGTAAAAGCCTGATATAGCAGGTATATGCTGACCCTCGTGGGGAGGCAAGTCGTTTGTTTTGAGGTGCAACAACTCCAGTCTCATAAAGTTCCTTGGATGACAGATATTGCCTCATATTTTTGTTTTCTCCTTCTTCCATGATCTTAATATTCCCATCTGATGACCTTGTGCCATCCAGTTAAGGAAGCAGAATTCTTCAATAATTCTATACAGGGCTGTTATAGGGTTTTCACCACGTCATTCGACCAGCACCTTGTTTTGGTGACCAACACAGTCAAACCCAAACCCAGAAGTGTTTCCATTATCTCAGTACTCTCAGACTTATTCAATAATTCCATACATAACCGTCACAGGGTTTTCGCTATGCCGTTTGATCAGCGCCTTGTTTTGGTGACCAGATTCAAATAAAGTAAATATTTGAAATCTTTTTCCCCTTTTCAGCTTCGCACATGACACGTGGCCATGTGTCAATCAGAATTCCTGCACATCTTTATATGTGATTCGCTAGCTTCTTGCTATGGCAGTTATTCTTCCCTTTCAACTCTCTTTCCTTCCACACGGTGCGCACATGCAACCGTGACTGTATGTATTTTATCTAACTACTTGGGATAGTAATACTATATAAATAAGTAACACAAAGCTCTCATTTAAATAGCTCAATAATGCAATACTAGAGATATAAATATTTCTCAAAAATATCACATAGCAAGAAATAGACACTCATATAGTTACTCATTTTCAACAAATTGATCTTTTATTAGTAACAACTTGCATACAATCGTTTCAGTCCCAGTGTTGGCATATAATCACATAATAGTTCATTTATAGTTTTACACAACTGGGCAAGTTCATCAGCGCAAAGTAAGAACCACTTATTTAAAAGTTTTGCATCCTATGAACAGGATACTGTTATTAAGGTGGCCAATATTCATTTTTTTAATACACATCATATCAGTAATGTATCACGCATACATTATAGGAATTTTATCACAAAGAACACTTGCCTTTGATATTCTTTCGACATATGTACAAATAACAGGCATTTCCTTTTTACTTTTAAAACATGCTTCATTTATTTCAACTTTCGGTAGTTCCTGACTAAACTGTCAGGTTCACAGCAACTTTTTAATAATTTCAATTTATTTTCTATTAATAAAATTTCAATATTATTATTAATTAATTATTACAAACCCACATGTCTACGGCGAAAATTGTGGGAATGCAGGCTTACCTCTTAAACGGCCGCGGTGTGCACTTTGCCGACGCATCATCATGATGCTGAAAAGGGTCCAAGATGGTGCTTGTGGTGTTATATAACAATGCAGTCTCGCCGAATCTTGTGTGCTCTCGAACACATATCAAAATATGCAAATTTAGAGGACTCTGTCTTTTATAAAAACAGGCCACTGAAGCAGATGAGACAGAGGTGAAAACGAGTCTTCAGAAAGTACTGACGGACGACGCTGCTGCAGTGAGCTGAAGTTTTGTGTGCTCTTTTCTTCTTTTTTTTTTTTTTTTTGCACGTCCAAATAAATTTTTAGTATAAGCTTACGTTCACAACATACAAAGTTAATCATAGTTCCGGAGAAAAGTTTACGTTTCGCAGCAAATATATACGCATAATCTAAGGTAAATAATACTTTAGATTAGATTTTAGTGGAGGCAAGGCGACTAGAAAAACTCAACGACTGATAAAGATCTCTCCTTCTGTCATATTGATAACGTGTCTATTATGCTGAGTGAATAAGTTTTTTTTATTCAAAGTGTCTTTCTGAAAACGACACAAGCCATGAAATTTGAGTCTAAACATTTCTTTTAGACTTCCGGTTCATTAGTTTGTCATATTTTGTTCTGCCATGCTTCTGTTAAAAAAAGAAAAAACAGAATTTTCATCATTAATTCTGTAGAGTAAATATATGCATCTCAAGGATATTTCTTTTTTTTTTCTATTGAGTAAATTTAACAATTTGAACTAAATAGATAAAAAATAAATTGTTATCCGTTTTCAAACTGAAGAAGATATCAATAAGCTCCACCCACTAAAAAGCAACAATGATACAGAAGATTATATGAAACAATTAATTTTACTCATGCACAACAAAAAGCTACAAATAATAAACAAGACAATGGTAGAGAAAAGGCAAGTTCTGGCTTGGGATAAAGAAGGCTTTCGGTAACAAAGCAAATGAACAGAAAAAGTTAGGATCAAAGTGTGGTATCTGTTCTGTCCTAAATCATGGGAGAACAAATATTCCTAGAATAAATTAAGATTTTTTTTTTTTGCCTTAATCCAGAGTGCTCCTTTTTGGGGGAAGAGCATAATGTTACGCACATTAAAAACCAACCTTATATTTTACTTTGCCTCGGTAGAATGCCTGTAACTAAGTAAATAACTCATGTTATAATTAAAGTGCAACGGATTTATTCCATGTGAACAATTAGTATTTTTCTGATTCTTTTTCTTGCCATAAAAAAGTTTATCACTTTTTAGGACACTTATCTCCCCTGTTTTAAGTAACTCTTCAAAATTGAACTCGAGAATTGGAAATATACAACAAAATTTATTTATACTTTTAATTAAAAAATTCTGCTCTATAATTTTTTTTGTTTAGATAACTTCTTTAGCCTAATACCTAAATATATCAAAGAGTTTTCCTGGTCATTCATTTTGAATTGCCAGATTACACCAGTATATATTTATATATAGTTTCAACCTTACATCTTTTAAAATTCCCTCTTTTTGATATATTTATTTAGTTTTCGTGTTAATACCGTCATTACGTTATTATACATCTTGGTTGCACTGAGTACAAAACGACCTTTATCGTCAATTGAGAAAGAAATTATATATTTTGTGTGCGTGTGTTTATTTTTTATTTCTGTCTCTTTTTCTCCTCTCATTCTGTAAAAAAAAAAAAAAAAAAAAAAAGTTTTGCAATTGTGCAAATCAAAATTGGTGCCTTGGTGGCATTTGAATTGATCATTTTATACTTAGATGTGTTGAATGACAAATTCTGCTTGTCTCGTTTGGAATCGACGATGGCTAAGTGGTCAATGCCATGAACTAAAAACATAGGTGTGCCCGGTTTGAATCCAGTTCATTCCACAGAAGCACGCTCATCAAACCAACACTTGACCTTGTGTCTAACCCCTTTGAGGGGAAGTAAATAAAATAACTCTTTTTGTATTGATAATTTCCCTAATTTACCAGTAATTCTAATAGTTTTATGATCTTACTTATTATTTTGTCATCATAAACTAAAAGTATAGACAGATTCAAATGTATATCATAGCATCCGTTCAGTTCTGAAAGACAATGGATACACTCTGTAAGGTATATTTGTGAAACAAGGGTTGTGTAATCCCAACCACGCCTATCCTGAATCGGAACTGCTTGAATCCAGTGGCAAGAAGTCAAGGACGATTGAAAACAATGCAGATGTAAGTAAAGAGCACAGACAGCACTTGGTATTCCCAAGTGATCATCCATTTTAGTACTAACCAGTCTCAACGTCATTTAATTTTGGTGATCTAATGAAAACCGGTGTATCAACATGATAATGAGGTATATATATATATATATATAAAAAGCTGAACGTCTGTGTGTGTGTCTGGTCACGAATAGGCTCCTATATGGATAGAAAACTGATCACATATAATGATAGAAGATGTATCGAGACACAAGAATGGGTATGGTTTTATTTGGCATAATGATGATTCATTAAAATTGTGGGGTCTGCGTACGTGCCTGGTCCACAAAGTATGGAAATAAAAAATTTAAAAATTAAAAAAAAAACGTTTACAAGTGTTTTTAATATAGATGTACATAATAATACTTTGATAAGTATGTTTTAACTTAAATAGGGATAGTATAATAAAATCGTGGCGTCTGCGTCTGCGCCTGGCCTCCATAGAATGGAAATAGGCACAAACTTTAATAAAGACTTTTCATATCTATCTGCGTAAGTATACTTTGATAATTATGTTTCAGTTTGAAGAAATATGGTATAATAAAATTATGGGGTGTTCGTTCGCACCTGCCCGCCATAGAATGGAAATATGTCACAAAGTTTAACAAGGTTTTTTTAATATAGATCCACAGAATATTGTGATAAGTGTTTCAGTGTGAACAGGTATGGTATAATAAATTATGGGGTTTATCTATTTTATTTTTACTTTCATCATATTTTGCTTTGGTTTTGATAACCCCAAATTCGAAGCTATCTCTTTACAACTCTTACTTTTCATAAATTCGAATAAACCTAGAACCCCACCCATCAACGTAGACCCCTACTACCAGGCCTCCTTCTCCAACATCAGGGGTCTACGTTCCAACCTTTCAGAGGTTGAAACACAATTACAGGAGACGAAACCGGACATATTCTTTCTAAGTGAAACTGGTACCACTTCTCTAGACGAATTTATAATTAAAGGATACTCCAACTTAACATCTAAATCTGACCCCCAAGATCGCCATGGGCATGGAATATGTGCCTACATCAAAGATGGCTTTCCATGTGGTAGGGATATCTCCAGAGAAGACCCTAATTTACTTTATATGTGCTTCCGGGTTGCACTTGCTTACACCACTACATTTATATTTGCCCTCTATCGCCCCCACAACAGTGGGGTTACTATCTTTAAGAGCATATCTGAGAAAATTGACCACATCCTGTCTGTTCATGCTTCGGCTAACATTCACATTTGCGGTGACTTCAATGTCCATAATATGGAATGGCTGACCCACTCAAATAAAACCGATGACGAGGGGAGGTTTTGTCATGATTTTCCATTGCCTATGACCTCACTCAGATTGTTCACGAACCCACCCGTGTGTCCGGTCAATATGCAAGCCTTCTAGACCTTTTCCTCACAAATTCCCCTGAGCTGTGTTCATGTTCCGTTCTATCTCCTCTGGGATCCTCTGACCACTCCATTGTATCAGTTAAGATAAAAATGAAATGTAATAAGTCTTCAGACATACCTCTCCACTATACTGTATATCGATACTCTATGGCTGACTGGGATAGCTTCCGTACATTCATATCTGACCTACCTCTGCATTCCATATTTAAAAAGGATGTGTCCTCTATAGTATCAGACCTGAGCGAATGGTTAATTGTAGGCATACACCGATTCATACCATCCAAAAAATTCCAGCAAAAACCAAACAGCCAGCCATGGTTCTCCCCTGAATGTGCTGCTGCCATCGTGCAGAGAAATCACTTTTTCCATAGCTACCAACGTAATAGATGTACTGAGACTAAAGCTGCTTTCAGGACTGCCAGCAACCACATAAAAGAGTAATAAAACATTCAAGAGAGCTATATGCTCAGCCTGTTAAATCCAAAGTAGCTGAGCAGCAGTTTGGTTCCCATCAGTTCTGGCAAATAGCAAACAGGATCTTGAACAGAAGTGTGCATTCTATCCCAACTATCATCAATGGACCTGAGGTCATCTTGTCAGCATCAGACAAGGCCAAACTATTTGCCAAGAACTTTGCAGCTAATTCTACCCTATGCGACAATGACCATCAATTCCCTGTATTTCCTCCTATAACAGACAACACGCTAAGACAACATACAAATATCTGTGCGTGAAGTCGCCAAGCTAATCAAGAACCTTGATTCCAGTAAGCAACTGGCCCTGACGACATTCCAGTTATAGTGCTGAAAAAGCTCCAACCAGAACTTGCCCCTATACTTACAAAACTGTTTAAGCATTGCCTTAAGGAGAAGTGCTTTCCAACATCCTGGAAAACCTCATCAGTATGCCCTGTATTTAAGAATTCAGGTGAAAAGTCATCTCCCTCTCTGTACAGACCAATAAGTCTCTTGTGTGTCATGAGTAAGTTGTTGGAATCCATATTAAATAAAGAAGTAGTCAATCGCCTCCACAGAAACAACCTTCTTAGTGACATGCAATATGGTTTCCGCTCTGCAAGATCTACAGCAGATGTGCTAACGATTATATCACATAGGATTAGTGAATCTCTTAACAAAGGTTTCCTTTCCAGGGCAATTGCTCTTGACATATCAAAAGCCTTCGATAAGGTATGGCATAAGGACCTACTTCACAAGATTTCCAGCTACGGTATTACTGGAAATGTTTTCTCAATCATCAAGTCATTTCTCTCTGATAGGCTCATAAGAGTAGCTGTTGATGGGCAGAAATCAGAGGCCCACAGTATTAATGCTGGAGTCCCTCAGGGGTCCATACTGGGTCCAACTCTCTTCCTGATCTACATCAATGATTTCCCTAAACACATACTTAAATCATTCGTTGACATCTATGTTGATGACATGACCATCTATGGCAACACATCAAAGGCTGTAAATGACAAAGTTCTCTCTAATTCTCTCTCCTCTGATCTTGAGTGCGTGGTACAATGGGGAAAGAGGTGGTTGGTCACTTTTAATGCATCCAAAACCAAGCTTCTATTTTTACATCATCAATGCTCTGATCCCCATCTGGCATCAATTGGTGGGATCATTCTACCGCTCCAGAAGATATCTCACTACTGATGCAATTCTCTATCTGTATAAAAGTCAAGTACGTCCAAGGATGGAGTACTGCTGCCACATCTGGGCAGGAGCTGCTAAAAACAGCCTATCCTGCCTTGACAGAGTACAAAATAGACTTCGTGGTTTATTGGGGGATGCCCTTTTCTCTTCCCTGCAACCTCTCTCCCACAGAAGAGACGTTGCGAGCCTGTCTTTGTTTTATTGCTATTTCCATGGCAGGTGCTCGTCTGAGATCCAATCCCTCGTCCCCCCTCGCCAATTTTTCACGAGAAACACCCGTCTGGCTGAAACTACTGTCAATAATTTTCCACACTCTATCTATGCCTAAATCCAAACGTAGATTCCATGAGCAAAGCTTCTTTCTTAGAACAGCACCCCAGTGGAACTCTCTGCCACTTGCCTGTTTCCTACCTGACTACAACTTGGACGTCTTCAAGTCCAACATAAACAAACTCCTGACAAACCGCCCCCTTATCAAAACCCCTAATACTAATGATTATTACAATACTATCTCATTGATTACTGTACACGCAATAACCCTTATCCCTGAGTGGCCTTTGGGCCTTGATAAGTGGTGATCCCCATGTAAAATAAACAAAAAAACGTATCATACTTTCATAAATCAGAGTCCATTTTCTGTAGGCTGTTTTTGAACCCAGTCAACGACGGGTACTTTTGCTAGTAATATATATATATATATATATATATATATATATATATATATATATATATATATATATATATATATATATTATATATAAGGTAAAATTAAAAGCCAAGAACAATGCGAGATTTTTTTTTATATAGAGTAAAATTAAATGAAAACAAAAGAAATAAATTTCTTTTTTTTTGTTGTTTGTTTTTTCTTTTTCACACAAATTTTAACTCTAAGCAACAGTCATTTTTTTTTTTTTCTGTTGTATTCAATGGTGTTATAAATCTCAATATATTTCAGACCTATTAGTCCTTTTTCAAGAGAAGACAGCGGAAGAGTGTTCAAAATTGGAAAAGCAGCCGCAGAGTTTGCCACGTGATACCGCGAAATATAGAACAAAAAATGACGTTAGGAAAACGTTAAAATAAATCAGTTGGTGTTTGAAATACATGTTGCGTTTGTGAATCAAGGGAGATGACTATTCAAGCAAGGGTTTTTTTTTGTTTTTTTTAATTATTATTTTAATTATTGTTTTTCTTATGTTTTAAACTTATATTATAAAAGCGGAGCTCAATTCCAGTCTATTGTTTAGTGTGGGAGTATTTTTTGAAATAATTAAATATTCGAGGATACGAAGTTGACCTACGTTTCTTGAAGAAGCAAGAATGTTGATGTGAAAATCTGGTTCTGAATTAATGCAAGTGCGAATATGTTTATAGAACGACGAAGCAGTAGTGTTTAAGTGCTCTTTAATGCGGTGGTGAAGCAATCTGGTAGTGTTTCCGATGTAAGATGCACTGCATTTAGCGCATTGTAGGTCGTAAACAACGTGATTCTTAAAGCATAAACCTGTGTGTGATATTGGGCAATTAGAGAGTGAACAAGGGGAAGGTGTATGCGATGGATGTTTTTGGTTGAGCTGTTGTCTTAAAGTAGATCCAGTGTGGATGAGTTGAATGTTGAGTCCCTCGCTGCGGATGGCTTTTCGGATTGAAGATGAGATTTTGTCACTGAGGAAGGGTAGTTTTAGAAAACAATTGTTAGAGAAGGGTCGGGTGTTGCATTTTTTCTTTTTAAGTGAGGATAGGATCGTATTAGGGTAGCCGTTTAATGAGAGGGTCTGTAGGAAATTGTTAGTGTGTGTATGTTTGTCGGAGATGTTAGTGCATTTGTCTTGTATGCGTGAGATTTCGGCATGTGCGTAGTTTAGTTTGTCCTTGAGAGGTAGTGCAGATTTGAAATGTACGAAGAGGCGTTTGCTGGCGGGTTTTCTGTAGAATTCAGTGCATATGGCACCATTTTTTTTTATTTGTATTTTAAAATCAAGTAGAGAAAGAGATTCAGAAGAGTCTGGGTGTTCTATAGTAAATTTTAAGTTTGGGTCGGCGTTATTGAATTTGTGGAAAAAAAAAACAAACAAAAAAACAACCCTTGCTTGAATAGTCATCTCCCTTGATTCACAAACGCAACAAGTATTTCAAACACCAACTGATTTATTTTAACGTTCTCCTAACGTCATTTTTTGTTCTATATTTCGCGGTATCACGTGGCAAACTCTGCGGCTGCTTTTCCAATTTTGAACACTCTTCCGCTGTCTTCTCTTGAAAAAGGACTAATAGGTCTGAAATATATTGAGATTTATAACACCATTGAATACAACAGAAAAAAAAAAAATGACTGTTGTTTAGAGTTAAAATTTTTGTGAAAAAGAAAAAACAAACAACAAAAAAAAAGAAATTTATTTCTTTTGTTTTCATTTAATTTTACTCTATATAAAAAAAAATCTCGCATTGTTCTTGGCTTTTAATTTTACCTTATAATTTTCTTCAACAATGCTTCAAGCAAATTACAATCTACTTATATATATATATATATATATATATATATATATATATATATATATATATAGGCGCATAAGCCTGAGGAATCCTAGAGTGGATGAAACGCCGAATATTCAGTGTAGCTTAATCGCCATATATATTTTATAAATTACTATATATATATATATATATATATATATATGTATATGCTTATATATATATATATATATATATATATATATATATATATATATATATATATATATATATACACACACACACTATTCCAACGTACTGTAGTAATGACACTTTAGAAGAACGATATGCACTCAAGAATTGGAAATATACAACATTTTTTTTAAACTTGGAAAAACTGGCCTAGAAACGTATGGAATGCTTCAAACCGCTTTTGGAACATGTTCCATGAATTGAGCATCAGTTTCTGAGTAGCATAAAAGATTCAAGGAAGGCAGGGAGTCTGTTAGGAATGATAACAGGTATGAGAGGATTAAGGAAGTCAGAACACTCAAGTTGAATGGCCAAATACAGAATTTCATGGATAAGGACCAATAAGTGCACAGTTTGATGTCAGTGGGAACTGTTAACACAATTATTCACAAGGAACTGAAGATACAGAAGATTTGTGCAGTTTGTCCCAAGGGTGCTCAGTGAAGATCAGAAAGAAAGATGTTGTCATAGCAACAGGGAAATGGTTAAACTGATCAATTCAGATCCTGCAGTTCTTGATGCTCTGGTTACCTGCAATGAAAGCTGGATCTATTGCTATGATCCAGAGATCAAGAGACAAAGTTCCCAGTGGAAGCATGCAGGCTCTCCCGGACTCAAGAAGGTCAGGCAGAGCAAATCCACCTGGAAAATTTTTTTGACAGCATGAACATGATCTATATGCACTGGCTTCCCACTGGACAGATAGTCAACAAGGAGTACTATGTTGAGGTTTTAAGGGAGTTCAGGAAGAGATTCCATTGGAAGAGGCCAGCACTCTTCAAATCGGATCAGAGGCATTTCTACCAGGACAATGCACCACTTCACAACTCCATCCTTGTCACAGACTACTTGACCAAGATGGGCAACAAGACAGTTTTTCACATTTCTTATAGTCCACACCTTGCTCCCTGTGACTTTTGGTTATTTCTCTAAGCTCAAAGAAAACCTTAGAGGTTGTTGTTATGGAGATAATTGAGGAGATGAAAGAGGTTATGATGAAGGTTGTGAAAAAGAAATCGAGAAAAACGAAATTTAATAACAAAACTTCTATATATATAAAAGCGAAAATGTGTGTATGTATGTATGTATGTATGTATGTGTGTTTGTATATCTCGCAAAAACTTTCGACACGGGTCACGGATTTTCACGAGATTGGTATCATTTTAAAGCTCGATCCTTCGCCCGACAAATATCGAAAAATTGGCCAAAAACATTAATTTCTTCACCCTAAAATCATCAGTTTTCTACATGGAGGGGTCAGCAAAAAACCTCCTCTCATGACAAGTTCGCTTCTACGCATGTGCAAATGACGTCGGAACATGATTTACTTTAAATGTTAAAAAAACCGACCTAATTTTGCCAACGTCGTCTTAGCTCAGTTCATTAGAGCGTGGCCTCATTATCTAAAGGTTTTGGGTTCGAATCGTGGTGTGAGATGTCTTTCTTTTTTTTTTTTTTTCGATTTTTAAAGGTTTAATATTGAAACAGGGTTATTTAAGCCATTTTTCACGTTCTATGTTTTTTTTTGTTTTTATTTTTCAGCTTTTTTAAAGAAGTTTTAACGTTCGTTCTTCTGGGTTTTTTTTCCATCACATTCGCGTTTTCTTTTTTTTGTTTTTCCGATTTTTACATTTAACATCATTCGCTTGCCTTACGTTAGTTTTTTTTGTTTTTTCGATTTTTTAAAGTTTTAATATTTAAAAATATTTACTTCGCTTATTCTTATGTTTTGATTAACACCCTCCTCCCTGCCCGAGCACACACACTTCTAAACACCCGGGCAATGTCGGGTACCCCCCGCTAGCCTATAATATAGATCGCACCTGTCTGTTTAATGTATGTATGTTTGTATGTCTGCCTAAAATTTTCGACAGACGCAACGGATTTTCATGAGATTGGTATCGTTTTGAAGCTCGACTCTTCGGACGACAAATATTGAAAAATTGGCCAAAAATATTAATTGCTTCACCCTCAACAGGGCATTTTTTCTATGGGAAGGGGTCGCTTTTTTCGCCGATATTTTTGAAGGTTATCTCCTTTTTCGATTGACTAGCCTTAATTTAAACCTTTGCCACTTCCGGTTTGGCGATGGACGCAATGGTAAAAACATCATGTTTTTTTTCACATTCTTTTCCTCCTTTGCCTGCCTGCCTACTACTATTTTTATTTTTTTTGCTCAACACACACCCCAAACACCCGAGCAACGCAGGGCACCCAGTCTAGTTTTATATAAGTAAAAGAATAAAAAGGTTATTTTTGAATATTGCAAATGTTCATAGTACAACACGTGATAAGTTAGAAGTGAATAGTCAAAATGTTCATTGTGTGAATATGTGTGTTCTTGAGATTTTGGCAGCGTTGCAGAGTATATGTTTTTTTTTGTTTTTTGTTTTTTTACATAGGCATCACCACTAATCAAGGCCAAGAGGCCACACGAGAATAAGGGTTTAAGAGCGTACAGTAGAAATTGGACAATATAGTAATCGTTAGTAATGGAAATTCGGTAAATTTGTTAACAAGTGGAACGGCTCATCAAGAACTTGTTTACGTTAGATGTGTGCGTTATCTTTGTTTTTGTGGTGTATATATATATGCGTGAGACGAAGCTTGTAAGTGAGTCACTAAATCCTTTCTCCTTGCCATCCCAACCAAATGCCGGGATGAAGTGTTGAAAAGACGTTTGGGTCCTTTTGTTCAGATGAGGCTGGTAAAATATTAATCTTTCAGATGTTTATCTCCTTAATTTATAGAAGTTTCCAACTTCGTACTGACTTATTAGTTTCACGTATAGGTGCTACCTTCCGGGGTGTGGAAAGATTTCAATTGACTGAAAATACTTGGCTTTAACACTTTCATCTTAAAAGTTATTTGCTTTGGGAAGTGAAGAGGAAAGTGAATTCCAACAAAGCGGAGAAAGAGTGCAAGCAATCATAGCCATTTGCATTTTAGCGTTGATAAGAATCACTCTGCAATTCAATCGCCACAAGTCTTTTTCGTTAATGTTTGCAACGATATTTTGTCCACCTTAACTATGTCTTTTTCTTCCGGTTAAAATGGGTTTCCGTATTAATTACAAATAACTTCTTATTTATTTAAACCATGTTTTAATAATAAACAAAAAAAAAATTAAGAAACTAAGTTATTACAAGTTTCATCGTACACTCAAAACACACATTTTTTTTTTTTTTACATAGAAACCATCACTACTCAAGGCCCGGAAGCTACTCGAGGATAAGGGTTATTGTGTGTACAGTAGTCAATGGGATAATATCGTAGTAATCGTTAGTAGTAGAAATTTTGTAAATTCGATTACTTAAGGGGACGGTTTATCAAGAATTTGTTTATGCTGGACTTGAAGACAGGCATGCAGTTCTAAGAAAGAAACCTTGTTCATGGAATCTACATTTTTGTTTAGGTTCCTGGGTAGTGGCACGTAGCGAAAACTTATTAAAGATAAAACAGATGCAAACAGATTGGAAATATGTTTTGAAAATGAAAAAGTTTTGATTTAAAAAATACTATTAAAAGACCAAACTTTTGTTTGAATAATTATTTATGGTTAAATATATTTGGAGCAGTTCTAAACATTAACGTTAAAACAGCCTCTGTTAGGTCACACGATAACCAATCAAGCATCCGGGATGTAAACCATGTTCGACCGAACTATTGACCCTTTGAAATTTACACAGCAGTCATAGAGAGTTTCATGGCACAAACGAAGAAAAACGTTTTCTTTCTCGCCTCGGTCAAATTGAACCTGAGTATGGCTATTTTCCAATGGAATATATACCACTCTTAGAAAATACTTGTGGTGGCCAAACTTATAAATTTTGGCTTCTAAAAGTATTTCTACTCTTCTATTCCTTTCTTCCCTATTTAAACTACTGGCAACCTACACCCAACAGTGTAAGTCACTTAAATGAATACATATCATTGTCGCTTATAAAAGGACTTTGTTTTCCTATTATTTTACGACCCTTTTATTATAAAATATTATAGGAGTTGGTCTTACCGTCTATTAGAAGATAGGCACATATACATTCGCTTTCAAAATTATAGTGAGTTGTACATCTTGTGTGTAGCAAAGATTTGATATTAAATGCGTTTTTGTCATTCCTATTAGATTAGAAGGACAAACACTTCTTTAAGATCTTTTAAAACTCAGTTTTATTCACATCTTAACTTCCACACCAACAGTAATAGGTTATGAAAAGGTCCGAAGTTAAAGGTTAAGAAGAAGCTTCATGGTGCTCGAAGTTGTACGAGCCTTTTTCAAGTCTCACACAAAAACACACATTCACATTTCAAGCTATGTCATATACATACGTGCACATAAACATACGCGCCCACGTCCACACATGTACACATATTCACGTTCGCGTACATACACCCACATTCACGTGTATAGACACACACGCTAACGCGCACACGAACGCACACATGGACGACGTCACTTCCGCTTTCTAAGGAAAAATGCACATGCGCAAATGACCACCGGAAACGAGTATAAAACAAAGAGACAAGCTGTTTCTACCCTTTTAGGACCAACTCTCGACCAGAGAGGTTGGGCTAACCAGACGCTTCCCTTTCGGGAGGCGCATGCTCACGCGCGTTTACGTCCCCTGCGACTATGTATGGGGCATGAGCTAACAGACAGTACCTACACTCTTTCTCTATCTACTACTGTTCCCTGAGAACATCTTCGTGTAGCTGACTACTAACTGATGTCAACTCTCATATCCTCTTCTTTGTCTACACGCTGGACTATCATTCTCATTTCCACTACAACACTCATTTCTCTTCCCACGCGCGAACAAACGATAGTGAGATGAACACACATTTCCTATTCTTGCTATAACACCAACCCCGCAACGAACATTAGTTACACACACGCGGACATGAACACATGTTATAACTAAAACGTTCATTCTTTCAACAGCAAATAAACAACGTTTATCTTATCCATCAATTGAGTCTTTGTTTCCTTCAATTCCATTCATTTCATTATTTTCTTGTGGCGAGCTAGGGTATATACTCTGGTCCGCTACAAAGTTGAGACGTGCATGCGCAGCACATTCACTCTTGACGTCTTGAATTCAACTGTTATAAAGTGGGTGGGAGGCTCTGAATAAATAGTTAGTGAAAGTGCCTCTCATACAAAGTGTTCTGATTGGATAATAGATCAATAACTCCACATACACTTGCACGGTTATAGTAAAAAAAAAATGTCCGCTCTTTTTTACTTCCGGTTTCTATGTCACAGATGGGACGACAAGGTATGGTCCTTTCTGATTAATGCTTATCTTCCATAGATAACATGAAATATCCCACTCCCATTTCTTAATGTTAAGAATGGCTTTCTTGTACGTTTGACTATGTTTAATTATCCATTCAAATGGACAACAGAAACTGGAAGTAAAAAAAACATAGCTGACAATCTTGACTGTAATCGCTTACACAAAAGAAAGGTGTGGGTTTGATGAACGTGTTTCTTTAGAATGAACTGGATTCGAACCTGGCACACAAAGGTTTTCAGTTTGTGTTGTAAACCATTTAGCTACTGTTGACCCAGAAAGAGATAATTATACTTGAAGTCGAAATAATAAACAGCAGTATTTTTTCATTCAACATATTTAGGTGAGAGAATATAAAAAGATGAATCCAAAAGCCACCAAGGCTAAAAAATATTGTATATCCCAGCTTTTACATTTTTAGTAATCATGTGTTCGAGTATATTTTTCTTGAATGTGAAAATGTCATTTTATGTGTTGTGTTATTGTGGAGTTGAAAGAAAGGGAAGAGAAACGGTTGGATTTACATACATACACATTTATACTTACACAGATTGTCGAAGACAGACATAAAAAGAGAAATACTAAATGCATAAGGTGGTATTTAATATGATACCATATACAATGGAATAACAGACATCTATAATATAAATCTCACCTGTCTGTTTAAATGTATGTATGTATGTATGTATGTATGTATGTAGGTATATCTCGCAAAAATTTTCGACAGAGGCGACGGATTTTCACAACATTGGTATCATTACCTTCGGACGACAAATATCAAAAAATTGGCCAAAAACATTAATTTCTTCACCCTCTACAGGGAGGGATCGTTTTTTCGTCCATATTTTCGAAAGTCATTGTCTCTTTTTGATTATCTAGCCTTAATTTGAGCATACGTCACTTTCGGTTTGATGCTGGGCACAGCAGCTAATGCGTCACTTTTTTTTTCACTTTCTTTTCCTCCTTTGCGGTATGGGTTCAAGCCTGCCTGCCTACTACCACTTGTTTTTTGTGCTCGCAATTTTCGCCCCCCCCCTTTTTTTTTTTTTGCTCAACCAATACCCTTACACACACTTCCACTTTCTTTTCCATTTTCTACAACTTTTTTTTTTTTTTTTTGCTCAACACACCTACAAACACCCGGGCAACGCCGGGCACTCAAGCTAGTCAATACTAAAGAAAGAATACATTACTGCTCTAATAGAAAAACACATATAGCCATGGGATAGAGAAATATGAGTGACAATGGATGAGTAAAGCTATTTTGTGAGTCCATGCGACTGTTACCAGAAGAGGTGCACGATTGATGCAGTATCTGGGTTTGTAAAGGCCGTGTAAAAAACAGTCAGTTGGTTGGATAGATAGATTTGAAAGAACAGACAGCTAACTTCTACACATAAATGATAAGAATTTTCTTAACTTTCAGACAGGAGATCAACTTCTCTAACGTTAGCTAAAATAAGTATAAGGGAAATAACCCTGGTATATCTCCAAGGAAACTGTTATGAAACAAGGACGTCATTTATGCTCAAACTGGAATAAATTATTTGATCAGTTTCATATTTGTGACTCCATGAAAATTATATTCTTGACCAACAGTTAAACACAATATTTCTGTTGAAAGCAAACAAGTCATGTTTATTTGAACTGACGTATCCGACGACAACAGATGCGCAAACAAAAACAAATTCAGAAATTATTGATTTTCCTTTGATGAAGAGAAGTTTCTCAAAACACTGTTTATTTAAGAGATGTAAAAATTAAGACGCCAAATTTGTTATAGCCGCCAAAAATATCCTCATGTCCATTTATTAACATTTCAAAAATATGTCATATTTATATCGTTTTCAAAATATTACGTACTTTGGATATCTTTGTCCTTTTTAGAAATGTTTTAATTAAATAATTTAATCAAATATCATACATTCAACACAATGCATAGGACACAGTTCGCACTTCCTACATATGGGTTAGAAACATATTTTAGTTGATATTTATTTGTTTTGAATGACTAAATTAAAAAAAACAAAAGAAAACTATTGGGATTTAGTCCAATTATATGTATATATTAATTTCCACAGCCAAACAACGTTGTAGCCCACAAGAGCCATGACAGTCAACAAAACGGAAGTCCAAGAGTCGAGTTTCGCCCTCATTTGGGCTCATCAGTTAGACACATCTGAACTCAGGATTCGAAACCCGAACCTCTTGCATGCGAGGCAAGCACTCTGCCAACTGAGCAAATGCCCTGCACAAAAGAAATTCTATTAACTAACAGAAATCAAGCAAACCGTGCTGAAATCCAACTGTGAAATGGACCTACTTTGTCTCGACAATGGATGTGGTCATCCAACCAGCTAATAACCCCAAGCCGATGTCTCACAAGTAGGAATTTTAACTCGTAAGGACGATGCCATCCAGAAATGCTAACCTAGTGAGCAATTAGTGATAGAATTTTCAGACTGTGAGAGATTATATAATAATTTGTATATATATATATATATATATATATATATATATACCTGGATTACACATATGTTTGGATATATATATATATATATATATATATGAACAAATGATTAATAAAACATGTTAAAAAACATCTTGAAAAAGAGTTAAAAACATATTTAATTTAAAAAAGGAAGCACAAGATCAGTGGATAGTCCTTGGATATATATATATATATATATATATATATATATATATATATATATATATATATATATATATATATATATAAAATTGTCAGTTATGTTTTACATGAATTTATTGTTCAACAGGATACTCAAATAAGATATATTGAAATTGCCTTAATCCGCTGTGTTTCAAGGAAATACATCCTTTTCATCAGAAGAAAGACATTAGCAAATGAATATTATAGCAAAGTTATGAATTTGCTGGTATTGGCATTAATTGAAACAGTATTATATGAAAGCTAGTCGTAAATGCAAAAAAAAAAAAAACGAAAAATTGTAGGTTTTCTACATACCTGGATTACACATATTTTGGATTATTACGCACATTTTGAATTATTACACACATTTTGGATTTTACTGTGAGTCTACTTGTCAACCGTATAATTCCGGATTCTTTTTATGGGAACTTTGTCTTCTGTCACTTTTTCGTCTTGATAATACTTAACCTCTCCATATCTTTTACTCTGGTTTTTAATCCTTGACATTTAATTTAACCTTTTATTTTTTAACCCTAACCCGCCCATTTTATGAACTCTTTGCACAAAATATTTTTTTGCATTTATGACTAGCTTTCATATAATGTTGTTTCACTTAGTATCAGTATTAGCAAATTCACTTGCTAAGCTATAATATTCACTTGCTAACATCTTTCCTCTGATGAGAAGAACACATTTCTTAGAAACTCTAAAGATTAAGGAGATTTTAATATATCTTATTTGAGTATCCTGTCGAACAATAAATTCATGTAAAATATATTTACTGTCTTAAGTTGCTATTCTTTTATAACAAACTCCATTTCCTATCTTGGTTGTATTGAGCGTTTTTACTTAGTTGGGATTATTATATAAATATTAATATCTATATTTACTTCAAGTTTACAGAAGATTTTGGTTTGTAAACTTAGTCTTTACTGATTGTTTTATATATATATATATTAAAAGAGTGTACAGTAGTCAATTGGACAATATAGTAATCGTTAGTAATGGAAGTTCGGTAAATTTGTTAACTTAAGTGGAACGGCTCATCAAGAACTTGTTTTTCGTTGGACTTGAAGACAGCCATATTATAGTTAGCTGGAAAGCAGGAAAACGGAAGACAATTCCACAGGCGTGCAGTTCTAAGAAAGAAGCTTTGTTCATGGAATCTACGTTTAGGTTTAGGCACAGATAAAGAGTGGGGGGAAATTATTGATAGTGTTTTCAGCTAGACGAGTGTTTCATGTGAAAGTTTGGCGAGGGGGGACCATAGATTGAAGCTCAGTTGAGCACTTGCCATGAAAATAAGGATAAAACAGAGACAAACTCACAACATCTCTTCTGTGAGATAGAGGTTGCAGGGAAGAGAAAAGGGGCATCTCCTACAAGGCTACATATATATATATATATATATATATATATATATATATATATATATATATATATATATATATTACTTGTTTTTTGGCTGGTAAAGTTCATCTCATTTTGGTTGCTATTTTCACAAAGTTCCCATAATTCATACTCGAATTGTTCACATCGAATGGACCCATGGGGCAACTGATACAGGCATTGAGAGATGGATGGTTGTCAGTTGAATGATGAAGAATATGAGGAGAGGGTTAAAAAAGGATGAACGGAACAAATAAAATTATTCATGGAGACAGTTTATGAGAAGTATTTGTTGAAAGTGGATTTAAGGACAACCGTGTTGTAGTCTGTAGGGAATCAGTTCCCTGGTGATGTATTCCACAGATGCGAAATTCCTGGAAAGAAACTGTGTTCATGGAAATTCCGTTTGATCTTAGGCACACAGAGAAATAAAGTAAACTTCTTTGCCATGGTGATAGAAAATGAGTTTTGGGTTTGTCTGCTTTTCGGCAAATCAAACTTTTAAAATTTATTTAAATATCTGAAATATCTGTTGCAAAGTATTAATTTAAGTTATTATTTTACCCATAGATTAAAAGGAGATGAAGTTTTACCTGTTTCAAGTATATCAGTACTTAAATGACAACAATAGATCCATTACGATTTGAATTCGGTACAATTGATTTGATTGGTTGCAACGGTATCAATTAGGCTAACCTGTAACATCTTAGAAAACAAATAATGGAAGATTTAGAAAATTATTAGACTGGTTATGTTATCAGTGTCCATTTTGGGGGAGGAATGCAGAATAGACACTTTAGAGTTTAACAGAACGCTAAACGTAAATTCTCGATTTTCAACAGCAAATTGTACTCATTTGCAAATGATGAAGACGAAGAAGAAGAAAGGGGAGGGGAAGGAGAGTATGAGGTGGTGATGGTGATGGTGATGATGATGATGATGATGATGATGATCATCATCATCATCATTATCATCATCATCATTCTTGCCCTTTTCACCCCTTTCTTTTCATATTTTACCTCCCATACACACAGATACCTTACCACTAACACTAACCCTAACCCAACCTTAAATCTAGGTGCAAAGATTGAAAGTATAATAAACTAGCAGAACCTGCTAACCAACCGGCGTTGCTTGGTGGAAGCGTGTCTCCCCCTCATAAAAAAGTAAAGCTGTTGTTGTTGTTGTTGTTGTTGTTGCTGCTGCTGCATGAACCTCCTCATGTTACGAACGCCTTTCAGAATAGACACCCTCAACTCCTCATGGTAAGAACGGCTATTGGAATGTCAAGAACAGGTGGAGAGAAGTAGTAGGGGAATTGAGCAATCCCCAGCTGTAAAAAAAAAAAAAAAAAAAAAAAAAAATTAATTAAAATAGCACCTATTGGAAAAAGAAAATAAATTAGATGCAGTAGACATTCCGGGTGGAGAGATGTTAAAAGAAACAAACAAACAAAAAAAATTATCGAAGCTGTGGTAATGTTGACTAGTTACTTACCGGCCTAGAAATAGTTTGTCTCAAAGTTTTATTTTGAAGAAAAAAGTATTTAAGAATGAAAACATGGAATCCTATTCTAAGGAAATGAAACAAAACTTCTTCCCTGTATTTATCATTTATTATTTTTTTCATTAATTACTGTAATACTTGGCTTCAATTGTGTCACGTATCACCATAAGAAAAAAAAATAATAAAACCAAAATAAAAAAATAAAAACTCACTCCAAAACAAACAAAAGAAGAAAACACCCCAAAAACAAATTAAGGTTTTTCAGTTCATTTCGATAATAAAAAAACAGTAAAAAGAAATAAAAAATAAAAAAGGAAAAAAACAAACAAATATATAAAACTGTTTAAATTCGATAATAGAAAAAAACTGAGAAAAATGGAGAAAAAAAACGTAAAAAAAAGAGCATGCAAAATTTAAAAAAAAGGAGATAAAAACAGAGTGTAAAAAAGAATCAAACTTAAAAATCACATAAATAACCCTGTTTAAATGTTAAAACTTTTAACAAAAAAAGAAGAATCCATTGGATGGGTGCGAACGTTAAACCCGTGGGTTATGACGTGGACCTGGTATCCATTGCTCCACATAAACGTCATTGAAATAACGTCTTATTCTATTTTAACTAACACCACTAGACTCTCATGCATGGTTGCCGAAAGGAACAATGTTAATCGACACTCTCTGAATCCATTGTGTTTTCAATAACGAAAATAATGAAACACGTTATGATACATTTATACATAATGAACCCCCGCCCCACAGAAAAGAAACGAAAACTCTCTTAGTAAGAGATTCGCCGGGCGTTTGTGTAATTACCCTCCCTTTAAATTTATTCATTTTTTATTGTTTAACGTTAAACTCATTGATGACACACTTTACTTAAAAAAAAATATATATATATAAATGAAAAAAACAAAATAATTTTTTATGACTTTTACCGTCAAGGATCAGTTTTTAATTATAACGTTCTCCTAAATTGAACACGTACTTTGTGATCATCACTGAGAAAAATCTTGTTGCAATATTTTTCTCAGTGATGGTCAAAAAATACATGTTCAATTTAGTAGAACATTATAATTGTAAACTGATCTCCGACGATAAAAGTTAGATAAAAAATTTTAATTTGAAAGGTAAGTCTGTAATCGGTGAGATGAATATGAATAAAGTCTAAATTGTGTAATTTAGGGAGGGGGAGGGGTCAATTTCCTAGACGTACGCCAGAGATTCGTTCATATTTTTCATCTCATAAGTTTTGACAATCGATTGAACGATATTTTTTATCAAATCAAATGATTAAAGGAAGAATGCTTAGACGCTTTAGTTTGTTCTTTTAATGCAGAAGACAAATGTTTACACACGGTACCATAGCATGTATTGTTAAAAAGAAAAAAAATATAGTTGCTGCAGATTTAAACTAAATTATAAATGATTTATATAAATGCGTGGCGATTGAGCCGCCAGCTTGATTAAGGACTGATGTGTTAGATTTTAGTATGATCCAGAGTAATGGAATTTCAAGTTGGCAGCCACTGATAATAGGTGGAACGTTACTGGGGAGAAATCATTATTTTCGAATAGTGAAGTGTAATGGTAGTTGTATGTGCATGAGTGTTTAATCCAGTTAATAAAGGTGTCAGATCAATATAGTTATAATATTTATGTTATTTATCCGTTTTTGACCAGGAGAGTGGGGGGACTTATCAGGTAGAGGGGAAAATACGAACTACTTCGTCAGTAGATCTGGGCAGTAGTGATCCTGTCTCTCCTAGGATGTATTATAGGATTTAATTATAACGATTAAATGTGTATAAAACTACATAGTGTAGTTACATAAGACGAGGGTTGAAGATTGAGGCATAATTAATTTGCATGTGGCATCTGTTAATGAAAACCTACAGCAATTTGATGCAGAGGGGAATTTCAAAAATCAAAATATTACATACCTGATAACAAAAACATTTTATCGGCCTCAATATTCCATTTACAGAATACCCCCCCCCCACACACAAACATAGGTTCTTAAGAAACTGAAAGTAAACCAATTGAAAACATTGCTCTTTTTTAGGCAATCGAGAAAAAAACAATAAATTGTTTGTATAAATTAAGTAAATAGTTCTGTTCGTCAAGCGTTCAGGTAACTACGTACTTCATGACTCTTGTATCTTCTTAAGTACTCTGCTGTACATATTTTTAAAATCGACATTTATGATAACAAAATGAATCATCCTCTAAAAATTACAATAAAAGGAGGCACATGTGTAGTTTAGCGGTGTAAATTATTTGACAGACAAAAAATTATAAAAAACTATTTATTTTTATATAAAACACATTAGTAGACCCTAAGGCTGAAATAAAACCCGAAAATATTTCATCTTTACTATTTTTTAAACATTTTTTATATATACTAGCAGTTCAACCCGCCTTTGCTTGGGCCCAATGTACTGTTCATAACTTGCCCTATGTGTGAATACACTTTATGTAAGATTTCAAATGTTTAGACCAAAAATTGTCTGAGTAATTTCATAGAGACGGCAGAGGTTAATATTCTTTTTTTTAAACTTTGATCCCAATTTTGACCCCCCTTAACATGTATTATTTTGGTCTCAAATCAAAAAAAAAAGTTTTACCCATGCTCAAGTTACCTACATCTTAAATTTCAAGTGTTTAGACTCAAAATTGGTGGAGAAATTTGGTAGAATCTGCAAACTCTTTCAAATTTGACCTTTTGACAGCCAAATTTTCGCCCCAAAACTGATTAAAAGGCTTGCTGCATGTCTGAATATCCGTTATGTATAAATTTCAAATGCTTAGAATCAAAATTGGCTGTGTAGTTTGCTAGACACCGCAAAGGATAAATCTTTTACATTTTGACCCCTTGGCAGTTCAAATTTTCGACCTAAACCGATGAAAAAAGCTTGCCCTATCTCTGAATACAGTTTATGTTAAATTTTCAAACGTCCAGACCAGAAACTGGCTCAGTAATCAGAGGTCAATTTTTTATTTTTTTTTTATTTAGACCCCAATTTTGACCCCTTAACATTTATATTTTGGGGCTCAAATCAAATTAAAAAGTTTGATCCATATCTAAGTAACCTACATTTAAAATTTCAAACCCAAAATTGGCAGAGGAGTTTGGTAGAGTTTTCAAAGGTCAAATCGTGGAACTTTGACCCCTCGGCAACCAAATTTTTTGCCGAAAACCAATTAAAAAGATTTTCCCAAATCTCAATACCCCTTATATCAAATCTCGAGTCTGTAGACTGAAAATTGACAGAGTTATTTGGTAGAGAAATGTACACACACACACACACATTTTCACTTTTAAAGATATATAGAATGTGTATTTAGGCAGCATGTTTTTATTCAGATAAGTATTGTTAAATAGCATGAAGTGTTCTTGCTTAATAAGCTTTCGTTGTAGTTTTTCAATTTTTCTAATTGTTTTTCTTGTTTCTCGGTTGAATCTGTGTCAGAAAGTTCCATAGTCGTCTTGTTCCATATTTTTTTTAGTTGGTCTTTGCAAGCACATTCGACTGAGTTTTCAACAGTCGTCTTCAGGCAGTTTTGATTATTGTTTGTTTAAAAATTGGATGCTTTTATATGCTTCAGTTAAAATTATATTTAAATTTCTTGAACTAGTGAAGTGTCTCGTGTGTAAAATATATTTCCTCTGATGAGTTAAAGGCAAAATAGATTCACTAATTGATATAATAATTAACTGATTGATTTTGCGCTACGAAACAGATACTGTCAAGAATTGTGAAAGTCAACTGAATTAAAGAAATAAATTATAAGATGATCAATATTATGAACTTTGGAATATAGTCGTTTGTCATTTAATTACTATATATATATATATATATATATATATATATTAAATTGTCCAAAACAAAGACATATAAATACGTAGAATGTACAAAATTGTTTACACACGCACACAAAATGGCCAGAACAGATATTTTAAAAGTCATCCATCGTGGTAAAACTGCTTTATTAAAAACTAAATGTCATAATATTATGACAGCAGAAACATTCGGAATGTATTTGATATTTAACTTCGTTTTTATTATTTACTATATTTTCCTGATTACTACTTTATTGCCCTCCCCCTCTCTCTTTCTTTCTGTGTGTGTGTGTGTGTGTGTGTGTGCGCGCGCGTGTGCATAAGAAAATCGTTAGCAATGTAGAATATCGGAATGTTGAAGTGACATGACGTATGAACAACAACAGCTAAACAAACGAAGGTCGTCTTTAGATTCGTATATCTCTTTATTTTTTATTTTATTTTTATTTTTTTTAATCTTTCATGCATAAATCAGTAAATATAAACTCACTGTTTAATATTACCGGGATGGTAAATTTCTTTGATAATTTAGAGATGTACTCCCTTTTTTTAAATAGAAAACAAACCAAAAGTCTGCTGTAAAAACCAAAGCCAGAAGATGTAGTTATTTCACACACATAGTATTTTATTCGTTTGTGTTGTGTCGTGGAACAACAGTGAAAATAAGAACAATCAAGTCGAGGTTCGGTTAAGGAACAAGTGTATTAACAATAATGTACAAAGATAGAAAAGCGTGTGCTGGGCACTCGGCTAGCAGTTGAAGTGCAGTCGCATCTCTCTCACCGGTGTTGGAATTACTAGCGCTATTTATAGTGTTAATCGGTGTAAATTCCTCTGTTCAAGGCAGGCCGGTATAACAGTATGTAAATGTAGTACGTCTTACATGTGTTTCACTGAATATCAGAAATTCACCAAACAACTCATCAGAGATAGATATGTGTTCCTCGAAAAAAAAGTTTGAGAGTTTATATCCTTCTCTCTCTCTCTCTCTCTCTCTCTCTCTCCTCCTCTCTCTCTCTCTCTCTCTCTCTCTCTCTCTATATATATATATATATATATATATATGTGTGTGTGTGTGTGTGTGTGTGTGTGTGTGTGTTAATATTTTTCAGAGGTGAAGCAACCAGTGAGGTTTTAATGAGATTAATGCAAGAGTGCTTGATACCAAAGTAGAGCATAATATACTTTTTATTTGTTTTATATAAACGCTAATATGTTGCTATACATTCATGAGCATGTTTCTGTCAGTCAATTACAAATAACTAGAGAACTATTCAGGCGATATTGCTTATACAAAAGTTAAGTCCGTAATGAAACTCCTGTAAAATTGTTATTACGAACTTAAACATGTGTATAAGCAAACCCGAATAACCTATTTCAGGTGCTGTCGTTGACCCCAACTCCAGAGTTTGACATACGCCAGCCTTAACCCTTGAACTCTTTTTGTATTAACCAACATTCACAACAAAATCACAATAGACATTAAAAATTCCCCTCTCCTAAGAATAACAAATATATTCAAAATCAAATTCGATTTTCTCATTGTTTATACGGTCCCAAGCAACGCCAGATAGCCCCGCTAGTCTATATATATAAATCTCAATCTCTTTTCTTCATAACGTTATAATTAATAGGTCGAGCTTCAAGTCATTTTTATTTACTTTTTTATTGTTGTTATTTCCGAATTTTCACAAAAAAGACATGACTGTTTCAAGACCGATGTAGTTTTCTTTTTTTTTTCTTCGTAACGTTATAACTAATAGGTCGAGCTTCCCGAAGAGAAAAAAGCATCTTGTATCCGTGCTTTTTGAAATCGGTGTGTGTAATCGCTCGGTTTAAGCGCAAAATTTAAGAAATTTGTTGTTAATAATGTTTCAATCCTTTTAAAATAGTTTTAATTTTTTTTCAATAAATGTATTTATGAATTGAAAATAAGGTTATAATTTATTTTTTGTGAGAGAACTATCACAAGGCATCCAGTCGGTTGAAAATTTACAAATATACTTTTCGCTTTTTTTTTCGGCAAAGTTATTAATAACTCTATCAAAATTCACTCTATCGACAAGTCCCCTTCCTATGGAGAGTACTGCCAAGTCTGTAAGCCTTGTCTGGCTCATTTTTGATCGAAGGTAGTTTTTTATGAGCTTCAGTTTTGAGAAAGAGCGCTCACAGTTGGCAATGTTAATAGCTTGGGTAAGGAAAATGCACAGCAAGATCACAATATTAGAGACGAAATTTTTGTATAAAGTTCAAAAGTTCAAGAGGTCTATTGATTTTTCATATTTCCTGAAGCTTTCAAAATACTGTAATCTCTTCCTTTCGGCAAAGAATTTATCTTTTCTTATATCTTTGTCAACTTCACCAAGCTGACAATCATAATTATCATCAAGCAGATTTGACGGTGTAAGAAAAGTGTATTTATTTCCAAGATTGTGAACTTGTTGAAATCTGCAAGATATTTCTTCAGTCAACCTGTCTACGACAGACAGCATTTCTCGTCTCAACTCAGTATCAAACCCCCAGTGCTGCATCAGTCAATCGTTCACCACCCATTCTTTCTTTTTGCGGATACGATGCGCCATGCTTGTCCCCATTTCAGAGCAGAGTTTTTTGACTCATCTATTGCAGTGTCCACCATCTTTTCTCTATTCTGAAGAAGGCAATCTATCAACGCCGTCAGGCTGATAGAACTTTGTTGCAGATCTAGCCCTTTTCTTGAAGATACTTCTGGGCATTATTGATTTCTGGGAGAATAGTTTCCCAAAGGCTCAGAAATAAAAGAAACGGAAACACCAATACCGAATTGAGAAATAAAGATGCATCTGATTTTGTGGTTGCATTTTCTCCTTCTTCTGTGAGCTGTTCCAGGGCAATGACGACTTCCAATAATTTTTTTAGCACAACATTTACAGAATCTGCTAGACTACTCCATCTAGTTTCCACAGTCTGCTTGACACTTAGACTGGTCAACTGAATCAAGACGTCCCAGCAATGTGTAGATCCAGAAAAGAACGAGAATAACCGATCAAGTATGCCAAAAAATGTAACAGAATGAACCGCTACAGAAACGGCATATACACAAGCCAGATTTAATGAATGGTTAGAGTATGGCAAAAATAGAGATTTGGGCTGATTTCGGAGATTCGTTTCTGCACACTTGATCGGTGGCCTGCCAAAATAGCAGCATTATCAAGTGCCCTCCAATACAGTAACCAATCTGAATTCCATCGTTCTCCAGTTCTCTCAAAATAAGTTGAGAAATGTCCTCTGTGCTTTTACCTTTTGTCTCGATGAAGCGGAGAAACGACTCCTCCACTCTTACTTTATTTTCGTCAATTTGTACGTAGCGCAACACTTCACTCATCTGATCCTTGTGAGATACATCAGAAGTGCTATCAAAAATTATGCAAAATATTTGCTTTCCTTGATCGGAGCGATGATTTTCTTTCTCACCTGCTTTGCCAAAATGCTCACAAATTCATTTTGAATGTCTGGTGACAGATAAGAAGTAACGATTTTCTTTCCCAAGATAACTTTCACGAAATGTCCACGGAGCACAGGATCATATTTGGCCAATAAATTTACAAATTCTAAAAAATCCCCTTTGATTTCTTGATCTCTTTCATCATTATGGATGTCTTCCCGGTGACCCCGTCGTGCCAGATTCTGCTTCGCGAGAAACCTGATGATGTCCAGCAATCTAGCTAGAATTTTCTGCCACTTTCGTTTTCTTCTCAAAAAGATGTTGCTCTACTTTGTCAACTACCCTTCCTTCAGTAAGTCGGATCTCTAGATCCTCCCAGTTGAGAAACGCTTGAGCATGAGATGTGCTAACTTCATGTTCATATACTTTTGGGTTTAATTTCCACGAATTTGTAAAACCGACATCAGCAGAAAAACTCGACAGTCCAGTTGGAAACAGTCTGCAGCAGAATGAAAATAAGGCTTCTCTGGAAGGAGAATGCACCATCAATGTTCTCAAAATTTTCTCATGTTGCACGATTCCCGATAGAACCATTTTTTAGTTAGCTTCAAACGTCGCCTTTTGTTTTTGTTCCTAGTTGAACTACTTCCATGAATTCATGATCAAGGTGCTGCACAGCGTCAGATCCCTGCCGAACAAGCATAGCGCGAATTTTACGATTAATCTCAACCGGTCATAAACCAACATCTGTAAAATCGGTTGCAGTGTATGTTTTCGTGCCATGATTACCTTTCCAATTCTTCAACTTCAGGCGCATCATCATGATTGACAGTTTTTGATATATCAACACTGTTAATGTCGACTTCCGAAGTAACAGTATCAACGTTAGTAACATCGACTTCATCTTCGGTTTCAGCATCATTTTCGACTTTCGTTTCGGCCATTTCAGCCATAAAAGTCTTTTCCATGAATTTTAACAGCCTTTATTCTTTTTTGCTTCCCTTTCTTTTGTTTTTTGCTTTTTACAGAATGCCACACCACTCTCCATTCTCTTTATTACGGTATTTTTTTTGAAAATTCACACAAATATTTTGAAAAAAATTAAAAATTCTATTTTTTAAAATAGCACGGCATTTCTCTGCATAAGCACCTTCTTGTGTTGTTCCGAACTAGTACCACAAAAAGTGATATTCGCCCTCCATAAAATCATTTTTCTGAGATGCCTAATCCTAAATATATATATATATACAGAGAGAGAGAGAGAGAGAGAGAGAGAGAGAGAGAGAGAGAGAGAGAGAGAGAGAGAGAGAGAGAGACCGTCACTACCCTCCCTCTAAAACAAGAAACTTACGGGGAAAGAGTCTCTCATTTTATTTTCTATTTTAAACATGTTTAAATATATGTTTTTGAACACTTTTCCATTCTGTTGAGTATTTTATTTTCTATTTTTGAGCAGTTCAGTTTTCAAACATGTGCGCGAAAACAAATCTGAAAACGAAGCTCCTCGCTCCTACCTCACAAAGACGAAGAGAGGTGCACGTTTCGCTTTTTTGAATTCTTACGACTCTTAAAAAGTTAATATTTAAAGTGAAATAAAGTGTTTAAAACTACTTTAAAATACCAATAAACAATTCAGGTAGGTTGCAAAGTAACTTTTATAGACAATGGTAACATTTATTTGTTGTATATTTGATTTTTTTACTACTTTTTCGAATCTCTCAGAATTGTAAAGCAACACCCTAAAAATAATTAAAATCTTATTACCAGAATTAATTCATCATAATAAATTTTGGTTTAATCATAAATAAGTTAGTGATTATAAAATTTTGTTAATAGTTTGAAAAAATCAATTACTCTGTGATTGTTTGAATCTTGACAGAAATTCGGCAGTATTTAAACTATCGAATAGAAAACCACTTAAATAGTATTTGAGGTGTAGCGCTTAGTTCCCATTTAAAATTATATCCCCTGATATGACGATCATAAAATCTGTTTACAGTCGATTTTTACTCCGTACTTGCTTAATGTTTCTACAATTCCCAAATTACGTAATTTCCTGTTGCTAATTTTCTGTTGTATCATATAATTATCAGTGATGTTTAAAAGTATTTTTCTGGACAATTTTTCAACATTTTTTGGAACATGTAAATCAACTGCTTTCTTTGAAAGGTTACCTAGAGAATTTATGAAGCCTTTTTTAACACTTTCTTTTACAAATAAAATAAATTTACATCGTATTTTGATATTATAATCATTTTAGTTTTAGTGATAATTTAAAACAATAAATATTTATCATTAGTACGAATAATGAAAAATTAAATTAAAAATTTTAAACAATCGGTTTTGGAATCGTAAATTATGGACACATTTTTCCGATTCTGATACAAAAGTCCCAACGTTTTACAAAATTTTCGGTATAAAATTTCAGATTTTTTGTTAACTTTTATTTATTTTTTCTATTTTCCACTTTTACCCTTCTCAAAACGCCGCCCCCTTATATGTGACGCTCATAAAATAGGGACACATTTTTCTGATTCTGATACCTCCAAAAGTTCCGATTTTTTTTTTTTTACAATCTTTTCGGTAAAAAATTAAAAATTTTTGCTAACTTTTTCTATTTTTACCCTCTCAAAATTCCGCTTCCATGACATGGGCCGCTTGTAAAATAGGGACATTTTTTCCGATAGTGATACCTCCAAAAGTTCCGATTTTTAAAATAACTTTTCGGTATAAAATTTAAGATATTTTGTTAGCTTTTATTTATTTTTATTTATTTTTTCTATTTAAAAATAGAAAATAGAAAAAATGCCGCCCTCTGAGATGGGCAACTCGTAAAATCGGGACACATTTTTCTGATTCTGATACCTCCAAAAGTTCAGATTTTTTACAACATTTTCGATAAAATGTTCCGATTTTTTGTTAGCTTTTATTTAGTTTTTCTATTTTCTATTTTTAACCTTTAAAAATACCGCCCCTGACGTGTGCCACTCATAAAATAGGGACACATTTTTCTGATTCCGATATCTCTAAAAGTCCCGATGTTTTACAAACTTTTCGGCATGAAATTTCAGATTTTTTGTTAGCTGTTGTGTCGTGGAACAACAGTGAAAATAAGAACAATCAAGTCGAGGTTCGGTTAAGGAACACGTGTATTAACAATAATGTACAAAGATAGGAAAGTGTGTACTCGGCTAGCAGTTGAAGTGTAGTCGCATCTCTCAGCGGTGTTGAAATTACTAGTGGTATTTATAGTGCTAATCAGTGTAAATTCCTCCGTTCAAGAAAATACGTCTGGGAAATTCTCTTTTAACTCCCTCTAAAGTTTTTCTGCCACCACATTCGAATCGTCAACCTTTTGGCAAAATGAGCTTAAAGATCTCTTCCTGATCTACATCAATGACCTCCCTAAACACATACTTAAATCATTCGTTGACATCTATGCTGATGACACGACCATCTACGGCAACACATCAAAGGCTGTAAATGACAAAGTTCTCTCTGATTCTCTCTCCTCTGATCTCGAGCGCGTGGTTCAGTGGGGGAAGATGTGGCTGGTTACCTTTAATGCATCCAAAACCAAACTCCTATCCTTACATCATCAACGTTCTGATCCTCAGCTGGCATCAATTGTGATGGATGGCTCTCGTCTGGGTGAGGCCCCGTGTTTTGACAAGCTTCTGGGTTTGACCTTCACTCCTGATCTGAAATGGAACATGTACATCAAGTCTGTTGCCAAGGTCGCTGGAAAGATGGTGGGATCCTTCTACCGCTCCAGAAGATATCTCACTACTGATGCAATTCTCTATCTATATAAAAGCCAAGTACGTCCAAGGATGGAATACTGTTGCCATATCTGGGCAGGAGCTGCCAAAAACAGCCTATCATGCCTTGACAGAGTACAAAATAGACCTTGTGGCTTAGTGGGGGATGCCCTTTTCTCTACCCTGCAACCTCTCTCCCACAGAAGAGACGTTGCGAGCCTATCCTTGTTTTATCGTTATTTTCATGGCAGGTGCTCGTCTGAACTCCAATCTCTGGTCCCCCCTCGCCAATCTTTCACGAAAAACACCCGTCTAGCTGAATCCACTGTGAAAAATTTCTCCCACTCTATATCTGTGCCTAAATCAAAATGCGGATTCCATGAACAAAGCTTCTTTCTTAGAACTGCACGCCTGTGGAACTCTGTTCCGTCTGCCGGACTACAACTTGGATGTCTTCAAGTCCAATGTTAACAAATTCCTAATGAACCGCCCCCTTAATTAAACATGTCATCAAATCTCCACACTAACGTAATGTACTTGCAATAACCCTTATCCCTGAGTGGCTTCCGGGCCTTGATAAGTGGTGATCACTGTGTAAAAAAAAAAAAAAAAAAAAAAAAAGGCAGATCTCATAGTCTAAACTTTTCGAACAAATCAGTTCCAAAGAGGTTGTTTGATTTTTGCATGGCAAAAATTCTTGCTTTTTCAGCCCTGTTCTGGAAAAAAATATTCGTCACTAATTCTCCTTCGAAGGTAATTTTTTCGCCACTGATGCTTCTCGTCATTTTATGTGATTTAATCATAGTAGGTCTCCCAAGCCTCTTCCATGTCTGTACATTAATAATGGAAATGTCAGACCCACTATCAAGCTGTAGCCTGTGGGAACATGATGAGAATTAACAGCGAACCGGATGTTAACGTATCCACCATGAGAGACAAAATGAAAAATCGTCTTTTCCATATGGCTCCACGCATCGCTTCCACTTGGGAAGAAAAAACTAAGATAACCACAAAATAGTTATCGGCCAATGGCAGAGCTCCGCGCCTAAAATAAACACCTCAAATATCACAGTCACTGGGAGCCAGTTTGCCACTATAATACGAGGGATTTTAGGGAACCAGAAGAGATGGAGGAGGAAAAAGAAGACAAAGACGCCGGACTGCTAGCTGCTGATGAAAGAAGTCACCCGCTTTCCAGTTACAAGCCAAGACATGCATCACCGATAGCAGGATGACCGGCCTACCAGAGGAGAGATGGAGGAAGTAAAAGAAGATGAAGATGCCGGGCTGCTAGCTGCTGATGGAAGAAGTCACCCACTTTCCAGTTACAAGCCAGGACACGCATCACTGACAGCAGGATGACCGGCCTACCCCTACTACATCCATCATCCAAAAGATAAGTTACGTTTACGAACATTCATTCCTTGTCAATTCATACATACCTACAAACATTTTACGAACATTCATTCCTTGTTAAATCGTACATACCTGCAAACATTCTACGAACATTTCACCATAATACAAACTGTTAAATATCTCCATCGGACAATCCATTCTTCGTTAAATCACATTCCATCCTAGGAGCACTTTGCCTCTTCTAATACAAAGTGTTAGTAGTAAATAAAATCGGTTCTTTGTCTGTCTTTAATTATATGGAGTCAGAATCTACACACTTCCAACGTTGTTCATTTCATGTATTCTTTGTTGTGACCTCTATGGCATCCTTTCCTACCCCTAATCCTTTTATAAAAACCAAGGCCATAAGCCTTACTTTCTTTTTAAACATTTTGACCTGTACATATTTCCGGATATTTTTGTTCCTCAGGTTCAATTTTCGTAAGTTTAATGGATGTCTTTCTGCCAGATTTTTTTATACAATGTGATGCTTTATGCCCTTTCTGGTGGCAGTTGTCACATTGTTTCAATTTGTAGGGACACTCATTATACCAATTTTTATTTCCACACTTCCAACATGGTCCAGGTGGATCTTTTCCTTGTTTCTTTCTCTGGTTATTTTTTGAAGTCGAATTTTTCTTTTGATGGATCTTTTTAATATGCGACACTCCGCTTTCCTCTATGTCACGACTGTCTTGTTTCAATGCAATAAACTGTTCACAGTCTTCCGCTAAGTTTTGTAGTTTTTAAATTCGGCTCGTTTTTAAGTTTATTTAAAACACGACGCCTGATTTCGGTGTCTTTATTTAAGACCAACCCTTCTAAAAATATTAAACTTTTAAAATTATCAGATAATAATTCCTCCAGTTTAAAATCGTCGCAGTGTTTGTTCACTATACTTGCATAAGTAGTGTAGTCGTCTTCCTCTCTTCTAGTAACATTCATACATTTATATCGCCTATGAAAAAGAGACGTTTTCGCAAAAAACAGTTTTATAAGTAGCGTAACTGTTTCCTTAACAAAAGCCTAACTTTTTTCGCGTCTGACCAGTGTTACATATGCGATAAAAGGGGTGGTAAGGCAATTTATAACGTAGGGATATGAACAGAAACTTAATGATAAAAACAAATATCGTTTACCTTTGTAACACGTTGCCAAAAGGGGGGGGGGTAAAAGGGAATGTACGAGAAAGCAGAAACCCAAAACATCCATCCATTAATATGGGAGGGGAGATTATCTTCAAAAGCGTCCTGAATTGATAATTGAGCACGGGACTTTTACTAAGTAGATATCAATAAGCCCCTTGTACCCATTCCCTCCCTCTTTTTTTTTTTAATGGAGAGTAGATAATACAGTGGATGTGTTATCGGCAGCTCCAGTAACTCTCGCTTCTTTTTTTTTGTCCGTCAGTCCTCATGCAAATGAGTGATTTTTCTGACAAAGGGTAAAGAAAAAGCTGCTTTAAAGGTCGGTAGTACTTGGTAAACAGTAGTCTGAGATGTCGGAAATTTTTCTGTCTCTACGTCTATCCTTGTGGCCATGTCACTAGTAAGGGTGCTGAAGGTAAACGTTTTGTCTGGGCTGACGTTATCCGCCTGATAGTCAGGGACCCGAACCTTGGATTAACCACTAAGGAGGCTGTCCGATCAGCAGGCGCAAAGTACTGGGACTGCTGTATTGCCATTTGGTGAATGGACTCTGGACCATGCAGTAGTCTCTGTTGGGGCCTCTCGATGCCATACTAGTGGGTAATTGTTTCGGCTTTACCTTTTCATGTGCTAAGAAAAAAAAAATTCTTTTTAATTTCCTGTCTTTTTCTCTCTTACTTTCCCTCTCTGTACTGCTCTAACCAAGTATGCGGACCTGTTCCACAAATCCCAAAACCTCAACATGAAACATCTCCAGAAAAAAAACTTGAATAAACCTGGAACCCCATCTTCCAACGTAGACCCCTACTACCATGTCTCCTTCTCCAACATCAGGGGTCTACGTTCCAACCTTCCACAGGTTGAAACACAATTACAGGAGACGACACCGGACATATTCTTTCTAAGTGAAACTGGAATAGGGCCGACCACTTCCCTAGATGAGTTCATAATTAACGCATAATCTAACTTAACATCTAAATCTGACCCCCAAGATCGCCATGCGCATGGAATATGTGCCTACATTAAAGATGGCTTCCCATGTGGCAGGGATATCTCTAGAGAAGATCCTAATTTACCTTATATGTGCTTCTGGGTTGCACTTGCTTACACCACTGCATTTATACTTGCCCTCTATCGGCCCCACAATAGTGGAGTTACTATCTTTAAGAGCATATCTGAGAAAATAGACCACATCCTGTCTGCACACCCCATGGCTAACATCTATATCTGTGGTGACTTCAACATCCATAACGTGGAATGGCTGACCCAGTCAAATAAGACGGACGATGAGGAGAGGTTCTGTCATGATTTTGCCATTGCTTATGACCTCACTCAGATTGTTCGTGAGCCCACTCGTGTGCCCAATACTACAGGTCAATATGCAAGCCTCCTAGACCTTTTTCTCTCAACTTCCCCTGAGCTATGTTCATGTTCCGTTCTTTCTCTTCTAGGATCTACAGACCATTCCATCATAAGTTAAGATAAAAACGAAATGTAATAAGTCCCCAAACGTACCCCTCCACCGTACTGTATACCGATACTCCATGGCTGACTGGGATAGCTTCCATACATTTATATCTGATCTACCTCTGCATTCCATGTTTAAAAAGGAAGTGTCCTCTATAGTATCAGACCTGACCGAATGGTTAATTGTAGGCATAGACCGATTCATACCATCGAAAAAATTCCAACAAAAACCTAACAGCCAGCCATTGTTCTCCCCAGAATGTGTTGCTGCCATTACGCACAGAAATCACTTTTTCCATAGCTACCAACGTAATAGATGCACTGAGACTAAAGCTACTTTCAGGAATGCCAGCAACCACTGTAAAAGAGTAATAAAAAATGCAAGAGAGCTATATGCTCAGTCTGTTAAATCCAAGGTAGCTGATCAGCGGCTTGGTTCCTACCAGTTTTGGCAAATAGCAAATAGGATCCTGTACAGAAGTGTGCGTTCTATTCCAACCATTATCAACGGACCAGAGGTCATCTCCTCAGCTTCAGACAAGGCCAAACTATTTGCCAAGAACTTGGCAGCTAATTCTACCCTATGCGACGAAGGCCATCACCTCCCCATATTTCCTCCTATAACACAGAACATGCTAGGTAACAATCAAATATCTGTGTATGAGGTCGCCAAGCTAATCAAGAACCTTGATTCCAGTAAAGCTACTGACCCTGACGGCATCCCAATTATAGTGTTAAAAAAGCTTCAACCATAACTTGCTCCCATACTTACGAAACTGTTTAAACATTGCCTTAAGGAGAAGTACTTTCAACACCTTGGAAAACCTTATCAGTATACCCTGTATTTAAGAACTCAGGTGATAAGTCATCTCCCTCTCAGTACAGACCAATAAGTCTCCTGTGTGTCATGAGTAAGTTCCTGGAATCCATATTAAATAGAGAAATAGTTAACCACCTCAGCAGAAATAACCTTCTTAGTGACACGCAATACGGTTTCCGTTCTGCAATATCTACCACAGATGTGCTAACGGTTATGTCTCATAGGATTAGTGAATCTCTTGACAAAGGCTTCCTTTCCAGGGCAATTGCTCTTGACATATCAAAGGCCTACGACAAGGTATAGCATAAAGGCCTACTTCACAAGATCTCCAGCTACGGTATAACTGGAAATATTCTCTCTATCATTAAATCATTTCTATCTGATAGGTTCATAAGAGCAGTGGTTGATGGACAAAAATCAGAGGCCTGCAGTATAAATGCTGGAGTCCCTTAAGGGTACATCCTGGGGCCAACTCTCTTCCTGATCTACATCAATGATCTCCCTAAACACATACTTAAATTATTCGTTGACATCTATGCTGATGACACAACCATCTATAGCAACACATCAAAGGCAAAGCTCTCTCTGATTCTCTCTCCTCTGATCTCGAACGAGTGGGTCAGTGGGGAAAGACATGGCTGGTTACCTTTAATGTATCTAAAACCAAACTCCTATCTTTACATCATCAACGCTCTGACCCCCATCTGGCATCAATTGAAATGGATGGCTCTCGTTTAGGAGAAGCCCCATGTTTTGACAAGCTTCTGGGCTTGACCTTCACTCCTGATCTGAAATGGAACTCGTACATCAAGTCTGTTGCCAAGGTCGCTGGAAAGATGGTGGGATCCTTCTACTGCTCCAGAAGATATCTCACTACTGATGCAATTCTCTATCTATATAAAAGCCAAGTACGTCCAAGGATGGAATACTGTTGCCATATCTGGGCAGGAGCTGCTAAAAACAGCGTATCCTGCCTTGACAGAGTACAAAATAGATCTTGTGGCTTAGTGGGGGATGCCCTTTTCTCTTCCCTGTAACCTCTCTCCCACAGAAGAGACATTGCAAGCCTATCTTTGTTTTATCGTTATTTCCATGGCAGGTGCTGATCTGAACTCCAATCTCTGGTCCCCCCTCGCCAATCTTTCACAAAAAACACTCGTCTAGCTAAATCCACTATCAAAAATTTTCCCCACTCTTTATCTATGCCTAAATCAAAACGCGGATTCCATGAACAAAGATTCTTTCTTAGAACTGCACACCTGTGGAACTCTGTTCCGTCTGCCTGCTTCCCTCCTGACTACAACTTGGATGTGTTCAAGTCCAACATAAACAAATTCCTGATGAACCGCCAGTTAAGTAGACACTTTAAATATCCACACTAATCTACTGTACTTACAATAACCCTTATCCCTGTGTGGCTTCCGGGCCTTGATAAGTGGTCACCACCTTGTAAAAAAAAAAAGTATTTTTCTCTTTATCGCATAGGGGACACAGAAAAAAATAAAACAAGTGGATAGAGATACAAGGACGAACACAATAAAAACGCGATGAAATAACGAGGTAACAGACACTTTTCCAAATGATACAAAAATAGATTTATTTAAGATAATAAAAAAAAGGAAGAATTTAATGAAAGAAAAAGAAATGTATTCAAAGTTATGGAATCTGAAGTATATCTACGTGTATTGAAATGAGCGGAAGTCTTGTGGGGGGGGGTGATCAAAGTCTTTGCACTTACAGGTCCCTTTTGTTTTCCACCAGTTTTTTTTGTTTCTTTTGCTGGTGTATTTCACAACTCGTCAACGACGCAGTTAATCCAAGATATTTCCTTCGGTGGGGGAAAAGTTTGAATAGCAAATTCACGTGTTCTCTTTTCTTGCTCGCACTTTATACATCTGTCTCTTTCGTGAGGGATAAGGGATCACATCGTCCACGTCAATACATCAGCATCTCCTTTGCATGATGGGGAAGAAGTCAACCCCCCTCCTCCCACGAGGAGGGATTTCTTAACAGGTTGGCGACCCAAACCGAAAAGAACGATTTTCGCTAGTGTCCAGTTAATAGACATTCGCTCAATTCAAAACAACTACTGTATTAGTCTATCTTGTGGGAATCATGTTTTATTTTACCTCGGTGACAAAATATAAAAACAAAAAACAAACGATATATTTCGTCAACCTAAAATTAAATATTTAAATTTTGATTTAAATACATAATCCAATTTAAAGATTAAGTCACACGCCCCCCCCCACCAGAAAAAATGAAAAATGGTATGCTGGGCTTTTTCATAAAATTTAGGACAAGTAGTGCACGCAAATTTCCACTGCCTTGGAAAACGGTAACCTGAGTGGGAGTGCCTCCAAGTATTTATTTGACGGATGGCCTTGATACCAATTTTTATCTCAGCGAAAATTATTTCTCTTAACTTTATTCTTATACCTGTCACCGTCTTCATCATTTTCGTCACTTGGTGTATCTTTATTAATATCACGTACATAGTTGCCGTCATTATTCTCTCCCCGTCATCCTTACTATAATCGTATACTACATCTACATTTCTCATCTTGTCTTCATGATTATCACCATCTTTGTTAAACTCATCATTATTACTGTCTCCATCATTGTCGTCACTATGGGTCGGCTTATTCTCGATATGGTCGTCAATGTTTTCCACACTTAACTCGTCTTTCTCACTATCGTCGTTATCTTTCTCTTTCGAGTTATTAATTGAAATTTCATCCGCTGCTATGAATATTTTCTCGTATGTTCTATCTCCGTCACATGGTTCATTCTCGCAAGTAATATTACCATCATCTTCATTGTTCGGTTTGTTTTCATCAACATCACTCTCATCATCGTCGTATTCATTATTACCGTCTCCATCATTGTCGTATTCGTTACTACTATTGTCGTTTATGTGAACTTCACCAACCTTCTTTCCAACACAGGAAAGTTTAGTCTCACTGGCTTCCTTAATGAATTTCTCCCCCTTAGATATTCTTTTACTACCGCCGTCGTCATAATCAGTATCATCTAGCTTATAACTGTCGTCCTCCTTGTATTTTGATATATTATCGTGGTCCTTATCACCTTTATCGTCTAATTTCTCCTTACTGTCGTTTTTAGCTTTTTCTTTCAATTTATTCTCACTAATATCATCGTCTCTGTAGTTTATTTTGTTTATTCTGTCATTGCTATTACTTGACTTAATTGGGTTAGGACAAACTAGTTAGGGTGGGAAGTTTGTAGAACTATTTGTAAACATGGCTACTGCACCTATATGTTCGTCTATCAACGCCTTCATTTCTTCCATACTAGTCGCTAGACTGATTTTTATATTAGTTTTCTCTGTCTCTATGCGGATTTTCTCTTCAGCTGTCGGTACTAATTTTAACATGGCTTTATCGAATACTTTATTTTCCACTAAGTATATTATTACTATTCTTTCCAATTGCGTCTTCCTCATATTGGGTGTGACGGCTAAGTTATAATGTTTTCCAATTAATATAATGTCGTCTTTCTTTAAACTACGTAGTCCTTCGAATGTGGGAGATTCTATGAAGCTATCTACTTCTGTCATAACGTTTTTATTTCGGTTTTTAAGATATTCTTCTACTATGGAATTAATTCTGCTCTTCGAAGAGCAGGTCTAACACTTAGTCCATAATGTCTCCCTATTGTCACAATGACGTTCTTGGGTCATTTTTGAAGGCATTCGCATGAAGGCAACTTTAAAAATACTTCTACACTAGTCATTTTTCTATCCCCTAAACCTATCAACTTTGCTATTTCTCGCTTGTTTCGTCTGTCCAGTGTGTCTCACCTACAAACAGATTATATGGCTTGTAGCCCCCAGTTATTTAACTCACAACTAGATTAAAATTTCCTGGACGAGAGCACCATTTGTTACATATGCGATGAAAGGGGTGGTAAGGCAATTTATAACGTAGGGATATGAACAGAAACTTAATGATAAAAGAAAATATCGTTTACCTTTGTAACACATTGCCAAAAGGGGGGGGGTATAAGGGAATGTATAGGAAAGCAGAAACCCAAATATTTTTCTCTTTATCACATATGTGACACAGCAAAAAAATAAAACAAGTGGATAGAGATACAAGGACGAACACAATAAAAACGGTCTCTTTTGTCCCCCCCCCCTTTTTTCGTTTCTTTTGCTGGTGTATTTCACAACTCGCCAACGACGCAGTTAATCCAAGATATTTCCTTCAGTGGGGGAAAAGTTTGAATAGCAAATTCACGTGTTCTCTTTTCTTGCTCGCACTTTATGCATCTGTCTCTTTCGTGAGGGATAAGGGATCACATCGTCCATGTCAGTACATCCGCATCTCCTTCACATGATGGAGAAGAAGTCAACCCCCCTCCTCCTACGAGGAGGGATTTCTTAACAAGTTAGCGACCCAAACCAAAAAGAGCGATTTTCGCTAGTGTCCAGTAAGAAAGGGAAAGGGGAAGCGATACCACTTCCGTTCCCTCCTCTTCCTTTCTGCTTTACAATCCGGTCTAAAAATAGATTTGACGAAATCTCTAGCCGGTAAAGTCTCTGCAAGTTTTAAAGGGGGATACATTAGTAGACTTTCGCTCAATTCAAAACAACTACTATTAGCATATCTTGTGGGAATCATGTTTTATTTTACCTCAGTGACAAAATATAAAAACAAAAAACAAACGATATATTTCGTCAGCCTAAAATTAAATATTTAAATTTTGATTTAAATACATAATCCAATTTAAAGATTAGGTCACACCAGGTACCACAATCCGATATAAAAATATCCTCATATCGTCTATAGTACTGGGCGAAAGTGACATCGTCTTCTGGATTATAATTTAAATTTTCAATAGCAGCTCACACAGCTGTTTGAGAAAATGCATTATGATTATCTTCCACTTTATATAACTGTGTCGCCTCCAGAATTTTCCTTTGTTCCTCCTGTGTTTTCATCAATATTTCCTTGAAGCGTTTCTGTTGTTGAAGCATTTTTTCTTCACATGCTTGTTTAAATCTCTCTTCTCTTTCTACTTGTTGTTGAATTTACTGCTGTTGCAATGCGAGATTTTGCTCTGCCTGGAATTGGAACAATTCCAACTATGAATCCTTGAATTTCGCATCCATCATACGAATTCAGTTTACAATTTACACTTGTATTAAATAAATATTCCTTAGTAAAAAAAAAATCAACCAAGTTTGCTTTCTCAATTCTTTTGTTGGAAGAACAACAGTTTAGCAGTCCTTTTGCAACTTAATTTGTTGAACGCTATATTTCTAGTCTTACTAGAAACAATCCAGTGAAATAACATTTGTTTAACATCTTTTTTTTATTTGCACGCGTTTTTATGTAGCAAAAATAAAATCCGTCGCTTTAAATATCCGACGAATTCGTATGGGAAACTTTTTTTCTTTTTTACCCTCTTTGTCTTTTGCAAAAAATGACTTGATTCTTTATGTGTTTGCTAAGCACAAATGACGTACGCGAATAATTATTTGCACGGGCTGTCTCTTTTTCTTGTTCTTTTTTTTTTCAAATCCCAGATGTTATTGAAATAATGATAAGCTTACACGGTATTTGCTAGTTGGTTTTGAACATTTAACTTTGCAGAAGAAAATTCTTGCCGTAGGAAAAATGGCTTCTGGTGAAGAAAAAATGAACTAAAACACTTGGTAAGTGTGTTCAATTATCAAATAATTGACAACATTCGCGTTTTTCGCTGCAGATTTTGGTAACAAATTTTTTCCTGTCGCCAAATTACTATCGTAGTAATTACTTCGCTGTTAATCCTTGTGTATCCCAATATCTGTTGAAATGATGAAGGTGTTCTGCCATAAAAATTTTACGAATCTTTATTTCAATCACTTTTGGTGATTCTCTGCAGTGATGATCGTTTCGATTCCTTGTCGCCAATCTGTTGTGTCGTGGAACAACAGTGAAAATAAGAACAATCAAGTCGAAGTTCAGTTAAGGAACAAATGTATTAACAATAATGTACCAAGATAGGAAAGAGTGTATATCTGTTGGGTACTCGGCTAGCAGTTGAAGTGCAGTCGCATCTCTCTCACCGGTGTTGGAATTACTAGCGCTATTTATAGTGCTAATCGGTGTAAATTCCTCTGTTCAAGGAAGGCCAGTATAACATTAGCTTTCATTTATTTTTATTTATTTTTTACCCTCTCAAAATGCTGCACCCTGGCACATGCCGCCCGTGGTGGACCCCCCCCCCTCCCGTTGCTATGCCACTGCTTCTATCACTTCTTTTTATACATATCACACACATTCCTTCAAACAAACTACATGTCTTTATTAAATATCTTATACCAAACTCAATAAAATTTAATTACTTACCAACTTGTATGCTTTTAACGTGCTGAAACTGCAAGTTTTATTTATTTCAGAATTTATTTTTTGTGTTTGTAAGTCTTAAAAATGGCTTACTACATTAAGCCAAAAGCTTTGAAATACTTTTACTTATTTTGAAATAAATATTTTAAAACAGTTTAGGAAAGTTAAAAGTATACAGGTCGGTCGAACATTAAATTGTAATGCGCTTGGCTAAAGCTATTAGTTATATTTTTAAAAAATTATTTTTGATTTCTTTGCTGTTAACTATAAAATCTAGGCGCTTAATGGAAAATGGGCACATCCATATTGGATTTTGCAGGATGTGGAAAACAGTTCTTGACAAAGTTTTATATTGAAATGAAAAAGCCAAAAATTTAAAACAGTTCCAGAATTTAAAAAATTAAAACTATACAGATCGGTAGAAAATTAAGTTTTATTTCCTTTGGTAAAAGTTATTCTTTGTATATTATAATTTATAGTGGTATCAGTTGACATCACATTTAAATCCCAACCTCAAGGTTAGGAACCATTTCTCAAAACAACAAGGTACTAAAACAGGGCTGACTGGGAAGCCATTAGAGAATACATTTGAGATGGCCTGTGGACCAATATCTTCTCTCTTCCTGCTGAACAGTGTGCCAATGAAATAACTGAATAGTGCAAAGTGGGCATTGAAGTACATGTTCCTACACGGAAATATTATAGCAAGCCCCACTCCCTCACATGGTTCAATACAGATTGTGCAGCTGCCATTGCACAAAGACAGCATGCATTCCGCCAGTTTGTACGTCATAAATCAAATATAAAAAGGCAAAAATTCGTAGATGCTAGAAATCATTGTAAGAGTGAAATAGCAACAGCTAAACGAAAGCATGCTGAAATAATCAGGGAACACATTGAATCACAAAAGATAGGAACTCGTGATTTCTGGAAAATTTATAATAGTGTAGTGAATAAATAGCAATCAGTAATTTCCCCACTATCCAACAACCAGAACGTTGCATGCATGGCAATGGAGAAGGCGGAACTGTTTGCCCAGCGATTCACCTCCAACTCCACCTTAGAGCCAACAACTAACTCCTTCCCAAATTTCCCTATGCAGACTGAAGCCACATTAGATGATGTAAAAATCACCCCTTCTCACGTCCGCAATATCATAAAAAACTTAAACACTTCAAAGGTGTGTGGGCCTGATCTCATCCCTGCATTACTAATTAAGAAATGTTCAGCCGAGCTAGCCCCCATACTTTCCAAGCTCTAATGAAAATTAAATCATACGGTATAACTGGACGTATACTAAATATAATTAGATCCTTCTTAGACAATAGAAGCATACAGGTTGTTATTGATGGACGTACATTCAAGCAGCATAACATAAATGCAGGAGTGCCTCAGGGTCGATCCTTGGACCATTATTATTCCTGATATTTATAAACGACCTCCCTGATAATATTGTATCTGAGATGGGTATATTTGCTGATGATACAACGCTCTATAATATGTATGAGGGAAGAACAGATGTACAAAAATCTAAGACAATGGCAGAATTGTTAGAAAATGACCTCCAGACTATAGTGGAATGGGATCGCAAATGGATGGTAACATTTAATGCTAGTAAAACTAAGTTGCTCTCCTTTAACAATTATAAGATGCCTCCCCAACCCTCTATATCCATGCAAACAACACCCTTCCTGAGAATTCTACCTTCAAACTCCTCAGCTTAACATTTGCAGGCGATATGAACTGGAACAAATATACAGAGGACATTGTAAAAGCTACTGCAAAAAAAAAGGTGAGCTCCCTTTATCGAGCTAGAAGACTACTCACACCTGAGAGTATCCTGTACCTTTACAAGGCCACCATTTGCCCATGCATGGAGTATTGTTGCCATATCTGGGCTGGTGCATCTACCACTTGTCACTCCCCCCAAAAAAAGAGTTGTCAATCTAATCGGTCCCACTTTATCAACTAAGCTCCAGCCCCTGTCCCATCGCCGCAATGTTGCATCACTGTACCTGTTTTAAAAATATTTTAATGGAATGTGTTCTGATTCATTTGTTTCACTTGTACCCCCTCAACGTAAATATCATGACAAACCCGCTTAGCAATAAGATCTCACCCCTTCACTGTTGTTGTCCGTAAATGCCAGAAAGCTTTCTATTCTAATAGTTTCTTCCCTCGCAGCTAGACTTTGGAATTCCCTTCTTGCCGCCTGCTTCCCTGATTGTACTGATATGCAGAAGTTTAAATGTAACATAAACAAATATCTTGTTAATCTTTCCTAGACATGGCCCCAAATAGTAGCCCCTTACGTCCAAGTGGAGATATGCTTTGTAAGGAGTGAACATGAGTAAAAAAAAAAAAAGCCTTCAGTCTCAATCACCGCTCCAATATGAGTCCAGAACTGGAAGCATGCCTTTTCCACAAGTGCTGGCAGGAGCTTGGCAAATACTTGGCAGGTGGCAGTGATCAAGCTGGCTTTGGTGTTGTGGGAGGTTATGTTAATGATATTCTTGATGTATGACCAAACGAGCAGGTTCAGGTCGGGGAAGAAGGGGGTGCCAGTGAGAGAATGGTACAAAGTCATAGCACTCCTTCTGAAGCCAAGCCTGGGTCTCTTTGGACTTGTGAGCCAGTGCCGAGTCTTGCTGCCTCACTTAGGGTCTGCCATCAGTCACCTGATTGCACCAGGGGATCATCACACTCTTCAACACATTCAGTACACTTTGGTGCTGACTTTCAAGCCGACTTCGAAGATGTGAGGTGGCATGATGTAGCCCTCACTTGAAACCACACCAAAATCCATAACTGTGGCTGGAAATTTCATTGAGCTGTACCCTCAGGCGTTGAACCGTCTGGATTTGCATTTTGAAGGTGTTGGCAATGGTCCTATTGTCAAAACTTAGATCGGTAGAGAACATGAGTTGTACAGCAGCATATCTCCAATCTTGCTTGTTGAACATCGTGTTACTTTCAAACATGATAGAAGGCTCCTATCGCTCTTGGGATTTGTACACAACTGGCCAACTAGTAGATGGTCTGCAACAAAAAAAAAAGAAAACCGGTTTTCATCAAACGGAAATAGAATCATGTCTTTTCTAGGGCGACAATTTTATCTTTCCACTGTATATTGCAAAGTTACCCATAAGTTTTTTGTGAGTAATTTCATGAAAACTACTTATAAAAATCACATTACCAATTTATTAGATGTTATGTATCATAAATTTCTCATTACTAATTCTGACTTTACTCGCTACTATTTTTAATCAGATCATCAATACGTTTTCATAATCTGTGACATATTTGAAAAGAAAACAGATTGTTCTTTTCACAGACTGATAACATTTGTTGATAAGATTAAAAAGTTGTTAAGCTTTTTTCGTCTCCAACGGAAGATTTGCACGAATCAGGAACATACATTCTTAACATACATTTTTACAAAATGAAAATTTTAGTGATTTTAAACTTAAGTATGACAAACCAACAAAAATGCTATTCAATATTTAAGTGTGACAGACCAAGGAAAATGTTATTTCAATGTAACATCAGCAAAAATGCTATTTGAAACTTAGCATAGCAGACCAACAAAAATGCTATTTCAAATTAAGCATAACAGACTAAAGAAAATGCTATTTCAAATTTAGCATGACAGACCAACGAAAATGCTATTCCAAATTAAGCATAAAAGACCAAAATGCTATTTCAAATTAAGAATGATAGACCAACGAAAATACTATTTCAAATTTAAGCATGCCAGACCAAAGAAAATGCTATTTCAAATTTAATAGACCAACGAAAACGCTATTTCAAATTAAGCATGACAAACCAGTGAAAACGCTATTTCAAATATGAGCATGCTATTGTAAAGTTAAGAATGACAAACGGAAATCCTATTTTAAACTTAAGCACAACAGACCAAGGAAAACGCTATTTCAAATTTAAGCTTGCCAGATTAAAGAAAATGCTATTTCAAAATCAAAAGTGACAGACCAGTGAAAATTCTATTTGAAACTTAAGCGTGACAGACCACCAAAATTACTATTTTAAATTAAGTATGACAGACCAATGAAAATGTTATTTCAGATTAATTATGACAGATCAATGAAAACACTATTTCAAATTTAAGCATGCCAGACCAAAGAATGCTATTTCAAATTTACACATGACAGCTTTAGGAAAATGTTATTTCAATTTAAGCCCTGCAAGATAGATTGAATTAGCTCCTTTGAGTTCCTGAATATTCCAATTTGATTGGCCAAAGCAATTCTCCTTGACCAATAACCAGACATTTAATTTTATTAGATGTTATGTATCATAAATTTCTCATTACTAATTCTAAAGTCGGGCGACTTTACTCGATTCTAAATTCTTTTATCTGTTTTCTTTTGTAAGCTACGTTTGATGGGAGAAGATGCGAAGAAACGCTGCTCCTTCCTTTTCAATATAATCGTCACTTGTTAAATACACATATTTCAGAGTTAGTCTTATTTTAAGCCACAAAATGCAATTACTTTTGCTACACATTTCCTATATTTATTCGGATTCTTTGGTGAACTACTGTTCTCATCTTGAATGTTATTTTCACAAACGTTTCGGTCAGTGTAACCTCCAACACAAGAACCCGTCGTATAGTAGACAAAGTACTTGGTAAAATTCAGTTGCAAGTTACACTCTTCTGAAGGTTGCAGGTCTAATTCTCAGTGCAGGTGTAACTCAAAATACAATCATATATAACTCAAGACTTCTACCAGTCATAGCTGACAAAACAAGAGCATGCTACTCCTATGGATTAAATAAGGGTTCCATTTGAAATTTCATGCAAATTTTCAAGTTCAACAGAAAGATTCCCGAGTTCAACAAGATATACCTGAAAAATGTCAGCGGTTAGATCGACTGAAACATTCTGAACATAAATACTTAGGATGAGAACAGTAGTCCGAAGAATTCAAATAATATGAATAACCAATCTTCATCTAAAAAATTCAGAAACATTTCCTACATTTGTTTAATACATACGTTATGCTTTTATCTCTATCTTGTGTTCCCTTTTCTATATGCTTTATTTCAGCATATTGCCAAGTTTAATCATCCTCTGATCTAGAAAAGAACTGAAAAGGCAATAATTATAATTCTACAAGTTGATTGGTTTAATGTCCAATGATATCTTGCCGTCTTCGTCCTGTGGTCGAATCTATCAAGCTGAAAATAGGTGATACAACCGACAATACAGTGAATAACTTGTGGATGTGTTTCCATGTATGGTGACCTTCTTTATAAAATCGGCACACATTAGTTGAGGAATAAAATAAACAACAGCGATTTTTGATATCCAAACAAACATTGATAAAGAGTAATGTTATTCACAGGTTCTAAGGTTCTTGTCAGTGACCATGAAGTTCCCAGTTACGGATGAGAATTATATATAACTAAAAAAATACCCGTCCCAAGATGGGTAAAATTAATTCTCTGAACAGAACAGTTTTGTTATTGGAATCATTTGAGATGAGTAATTTGTATATTTTTTATTTATTTATTTATGGACTGTTATCCTCATTTTCATAGTTGTTGTTTCACAACGTTTTATAAGACCAAAAAATTCAACCTTGGTCATCCTTTGGGGCCCGTGACGCAGTGGATCGCGGCGTTGAATCTTTATGGTTCCAGGTGTGCATTGTCTGAAGATAGTAATTTCAATCCTACTCAAAGTCAGCCAGAGGATTAGTTGGCCAAAACATATTGAGATGACAACAACTATGGAAGGCAGTAATCAATGAGGATACAGTTGAGAGACTCAGCATTCCTATCCGGTCATGACTAACCACCTGATGAAGGCCAGAGGAATGGTTGGTCAAAACAACAACTGTAAAGATGGGGATAACAGTCTGCAAATAAATAAAGAACAGTTTTGCATCACATTTATGTCATCTTAGGAAGATTAGAATCAATATATAATGCTACTTGGCCTTATGCCTAGAATTCTTATTCCAATTTTAATTAAAATCTATTCCATCATTTTGATTATAGAAAATGCCTAAAATCTAAAGCTTAAGCTAAAGGGGTCTTAAGAAGAAAGCAAAATTCAAATAATCTTGCTTAATTGCTGTTTAATGACCATGAATCTCATTAAATACAAACCTGAAACGTTTGAATTTAAACATTGGAGATTGTACTCATTATACCCCTTAAAACTCTGTAAATTACTCAAAAAAAAAAAAAACATTTTGGGGAATGTTTAATAATTGATGATTGGTAACTCTTGCAAAAATTACACAAAAAATCTGATTTATCTGAATTTTCACAAAGGACTTCCACTCCCTCTTTGCTTACTTTGCATAACATTAATTGAAGTAAATATAGCTCACACTACCCACGCTTATGCCTAGAAGCTGTGTTAAAAAATTCATAATGATCGGTTAATTTCTTTAGAAGTGAATTCTGTACATACAATACATAAACATATGCACATGCATAACTTCATATATATATATACTAGAAGAATATGCATTCCAGGATGGGTAAAATTCATTCCATCAACATAGTTTGCACCACTTTTTTGTCCTGTAAAGATTAAACTCCAAATATAATGATATTAAACCCTTTGTCTAGAATCCTTATTTCAATTTTTATCAACATCCATCAGATGATTTTGATTCTAGAATATGTCTAAAATTTAAGTATAAGCTTAAGGTGTCATCAGAAGAAATTGAAATTCACAAAGCCTTGTTTAATTAATGTCTAATGATTATGAATCAAATTCAATCAAAATCTGAAATATTTGAATTTTCAAATAGCAGGTTGTGCTCATACTATGACTCCTAAAAAATATTTTTAAATCCCTCCAAATAAAATTGATTGATGCCCGATATCTATCGTTAAAATTGCACAAAAATCAGAGATATCTGAATTATCACTCCTTTTGCATAAAAATTGATTAAACTAAACATGCTCCACATTATGTACCTTTGAGCCTGTGTTCTCAAATCCATAATGATCAATTAATTTACTTACGATTGAATCCTGTACATACAAATATATAAACCTATACATATACCATCTAACAACTTCACAAGTAAACAATTAAAAAGTATTATCGAACAGAAGAATTCTCTTATTTTTATATGTTTAACAATGTTTGCTTGAATGAAAGAATTCTGCTTAATACACAATATATATATATATATATATATATATATATATATATATATCCGGAACAATTTTTGTGTTTTGGTTAAGGGAGGTGGTGTTTGACCAACACTGCTGAGGAACTATGATTTAATATACTGTTTTGTTTTTAAATTCCCAAAACAGTGTTTCATGGTAAACAACTGCTGATCCCTGCAAACTTAGGATTACAGTGAATTCGAGAAAGCAAGTTTATTCAGCAATTGCAGGAGATTAAATAACAGATGACTTACTGACAAAATAATTTTCCAACAAAGGATTAAAAAATATTTTTAAAAATTATATTATTTTTTTATATAGTCTTCAAGGTTAAAAAACTTCCAAGACTATATATATATATATATATATATATATATATATATATATATATAGAGAGAGAGAGAGAGAGAGAGAGAGAGAGAGAGAGAGAAAGACATCTTTTTCAGTTAATTTAAAAGAAATTTGTATTAAACGTACTTTTACAATTTTTTAAAAGCTAATTTACTTTTAGAACTTATATTTTAACAAATCTCTCTCCATATGTCTAGTGTCAGGCAGAGTTTCCATGGACAAAGCTTCTTTATAAAGGATTCCCGCTTATGAAACACATTACCGAGGGGCTGCTTCCCTACTAATTACAACATAGTCGTCTTCAAATCCAATGTCAACAAATTCTTGTCACAAACTGCCTCATAAGAAATCAAACACACTTCATACTATTAATGCAAGCACTCCTAGAAAACAAGTTGCGTCTCATTAAATGGCAGCGACTGACCATTGATATCATGCAAAACATAATAATTGATATCATGCAAAACATAATAATTGATATCATGCAAAACATAATAATTGATATCATACAAAACATAATAATTGATATCATACAAAACATAATAATTGATATCATGCAAAACATAATAATTGATATCATGCAAAACATAATAATTGATATCATGCAAAACATAATAATTGATATCATGCAAAACATAATAATTGATATCATGCAAAACATAATAATTGATATCATGCAAAACATAATAATTGATATCATGCAAAACATAATAATTGATATCATGCAAAACATAATAATTGATATCATGCAAAACATAATAATTGATATCATGCAAAACATAATAATTGATATCATGCAAAACATAATAATTGATATCATGCAAAACATAATAATTGATATCATGCAAAACATAATAATTGATATCATGCAAAACATAATAATTGATATCATGCAAAACATAATAATTGATATCATGCAAAACATAATAATTGATATCATGCAAAACATAATAATTGATATCATGCAAAACATAATAATTGATATCATGCAAAACATAATAATTGATATCATGCAAAACATAATAATTGATATCATGCAAAACATAATAATTGATATCATGCAAAACATAATAATTGATATCATGCAAAACATAATAATTGATATCATGCAAAACATAATAATTGATATCATGCAAAACATAATAATTGATATCATGCAAAACATAATAATTGATATCATGCAAAACATAATAATTGATATCATGCAAAACATAATAATTGATATCATGCAAAACATAATAATTGATATCATGCAAAACATAATAATTGATATCATGCAAAACACAAACTGCCTATGATTGACGTTAGGCCTGAGAGGATAGCAAAATCAGAATGGAAATGGTTGAAGAAGTGAAGAGAGTTGTTGAGGAGATGTTTATGGAAAGGGGGCCAGTGGAAGAAGTTTTGGTGGATAAGGGTATGTCTTTCTGTTCAGAAGTTTTTAGAGAGCTATGTGCATCAGTCTGTTACTCTGGCGCCATCCATTTTCGTGGCCAGTCAATTTGGCAGGTGAGTTTTTTTTTTGTTTTTTTGTTTTTTACATAGGCGTCACCACTTATCAAGGCCGATAGGCCACTCAAGGATAAGGGTTAAAGAGTGTAGAGTAGTCAAAAGGACAATATAGTAATTGATAGTAATGGAAGTTCGGTAAATTTGTTAACTTAAGATGTCCACGGAAGTCAGAATTCACCTGCTGAATCGACCAGCTCTGAAAATGGATGGTGCTGGAGCGCCACACTGATGCTGGACTATTATGGTGAAGATAGATTCACATTTTGTTGCTGTTCTGAGTAGAAGCTAAGATGCAAGTCCAGGTGGAGCCGATCGCAGGTGCAGATCTCGGTGATAGTAGCACATATTCAAATGAGATCTTGAAGGACTGAAGTGGAGAAGGGTTCTGTACCATAGGCGGTCGAGCACAGGTCAGTCAGTTCTAAGACGTGGACGAAAGTTTTCCTAGAAGGTGCTGAAATAGACTTTAGAACCAACTTCCGGGATTCTGCTTTCCCAACTGTACTGACATGCAGAAGTTCAAGTGTAATGTGAACAGACATCTAGCCACTCATCTCCCTTCATAATACCCCTGCAACTTATGTCCCCGATAGTAGCCTCCTACTTCAAAGTGGCACTGTGCCTTGTTTGGGGTGAAAATGGAATTAAAAGATTTTAAAAAAATGGAAAATAAAAAAGAAAAGTTCTCAGCATTCATACTACTTTCTACAGTCCGACCTACTCAGTTCGGTTCCAAGAACTCGATTTCCCTGCCCTCTCAACTTGAGGTTTTGAACAAGGCCATTTTACAGGGAGTTCTACTTCCTATGTGCATATTTTTCTTTTCAATTTTCTTGTCTCAACAGATACCAGACATTCACCAGTTATTTGAGATATTCTAACTGAGAAATCTTTTTTAAACGTCCTTTTAAGCACAATAGTATCTTTCTTGCACGTGCCAAGTAGTTTTTGAAATTACTTCTCATGAGCAAGTTACTCCCATAATGATAGACATCTTCCTAAGATTCTAGTTTCTTTTCATGTTGTACATAAAACCTTGATATTTCATTATTTTCCCCCTCTCAGTGTGTGCATGTGTGTGTGTGTGTGTGTGTGTGTGTGTGTGTGTGCCTGTACAAACATATGTAGGAATATTAAAATAGGGGTTGAATAATACCAATTCTGGCATGCAATCATGCAGTAATCATCATTTAAGCATGCAATAATGCCCAGCATATTCGAATGTTGTTTAAATTACTTATATTAAAAGAAATCTTAACCCTAGCCCCAACCTATGTCATTTCCTCATATTTTTTATATTTTTTTATTTTCTTCCTTTAAAGATTGTAACGTTGGGTTTTGAGCGGCTAAATCAGCTGCCAACATTGCTCTACTTTTTATTGAAACCACTTTATTGAGAGCTCTTTTTAGTATCCTCGTTGTTCCCTTAAGTGAAATTGTATGGATCTTTTTGTACTTGGTTCACCAGGAATATTTGTTAGGTAGGATTTCAGGTTCCTCTTCATAAGCCATGTGGCACCTATAATAACTGGTATGATTGATATCTCCCTAAGATTCCAATTTCTTTTCATATCATACATGAGACTTTGATTTTTGGTCTGTTTCTCCCTTTCAGCGATCTCCAACATTAGGAACATTCACTTCAAACAAGATTGCCACTCTCTCTGACTTATTCCATATAACTATGTCAGGTTTGACAGCAGCATTTTCAAGGTAGGTGACTGTAGGGATTCAGTTAACCGGTTATTTGTGAAATAAAAAAAAAACAGAATTGATCTCACAGATCAGAGTGAGAGGGGGAAACAAAGGGAAACAACTTTCAGTCAACATCAATTAACCTTCATTTTCGTACACACACATAGTTTTCTGAACATAAACATAAATTTTTTTTATTATACATAAATTCGCCTCGGTTTAGAAGAATTTCTCCTTCACTAACTGAGGATGAGAAAGACCAGTGTCCTAAATTCTCAATTTTAACGTTGGCTTTTTTTAATGTAGGGAAAAAAATCCTGTGCCCCGTCTCCTAAAAATAAAAGGTTTTTTCTGTACATTAAAAACAATAAATAACTATTAAAATGTAAAATAATTATCCCTCGTTTGTTTATTAAAATGTTTTGCTTAAATAGTTTTATTAAAAAAGTTTTGTAAATAAAAAGAAAAACGAATCCTACATTGAAAAAAAATCTTACTGGCCAAAAAATACGAACAACTTATGTTTATTTACAGAATGCCATGTGCATGTGCAAAGGTGAAGGTCAACCGGTGTCGACTGAAAGCTGTCCCTCTTGTTTCCTTTCTGCTGAGGTCCTTAAACCCTAATTAATCCGATCTCACCTATCTGCCACCTTTACCTCCTCCTATGACGTCACGTCCTGTGGTGTAATCATAAATCTAGTCTGTTAACTTTAATACAATTTTCCACGACTCTAAGCATACGTTTCTCTCATCTCGTGTGGAAAAACTACTGTTTGATCTTGTCACATTCCTGCATAATCGAACAAAAAATATCAATAGGATTTCAACTCAATATAGCGGATTGATTAGTAAGCAAGGTTATCATTTGATCGATCACACTTCTCCACAATGGAGTTGCTTTTGATGTGTACACCACGTATCTCACGGTGTTAATGAAGAGCTTGCAATGGCCATGAATAATGAAAACAAAAGCGAATAATTAAAAGAAATTGACCTAATCACATAACAATGCTGTGTGTGTTGACACAAGAGGTTGTAGTTACAAGGCCAAGGCCATTAACAGTGAATCAGCGAGAGGCAGGTGTAGACTGTATTTCCTAACCAGAAAAACTTGTTGAGTTTAAGTAAAACGTTGAACGTCATTGTTAGGTACATTCTGTCTAAATCACACAGTTAATTTCGTTTAAGAAGCTTGAGAGGTTGGTGGTAGTGGTGGAGGTTTAGTTGCTGGTGGCGGCGGTAGTGTTTGGTATGTTCTAAAAGTATCTTTCCCAACTATATAGTTAATGAACCTAGGTGGATCTTGTCAGTGATTTGTTTCAACTGACGCTCTCATGGATTTTGCCACACTGCTTCCTTTGATATTCTAATATATTCAACTCCATCACTCTTTTTGAAATGAGAGAATCAATTAAATAAAAGAATCAAGTGTAAAACGCATCCCTCTTTTTAATTTGATAAATTACAAGAAAATAACTTTGGTGTTTTATAAAACAAGTAGAATAACTCTGCGTAAGAGAGATTAATAATAATAACAATAATGATAACTAGCAGAATCCATGGAAATTCCACGGTAGTTGAAAATATTAAAAACACGCATTAGTAAAGAAACATATTATCACATAATCAAACAATGACATTGAGATTGGACCATCGTAACATTAAAGACTTAACTAAATCACAAAGCTCTGGATCTTCAGGTCCTGGTATCTTTGCTGACACAATTGCATCAATTTGTTGAACTGTTCTGATCTTATCCTGATCTTGCAGCATTATGATCATGTAGCAGTGTAGTAGCCCTCTTTTTGAAATCAAATAAAATTGAATTGGTTGGCGATAACTAACTTAATATTGTGATCTGCAATCATCAAAGACTGGTGGTCAATAATTAACTTATTAGTATTGTAGTCCGCACCGATTTAACATTGGCTGGCAATAACTAACTTGTTTGTATTGTGATCTGCATCTACCAGACACTGGCTAGTGATAAGTAACTTATTAATATTGTGATCTGCACCGACTGAACACTTGCCGGCGATAATCAATTTATTAGTATTGTAATCTGCACTGACCAAACACTGGCTAGCGATAATTAATTTATTAGTACTGTGATCTACACCCACCAGACACTGGATGATAATAAATAACTTGTTAGTATTGTGATCTGCACTGACCAAAGACTGGCTGGCGATAATTAACTTATTATTTCGATATTTACCTACCATACACTGGCTGGTGATAACTAACTTATTAGCATTGTGATCTGCACCAACTAGACATTGGCTGGTGGTAACTAATTTATAAGTATTGTCATCTACACCCACCAGACACCAGCTGGTGATAAATAACTTATTATTTTGATCTGCATCCACCATACATGGACAACTGTGGCATGCTAATAAATACCATTCTCAAAGGTTTCCAATTCATCATAAGCTGCCCAACCATCCGAAATTATTCTTGTTCCTGGCAAAATCCTTAAACGAATCATTAGAAATAATGTTTCCCGATCCGTCCTTTAAACCACTGTAATATTGCATCTGTTGCTCCCCCTCTCTTTGTTAGATAAATAAAGTAGTTAAAAAACAAATCCTTTTTTTCTTACAATTAATCAGAAGTGACTTTTCCAGGGCATTTTTGTGATGTTAAAACTTTATAACATTAAATATAAGAGTTGAAAAAGGAAACATTTTTTTCTTACAATTAATCAGAAGTAACATTTTCCAGGGCATTTTTATAATTTATCAGAAGTGGCTTTTCCAGGGCATTTTTGTAATTCATCAGAAGTGACTTTAACAGAGCATTTTGCAATTAATCAGAAGTGGCTTTTCTAGAGAATTTTGTAATTAACCAGAAGGGACTTTTCCAGAACATTTTAGTAATGGTAAATCTTTGTTACATTAAATTAAGTATTTGAAAAATAAGTTGTTTTTTTTGCAATTAATCACAAGTGACTTTTCCCGGGAATTTTAATAATTAATTAGAAGTCCAGGGCATTTTTATTATATTAAAAGTTTGTTACATTAAATAAAGTAGTTTAAAAACAAAACATTTTTCTCACAATTAATCAGAAGTAACTTTCCCCTTCACTTTTATAATGTTCAAACTTTTTAACATTAAATAAAGTAGTTGAAAAACAAATCATGTTTACTAGGGTTTGCCTTTACAGCGACACCATTTTTTTTGTTATTCATTCCACTTTCCTTCTAAGTGATGGTCAGCATGATAACGATTGAAGCGAATACGGGTATTAATATATAGACAACAACAACAACAACAATAATAATAATAATAATAATAATTATAATTATTATTATTATTATAATGAATGCAAAAACAGACCCGACCAAGTGGGGAGGGCAGTACACTCGGAATTATGCAAACAACTGCATCTCGAACACACAGACAAGTTGTACAAACATAAGACGGCAACAGTACTTGAAAACGAGAATCACAAAATCCTATGGGACATGGGCATACAAACTGATAAACCCATCCAAGGAAGAAGACCAGATGTCGTAATAATTAACAAGAAAGAAACTGTAGACTTTGCTGTTCCAGCTGATCACAGGGTGAATATCAATAAAAGGAGAAACGAAGCAAATACACAGAGCTAGTCAGAGAGCTGAAAGGGATATGGAAAATGAAGAAAATCAAAATAATACCTATGATAGTCGGAGCAGTAGGAACAATCCCGAAAAACTTTTTAAAAGAATGGGAGAAATTTGAATCAGAGGAATGACTGGAAAAATACAACAAACAACAATAATGAAAACAGCTGAAATATTAAGGAAAACCCTTGAATGTAGAGACCAACACACACAAATCACAAGCGCAGACCAGACAAACTGCTGCAGAGACAAAACATGAAGTGCTACATGGAACCAAAAGCATTGAGTCTGCATACCTATTAGTTCTCGGTCGTCATCTTGTGAATGTTGGCTCTTTTAATTTCAGAAACAAGAATATCACAGACACCTAACAGGTAAGTATCCCCTCTAATTTCAGGGACCAAAATAATACAAATTGAATACAGGGCAGCAAAAACTAACAATCAAAAACCAAAAAGACTGAAGAAGAAATGGACAACAAAAGAGAACAGACTGGTAATGGAATGTTATTACAGAAGTTATCCCAAAGAATGAGGTTATCAAATATACAACTGATGGAGATACGACAAAAGATAAATGATGGAAGAGACCAAAAAACACACCTCACTGGAACCAAACACGTAGAAACCTCACATGTAGAAAACCTGCAAAACTTAAACGATGCAAACGTGGAGACCAAAATTTATGAAACAACAGAATCAACTGAGAATGAAGTGGCTGAAGTAAAAAAAAAAAACATGCAACTTATGAACAAAGAAAAATAAAAGTTCCTCACGTACATCCCAACAGATACTATTACAGACTTAAACAATTCAATTTATGCAGATGGCAAGATAGTAAATATGAAATTTAAAAAGCTGGGAAAATAAAATGGACCAACAAAATCTAGATGATAATGTAGGCTGGAAATCCAGACTAACAAACTTTTAAAAAAAGTCAAGGCGATAAACCAGATGAAAACAAGTAGAAGAGAATGGAAAAGTGGAAAAATGATTCACAGAGAAAGGCTAAACAAAAAGCATGAAGAACTGAAGCAAAAAATAGCAGCAAAAGAAGAAAGATTAAGATGATATAGATACGAATCGAAACAGTGCAAGCAAAACAGAACCTTAGAAAACAATGAAAGCTAATTCTATGAAAATGTACACAGAGGAAAAACAAAAACAGAATAATAGAAAGAAAACTCTACTGGAGCAAGATATGGGAAAAACAACAAGATCACAATAGAAACGCTAAAAGACATGAAATAAAGAGTTACAGCAAATCAGAAAAGAGAAAGAGAATGAAATTATCGAAGAAACCATCAAGACAACTAACAAAAAATGGCAAACTGGAAAGCACCAGGTTATGACAGAGTGCACACATACTGGTTCAAAAAATTCAGAACACAACATGAAGGGCTAATTCAAAACTTGAAAAGATGTATCCACGAAGCAGACATGCCAGAATGGATGACCAAAGGTAAAAGCACACGGATATAAAAAGACATGGAAAAGAGAACTACCCCTAGTAACTACAGGCCTATAACTGGCTTACCTACCATATAAAAACTGTCAACAGTACAACTGAGAGAACAAATTTACCATTCCCTTAATAATCGTTGACTACTCCATGAGGAACAGAAAGGATGTCAAAAAGGAAAAAGAGGAATGCATGCCATACTATACATAGGCCAGAAGATTCTGAAGTAGAAAAAAAATAG
>NC_136491.1:72429125-72546625 GCF_053919585.1 Euprymna scolopes | reverse complement strand
TAAATACAAAACTGAAATATTTTATTTTATTATTGGAATTCTTTAGGATGAGTAATTTGCATATTTTTATTTATTTATTTGCAGACTGTTATCCTCATCTTCATAGTTGTTGTTTCACAACGTTTCGGCTAACTATTCCTCTGGACTTCGTCAAGTGGTTAACCGCAACGGGATAGGAATGCTAAGTCTCTTTAACTGTATCCTCAGCAATTACTGCATTCCATAGTTATTGTTGTCTCACCACGATTTGGCGAACTAATCCTCTGTCAGGCTTTGTGTAAGATTGAAACCGTTATCTTCAGACAATGCTCACCTGGAAGCATAGAGATCCAACACCTCTATCCACTGCACTATCAAACTAAATATAGTCAATATTTGGAACCCTTCCGCCTAGCACTGGCTTTCCAAAATTCATAATGATCAGTTAATTAGTTTAGGATTTAATTCTATACATACAAATATATAAACTTATAAACATACGTTACTTTATATGAATATAGATTTTAAGATGTACTTTTAAAATTCTTCTCTTTATCTTTAGTTGGCTCATGTCCAAAATCTTTCCTATAACCCTTGACCCTTGTCTCCTGAAAGGTTGGTGACCCCAAGCTTAATTGCTCATGTTCTGACAAAATAACTACACACAGTTTCTAGGTTAAGCTACTAGACAGCTGTGACATTCATTTTCCTCGTTAGTGAACTTATGGTTAGCCATTTCCTTTCAAACAGTGATGGAATTTCAAAACATAAAATTAAAAAAAACAAAACATGATAATTATTTTAACATCTGCATGTCACAGTTTTGTGTCCAACATACCATGGTGATTCCAAATTATTCATGTTTCTTGTGACAGCTGGTCAGTGTTGATTTAGACCTAGTGGCGTAGTACAAAAAAAAAAAAACATCCTAAAATGTCAATCATTTATCTTCTATATAAAAATCAATTCGTATTATTTGGATTCTTTGGACTACTGTTCTCATCTCGGGTGTTATTTTTACATTTTGGTTGATGACCTTCTTTAAGTGAATCTTGTCGAACATGGGAATCTTTGTGTTGAAATCATGAATCTGCACAAAATCTTGAACAGAACTCTTTGTTTAATCTACAGGGGTAACATGCTCTTGTTCCGTTAGTTATGACTGGGTAGATATCCTAAACAATTAACAATTGTATTTTTAGAGTCGTCTGCAACGAGAATTGAAACTTGACCATCTAGTAGAGCGTAACTTTACAAACTCTATCCATCTAGAAACAAAATAGGTTTAAGACTACACTAAGGTTAAATCCTTATCGAGGGCGACATTCAAAATACAATTGCAAATTACTTAAGATTTCTATCCAGTGATGGTTGATAGAACGAGGACATGCTACCTTCATGGATTAAATAAAGGGTCGCATTAGAAATTCTGTGCTTTTCCTGAGTTCATCAAACTGATTTTTTTTTTTTACATGGAGGTAACCATTTATCAAGGCCCGGAAGCCACTTGGGGATAAAGGTTATTGCGTGTACAGTGATCAATGGTATAGTATCGTAGTAATTGTTAGTATTGGAGATTTGATAAAGTGTTTTACTTAGGGAGGGGGCGGTTCATCAGGAATTTGTATATGTTAGACTTGAGGACATCCAAGTTGTAGTCAGGTGGGAAACAGGCAAATGGAAGAAAGTTCCACAGTCGTGCACTTCTAGGAAAGAAGCTTTGTTCATGGAATCTACATTTTGATTTAGGCACAGATAAAGAGTGGGGAAAATTATTGACAGTGGTTTCAGCTAGACGGGTGTTTATTGTGAAAGATTGGTGAGGGGGGATCAGAGATTGGAGCTCAGACGTGCACTTGCCATGGAAATAACGGTAAAACAAAGACAGGCTCGTGGGAGAGAGGTTGCAGGGAAGAGAAAAAGGCATCCCCCACTAAGTCACAAAGTCTATTTTGTACACTGCCACGGCAGGATAGGCTGTTTTTAGCAGCTCCTGCCCAGATGTGGCAGCAGTACTCCATCCTTGGACGTACTTAGCTTTTATATAGATAGAGAATTGCATCAGTAGTGAGATATCTTCTGGAGCGGAAGAAGGACCCCACCATTTTCCCAGCGACCTTGGCAACAGACTTGATGTACGTGCTCCACTTGCTGGGTTCAACAAGATAGAAGAAGGCGAGAGGGTACATCAACTGAAACATTGTAAAAAAAAATAATGCTCAAGATGAGAATAGTAGTCTGAAAAATCCAAATAATACGAATACTGAATCCTCATCTCAAAAGTTCAGGAACATAAAAATGAATGTTTATTCGCTTGTGCATTATAGAAATCGATATGCTAACAATCAAACCATTCAAATAAGTTTCAATGAGGATTAACACAGAACACAGAATCAATGAGGATTAACACAGATTTCACAGAATCTAAAGTCATCGTTGGAATTTAACTTTTTTTATATCTCATATCGCTGCGTTTACTTCCTTCTCACCGCAGGAAGATGTGAGGAGAATCAAGCCTGCACTCCTAAATGAGGAGCACTCTGACATATTAAAAATTGCTTGGGCAGTCTCATCGACATTCCTTGATCAAGGCACCTCAGACACTAAGCAATAAACTTACTTCATCTGAAAGACAGAAGGCAAGGCTTGGGAGGATTGACTTCCTAGAACTATTAAGAACTAATGCCTCAGACAAAAGATCACTGAAATGATTAAATTTCTGTCAAACTGATTATCGAGACCAGAATCTCATCTGGTATATATTAGTGATCAGAGTGAATGGGCAAATGAATGGCACGGATTGTAACATCTGGAGTCATTAGGGGCAGTTATCAGTGTAAGGAAAATTGTGGCTTATCATTAAAGTGTCCATGCATCATGTGGAATCAAGCTGTCGGGTGGGGGGAAGAAAGAATCAAGATGGCAGCGCTCACAGTTTTTATAAGTGGTCTTGCAAAGTGACGGAAAATCTCACGGCTTGTGTGCAAAATCTCGTCACTCTGGGGAGAACATGGATGAACGATGAAAAGAATTCTTGGAGATGGTTGTATGAGAATCCTTGGAAACTGTTGTTGTGTATTATGGGTCACTTTGCTGCCTTGCTTTTTTTGTGTGTTACAATCAGTTTTTTTGTGTGTTACAATCAGTTAATTCCATAAAATCGCTGAAATATATTAGAACATAAAGAAAGAATAAAATTACACAACAAATATTTCAGTGAAGAATGTCTTTAAAAACAGGTTTAAACATTTAAATAATTATTTTTATTGGTATTAAAAGATTTTTTGAAATAAGTTGAATTTGTTTCAATTCATTGAAGCCAATGTTTTACAATTGCTAGTAAGAAACTTTTTTTTTTTTAAGAACACCACCATATTAATAATATTTTATTACATGATCTCATATTACAAATGTTATTTTTAACTTTTGATTTTCAAGGCAAAAATTGAAAACATGATTTGACATTTGAAATTAGTTTTGCCTAAAAATTATTCTGACCAGCAATAAATCTCCAAACGGACAATGCGAGGTGAATATTGCAAGTATATATGATAAAGTAGTGAAAATAAAACAACTATTGAATTTTTCTATTTGAAATTTAAAAAAACTGTTTGAATTTTGTGGAATAAACAAAATTCAAATATCAAAAAAATATTTTAAATAGGAAATTCATATTCATAATTCAAGATAGTTTATTTGACAAGAAACACAGAATTGGTTACGTTGTATTTGTAAATGTATCTTGTAATATAACTATTAATTTGTATCACAAACTTTATCTATATTAAACATATATTTGGCGTATAGTACTAATATATTTCCTATAAACATATATTTTTTTTTAATTTTACTTATATTTAGTTTTAACTTATATTTATTTTCTATTTCTTTATCATGATTTTATTATAATATTCTATTGCTGTTGTTGTTGTAGCAGTAGTAGTAGTAGTAGTAGTAGTTACTAAGAGTTCTGACACAAGCCAGCATCAGTGATTATGCATTGAAAACAACCAGTGGTGTTCCCTGGAGTCTTGGTGAAAATAAGTCTCTCAAGATTTCCAGATTTTCTCTATCTCTTCTGATAACCTGCATAAATGACTGCTTTATTGCATCATTCACTAACATTGATTTTTCATTGGGAACAAAACTTGGTTTTCACTGGATTTTGTATGGCAATAAGCCACCATAAAGTCCCAGTACTTTTCACACTCAACCAGTGATGGTTGGATTAGTGCTTTTCATCTTTGATCTTTCTATCCTCCTTGACTCTTCACGACTATTTTGTGTAGGTCAGCCGAGGTTGATTATTATTTAGTAAATTTTATATTTTAATTTTTATATTTCTAAGTTTTAATGCAGTATTTTTATTTTTATTTTGTAGTTTTTATCTTTATTTGCTACATTTTATATCCAATTTTATTATGTGTGGTAAGTCGAGAAAGATATGAATCGATATCTCCAGCTCCTTTTTTTTTCTCAATTTATGATAAATAATATTGAAATGTTGATGTTTTTGGTTCATATTTTAACTTTTGGTGCTTGAAACCTGTGCTTATGAAGAGATTTGGTATCAATAAGAGTCGTTTTGTCTCAGAATTGATCGGGGACTTAAATTGTTGTTGGTTTTGAATTCTTGGAACGGATATAAATGAATACTGAGTGGTAATAAATTATTTTAGATAATAAACTATTTTAATGTTTATTACAATAAACAATGAAACTAAGTTACCAAATATGGTCTTTAAATGTACTTTTCACAGCGACAGTCTTTAGCTTTGACACAGAGCTTCAAACATTTGTAAAAGTTTTTAGCTATTTTACCCTATTCCTTCAACAACGATTTTTTGAAAGAGTCAAAAATTTTTTTGGGATTGACATAGGATTAATCGATAGACAAGCACAGAGGCCATTCTTGACTGTTTATGAAGTCCAAAACATTGATGCTGCACCTGTCTTCAGTTATTTTAGCCCCATAATCAGGAGGAAAATCTCGTTGGAAGATCCAGTACTAGTCTCCAAAATGACTTTGAGCTCACAAAAGTACCATAGCCTCCAAGATGTTCTTCCAGTAGGTTTATTGATTGATTTTTATTCCTTTCTCTACAAAAAATAAGGGGAATTTTGCTAATTGTGCCAATTCCTGTTCAAATCATGAGTGATCAAGGTTTCTGGTGAAACTGAACAGATGTAAGCTTTTCAGAAGAACTGTTGACAGCACACCCTGCAATTTTTTTTATGATTTTGAGCTTGTTCAATCGTGAACAACTTTCCATCAGTGAATAGAATCTGCTGTCAGTTATTGTCCTTTTTCAACAATGCCTGACATCATTTTTTCTCACGATTTTTTTTTGTGTCCGTAAGCTTTTTGCATTTTCCAGAGCTTGTAAAACTTGAGTTGCAAGTCCTTATCCATCACACAAAACTGATTTGCGATTAAGTCCAAGGTCACAAGCGATTCTTTTCATTGAAATTCCCAGATTTAACTGCACCCTTTATTTAATGAGTTTTCATATTCGAGATGTTCTGACATATTGTGTTCTGCCTAGCCAAGATTCGTTGACATCTATGCTGATGACACGACCATCTACGGCAACACATCAAAGGCTGTAAATGACAAAGTTCTCTCTGATTCTCTCTCCTCTGATCTCGAGCGTGTAGTTCAGTGGGGGAAGACGTGACTGGTTACTTTTAATGCATCTAAAACCAAGCTCCTATCTTTATACCATCAACGCTCTGATCCCCATCTGGCATCAATTGTAATGGATGGCTCTCGCCTAGGAGAAGCTCAATGTTTTGACAAGCTTCTGGGCTTGACCTTTACTCCTGATATGAAATGGAACACGTACATCAAGTCTGTTGCCAGGGTCGCTGGAAAGATGGTGGGTTCCTTCTACCGCTCCAGAAGATATCGCACTACTGATGCAATTCTCTATCTATATAAAAGCCAAGTACGTCCAAGGATGGAATACTGCTGCCATATCTGGGCAGGAGCTGCTAAAAACAGCCTATCCTGCCTTGACAGAGTACAAAATAGACTTTGTGGCTTAGTGGGGGATGCCCTTTTCTCTTCCCTGCAGCCTCTCTCCCACAGAAGAGACGTTGTGAGCCTGTCTTTGTTTTACCGTTATTTCCATGGCAAGTGCTCGTCTGAGCTCCAATCTCTGGTCCCCCCTCGCCAATCTTTTACGAAAAACACCCGTCTAGCTGAAGCCACTGTCAAAAATTTTCCCCACTCTCTATCTGTGCCTAAATCAAAATGTAGATTCCATGAACACAGCTTCTTTCTTAGAACAGCTCACCAGTGGAACTCTGTTCCGTCTGCCTGTTTCCCACCTGACTACAACTTGGATGTCTTCAAATCCAATGTAAACAAATTCCTGATGAACCGCCCCCTTAAGTAGACACTTTATGAAATCCCAACACTAACGTACAACGTACTGTACATGCAATAACCCTTATTCCTGAGTGGCTTCCGGGCCTTGATAAATGGTGGCCTCCTTGTAAAAAAAAAAAAAAAAAAAAATTTGTTCATTTTTGAGACTGTCAACTTCAAAATTTTCAGCGATCTAGCAATGTTGCATTAACTTTCCCCTGCTTTATGAATTGATATAATAGCATTTCTATGGTTGGACAGAGTACTTAGGCCTCAAGCAAAGGAAATAAGTTTTATTAGTAATACAAAAACAATTGTAGATTTAGGTGATCATGCACAAAACATGATTTCACCTAGTTTTGACTGTTGTAAAAATGATGTGGAACTTTGTCTCCATTATTTTCTTATCCCCCTGTATATCACATGTAGAAGCAAATAAGCACAGATAACGGGAGTAGGGTTGAGGAGGGTTTATTCAACACGTGCGTACAGGTCGCGCCATATTTTTCGAAAAGTCCCGTTTACACCGTCGCCGGTAGGGAAGTTAACTCTCTGTTGTGAAGAGTGTTCAAGGGACACAACTGGGTAGAGTTAACAATACTTCCCCCTTTTTCTTGTCTTCTAGATGACCACTGAAAAAGAAAGAAAAGAAAGACAAAAAAAAAATTATTTTTAAATATCCGTTTCTTTGGGTTCAGATACGAACTCAAGTATCTTAAATGAAGGGACTCCCTTCTTGGTTAAGCAATCAGCTACCTGTCCATTGGTGGGTATCCAAGAGAACTCTGCTATTTCTTTTCTTTCCAGCATTTCTCTCAAAATAGCCATCTCAATACGAAGCCTTTTATCTAGTATTTGGGTGGATGAATGCACAGAGTCAAAGAGACAGGAATTGTCAGTTTTGCAGATTATTTTTATATTTTCGGGTTCATCCTTCAATTGCAGTATTTCTGATAGTAGTTTCCTATAAAACAGACAGGCCTCCGACATGTAAACCATGGCTAGGGTTTCAGCAGCCAGTGTGCTTTTGACCACTCTTCTAATGCGCTTGGACTGCCAGGTTATTGGTGTATATTTGTGGTTATTGCCAACTAAAAAGATTATGTAACCACCTTGAGATTCTCCGTCTGTCAGGTTGGCGAATGTAGGCAACAATCTTGAGATGACTGAGATCTCCTAAATCAGGAATATCTACCTGGGATTTTTCTTTCTTGGCTTTCTTTACTACTCTATTGGCATGTTTTATACATTCCACATTACTTTGTTTGAGGATGGAGCTTAATGCACTGACATAGTAGCTGAGATCAGGTCTGGTCTGGGTAGCCAGCCAGTTAAGTTGGCCGATAACTTGCCTGATTTCAGAAATTTCCGCTGTGGATATTTTGTCATTAATATTCCTGCCATTTTCCACTGGGATATATTTCAATTTCTTTACGTACTCATTCTGTCCAAGTTTAATATTTTCCCTATTCTGTTTAATGTCTAATCCTATGTACTGAAACTCTGCAGTTTCTTCAGATTTAACTGCAAATATTTGATGGATTTTGTCAATAACTTTTCTATGAAAAATCTCTGACCCTGCAAAGCAAAAATCATCCACATGGGTAGCAATTATCCCTTGCAATTTGTTTTCCAAATGCAATGTAAATATAGCCTGATCATATTTTGAAGCTATAGCTCCTGACTTCATCAATTCCTCCCTGAGTGTGAGATACCAGGACCTAGAGGCATCGGTCAGGCCATATACACATTTGGAGAGTTTCCAAATATAGCCTTGGGGTACATTAGCTTCTTTGGGAGGATTCAGATAAACCTGTCTTTCCAACTTCTTGCTTTGCAGAAATGCTGTTTTGATATCCATGGATTTACATACCCAATGGTTGGATGCCATTATAGCTAATGCTACACGTAAACCTTCTTTGGAGCATGTGGGAGAATTATTTCTTAGATTCTCAGCATCTTTATCCTGAAAACCTCGGGCGACAAGTCTGGCCTTGAATGTTTGGGAATTTTTGCTTGTGTAAATCCATCTGGTGGAGATTTTTGGTTGGCCCTGATCCGGTACTTGAACATAGACTTTATTTTTATCCCAGCTCTGAAGTTCCTTTTGTTTAGCTTCCTCTAATTCCAGGCTATCGTCAGCAGAGGTGATCATTACTTCTTCCTCAGTGCAGGAATCATGGTGCTCTTCATTTTCTTCAGTCTCATCAGCTTGCCAATCGGAAACTCCATGTTCAAAGTCCAACCAAAATGCTTCACCCTGTTCCATAACTACATTCATCAAATGTTTATTTCTGCCAGTGGCTTTGCCTGCTCTACTTATGACATTTAACTTCTTCCAGTCTGATTCTGTGTCGTTGGCAAGCTTGCATTTTATGATTTGTCCAGGTTTGGGAAGTTTGACTTTCCTGGTGGTGGTGTCGCATTTATTGGTTATGTCTTGAGTCTCCATAGTAGGGCGTTGTTCAGTGTTGTCTGCCATTTCTAAATTTTCTTCTAAAATGTTCTCTTCGAAGTTTGACACTCTTGGGGATCCTTCAGACTCTTGTTGGGTGCTCAATTCCTCGTTGTTGCCCTCATTGTGAGTCTGGTATGTTTCGGGGTAGAAAGTTAAACGAGACGGATGTACTCTAACATAGGTGCCGCCATGCTTGACAAGCACCTGTTTGTTTTCACACCCTATGACTGTCCCAGGGCCAAGCCACCTATCACACAAGTTCCTTTTGTAAAGAACAGCATCTCCATTTTTATAGGATTGGGTGATACCTGTTCTAACTTGGTGGCGGAGAGCTCGTCTAAGCTTTTCTGAAGATTCACTCGCTATGAAGTGTTTCCTGACAGCATGCATAGCGTTAAGATTATTTGCCACAATTTCACTGGTAGAGACACCTTCTAGTGCAGGGAGTTTGTCATTAAGAAAACCAGGTAGGTTGGGATTTCTGCCAAAAACGAGTTGGTTGGGACTATATCCATGGACACTTTGAAGTGTATTTTTGGCACTTACTGCCCACGCGAGAGCCACCTCGAAACTGCAATTTGTTTCTTCTAGGGTTTTCTTCACCATTTCCCCTAAAATCCCATTGTGCCTTTCATTTAGCCCATTACTCCATGGGATTTCAGCAGCAGTGGTACGAACGACGATATTCATATTTTGTGCCATGTCCCTAAACGCCTGGTTGTTGAATTCTCTGCCATTGTCAGTGAGAATAAATCCAGGGGTACCAAAATAAGTAATCCAATTTTTGAAAATAGTATTAATAATATCGGAGCTCTCTTTACCCGGAATTTTAGCTGCAACACTGTACCTAGTACCATGATCAATAAGGTGTAATACTTTGTTACCATTAATTTCTTTTATGTCCATGGCAATGCTCTCATTAAAATATGTTCCCAGTGAAAACCCCACGACAGGTCTGGGTTCAACCCTTTTGTATCTCATGCAAATTTCACAAGAATTGGGAATTTCCTGAAGTATCTTAATGAATTGCTTGTCTTTCATTCCGGTGCTCCTGACTAAGTCACATAGCTTTTTACCGCTAGGGTGACTAAATTGTCTATGAAGTTTGGTGGCGATTTTTATTTTTTCTTGCCTATTTTTGTTGGAAATTTCTTTGGTAAACAAAATATGTTTGAACTTACCTCGGTCTGGTGTAGGTCTTGTTATGGGAATGTGGTAGTGCCCTGAAGAAGTACATTGCAGTGGGATTTTTTTTCCAAACATGGTGACACTGTCGTTCTCGAAATTGAGGCTTGTGCCAGCTCTTTTCATCGACTTTTTGCTCAGTAAAAGCGGTATTTCGGCGTCCACCACGTCAGTGATAATACTGACTTCAATGCCAGCAATGACACATGGTAAAGTTGCTGTGTGAGTAGATTTAATGGTGTTCCCATCACCAAATTTGTAGTTTTTCTTTCCATCTCGAACTTTTATTTTTTGTTTTTCTGGCAGGGTTTCTAGAAAACACTCGAACCATTTTCTTCCACAAACTGTCCCAGACGCACCACTATCCAAGACAGCGGATCCGAGCGTTTCTCCCAAAAACGTGCTGGTGCTGCCATATTCTTCACGCTCGTTCATGAGGACGATGTTGGGAACGAGCAAGTGGCCTCCTTTGTCGGTCTTGTCAATTTCATCATACGGACAGTCGCAAATCCAGTGGTATTTACACCCACACTTGAAACAAACACCGTTGCTGCTGCTGTCGCTTTCAACCTTGTGGTTTGAATTTCTTTTGATGTTGTTGTTGTTGTTGTTGTAGTGGGTTGAATTTTGGTTGCGACCCCTACCCCATCTGCCAGCCCCACGACTGGTGAGACTGGCTGTTTTATCACCGTGGCGGCGGCCTCGACCACGACTACTGGTGTAGTAGGTGTTTTCAGTTTCGTCAGTGGTGAAAATAATGTCGGATTCGGTTTTCATAGCAACCGGAGGAGTTTTCGGCGGTGAATGAGTTTTAAAGTCATTAAGAATTTTTTTTAATTGTTTAGACATTTCTCCGAGTGTTAGTTCTCGAACGGTGGCTTTTATTAAGCGTTCGTTTTCGGGGGTGAGGTTGGCGCTTTTGAGAGCTCTGAACGCTAGGACCGCCTCGGGAAGAATTATGTTGAATTCTTTCAATTTGGCAATGTGGCGTTCAAATTCAATTAGAAATGTATCTATTGCCATGCCGCTCTTTCTTCGGTGACTTTCGAATGCCTCGTACGCCCTAAATGCTGCCTGGTTTGCGTCTTCTAAAAAGAGGGTGTCCAACTTTTGATATACTATCTCCATTCCGTTTTCGGCATTGAGTAAAGTGATATCCAATTCAAGCAGCGCCTCTCTCGCTTTTCCTTCCAAGGACAAAAGCACGACGGGGACCCGTTTTCTTTCATCTAAAGTAGTGGCTAGTTCCCATATGCGCATTTCTTTCTTCCAGGAATTATATTTTTCCGTGTTTAACGTTGGTAGGGGAATGTATTTAGAGGCCATGTTTTTTTTGTTTGTTAGTTTTGATACGCTCTGCTACCAATGTAGAAGCAAATAAACACAGATAACGGGAGTAGGGTTGAGGAGGGTTTATTCAACACGTGCGTACAGGTCGCGCCATATTTTTCGAAAAGTACCGTTTACACCGTCGCCGGTAGGGAAGTTAACTCTCTGTTGTGAAGAGTGTTCAAGGGACACAACTGGGTAGAGTTAACATCACACACACACACACACACACACACACACACACACACATATAACTACACAATCCACATTACTAAATAAGTATGACTTATTTTGATAAACAATAATATAAGAATACTGTGGCGTCTGCGTTCATACAGACCATCAATAAATAGATACATGTCATAAATTCCTAAAACTTTTGTGATAAATTCCCATAACCATATATATTTTGAAACAGGATAAAAAAATTATTGAAAAAAAAATACAGAGTACTTGCATAAGTATGTTCACCCAACTTATTTCAGACGCGTTGGAGATACATTTTCAACAATTAGTTCAACAGTAATTTTGTCAGGCTGAGTTGTTGTACTTTTCAGTCTCAGTCTCAGAAGGTCCACCTTACCAGGATTTACCTTCTCTTTAAGAACGTGTTAGTTTATCACTAATCACCTGAGGGAATGCTATCGGGGCTGCTAAGGCACTTTTGTAGACCAAAGACCCTAGTTCAATGGCTTTTTAACGTAACACTTGACCTTGTGTCTAACCTCCTGGAGAAGCAAATAAAGTAAGCATGTTTCCTTTTTAGCTTAGCATGCACATTAATATCTGAGTTTTGTTTGCCATCCATAAAAATGTAATTTGTTATAAACTTTTTATAGGGTTTTTGAAATAGTCCCTGTAACACTATATTAACCAGGTTACTGATATTGTAAACATGCATTAGGTGGCAATTTAGTGGCTTGCATGTTTGTGATGCATGCAAATTGCAGACTTGCTGCAAATGAGAAATATTTAGCTAAGAGAAAAGAAGCCACACAAGAAACTGGAAATAACTCTGATTTTGGATTTGGCCAAAAAAAAAAAAATTAAAAAAAAATAAGTCTCTCTTTAAACAAAGTTTCCCTGCTTTGGTTATCTGGCACTTAATTTTTTGCCAAAAATAATGGCCAGAACCACCTAGGTATTGAGATTTTGATGTTCATAGATTAATAGTAGATTGGACATTCTAAATAGATGTTGGTTAACCATTGTTCCAAGTGGTTCTTTTGGTGTGCTCTCAGGAATGTCTTTATATATTCCAGCAAATGGGCAGAAGTCAGTAAAAATTGGCTTGCTTGGACCTGAGAGTCAATTTTGTTTTTTGGAATCTGACAACCAATTAAGATTTATGTGTGTCTTCAAGCAAGATGGACTCTTGGGCTAAGCTAATTGTTTGTGTTCCTTGGACTTGTGTCGCTATTTGGTCAGGCTAAGATTTCTTATTTTGTAAGTCTGTTATTCAAAGGAAGAGCATGAGCATCTCCAAAAGAATAAAACTGTCAGTTGTTTTAAACAGATGCTGCAATTTTATTTGGCGGGATGATTCTTCCGTTGCAGCACAGCCTGAGAATGATTTAACTCAGCGACCGGTATCGGAAACAAACAACTTTGGATCAACACAATCACGGCCTGTGCAGTGAAATCACACAGAAGGACGTTCACAAGACAAGTATATTTCATTTTGGTGAAAGTGTGTCAAACATTATCAATAGAAAAATGCTGTTTACTCATGCATGTAATTTTGTTGCTACATCTGAGCTAGTGCATCAACCAATAGCCACTCCCTCTTGAATATAATGCAAAAAAATAATAAAAATAACCTAAGAGATTCCACTCCAGCCGCTGTCGCATTGCCACAGTGTTGCATCCCTATACTTAATTTACATGTATTTCCATGGAATATGCTCGGACGAATTTATTGCACTTGTACCACTTCAACTTGTACCAACCTACCCAATAAGCAGCAAAATCACACCCATTCACTGTAGAAGCCTCTATATGCCAAAAGATTTTCTACTCTGAAAATCTTTTTTTTCCTTGGTTCGCTTGACTTTAAAATTCCCTTCCTGCTCTCTGTTTTTCCTGTCCATAACAACATGAAAAATTTTAATGTAACATAAAAACTCATCTTGCTGCCCGCCCAACTATCTACCGAAGTAGCCCCTATAAATTTGGCCCCTATCAGAGTAGCACCTTATTCAGTGGCGAAGAAAAGTAAAAAAAACAAAAAAAAAAAAAACGTTCACATCGGGCATCCATATAAATTCTCCTAGTGTTTTGGAGATAGACTACCATAACCATATATAATATGGAACCACATAACCCAGACAATTTGGAGAAGTATATTTCATTGTAATTAAACGGATACGTCATTCCTGTGTGATCATTCCTGTGTGGTCATTCCTGTGTGATCTGCATTCAAACCAAAAAGGAAATACATCATCAACTTTATCAAGCGTGTTAAAATAGATTTTCTCAGAATCATATGTATTTTTAAACTACATTACCCAAACTATTTGAAGAAGTACAATTCCTTTCAATCACGGAAAGTGCATTATGGTCGGTTATATATTCGAACCAGACATTTATAAAAAGGAAATGTACCACAAACTCGCACTGGGGTTTTTAAAATAGACACATATAACTGCAATGTTTATGGAATAGCAGTAAAACTGCATGTAAAATAGTAAAATAATTACACAGACACATCAAACGATATTCCTGCCGATTCAAACGACTTTAATCATTGGTGCATAACCCTTTTACACCAAAGATTAAAGTTGTTTGAATCGATCGCAATATCGGGTGGCTTTAGCGATGTCTTGTGTTTTACTAGTCTGTTTTTATATATATTAAACGTTCCATTTTATTTGAAACTTAATTTCATGGTTTAAATTTCTTCACACACATAACTTTGAAACTATATACATTACTTGGATATGCATGGTTTCATTTTAATGAAAGAGGATAAAACATTAACGTGGGGTGTGTGCTCAGGCTGGGCGTCTATAAGAAAGAGAATATAAAAGGAAATATGTATCAAACTCCTCTTAGGGTTTTGAAGAATCATTCTTGTAATAGAAAAATGATTATAAAAGGGATGGCAAAAGAAAATTATCCAATTGCAAATATTAAATGTAGTTATCTCAAGCAAATATTAGCAGCATCAATCCAGTCAGAGAAGCTTTAAATTGTAAAGAATTCCAAGTAAAGAATAGTAGTATTAATCCAGTCAGAATCAGCAGAAGCCATTCTCTCATGTCAAAATGGAAAACTATCACTGAAAAATTCCAAAAGATTCAGTATACTTTATACAACGATTCTGGTACCTGACTGATTCATTCTTATCACCCCTGACTATAAATATTATCGTCTAGATCTTTGTGATCATACACAGTACATTATGCCAAAAATATTCCAACAATAACTGTATACATACTAAAACGAAATTACTCAGAGTATTTGAATAAGTATATTTCATTTTGATCAAAAGTGATCAACATTATTGTGAGGTTTACTTTTGCACCAGGTCTGCAGGAAAAAGAAATTCGTTATAAACTCCTTCTAGAGTTTTTAAAGTAGACTTTTACAACTAAATATATTCTGTAGAGGTAATGGTGGTCAAGTGGTTAACAGCACAGACTGAAAACCTGGGTGTGTTAAGTTTGAATCCAGCTTGTTCCCCAAAAACACTTTCATCAAATCCACACTTGACCTTGTGTTTAATCTCAAAGAAAAAGAAGGCAAATAAAACAACTGTACAGATATATTCTGAAACTACATTATCCAGTGGATAAGTACTTTTCATATTGATTAGAGGAGTACAACATTATCGTGGTATTTGTACTCTTTATCGTTTAGTTCGAAATTCAATATAGGTCACTTAGTTTGATATAGAGGTTTCCAAGTTTTAAAAAATGCACATGTAGAATATCGGAGCTTACATCGGCTAAAACGTTGTTAAAGATATATTTTTTTTATATCATTACTAAAAATACATAAATATATTATTTTTTCATATCATTACTATGAATAGATGAATACTAAACTTTTCAGTCCATTAAAAGTGGGCAAAATTTATAGCCCGTTGACTTAGAATGCCTAACTTCTAGAGCAATTGGGTATTGTGGTAATTAATCCCTATTAATCCCTAACTATGCATCAAACAAATACCATAATATTTAGTTCGCTGCACCTTATCATAAGAAAGATTCATATCAAATTTTAACCAAATCGGCTTAGTAGTTTCTGAAAAAAAGTGAAACGGGCAGACAGACAAAGCAAAATATAATATGGATATTTATATATCATTACTACTTAGGCTGGAACCCCATTTTAAAAACCCTTAGTTTTTATTCCATGCATCAGTAAATACTAGAGTTGGAGCAATTAATCAGAATCAGGAATCCATAAAATTGGAATATTTTGGGTTATCGGAATCAGAAATTTTTTTCCTATTTTCCAATGCCCAAAACGATTCTTTTATTTCCTTGTTTTTGTTTAAAACTTAATTTTTCACAGCTCGTATTAATAATGTAATATGGTAATGATAATAATGATTTTAAACAACCGGTAAAAACTAAAATGTATAGGTCACACCCATAAGTGTACTTTTACATTTGCGAAAATATATCACATATTCATGAGTTTTTTCATAGTCCGACCCCCTCCCTATCATCCCCAAAACAACTCTATATTTAGAGATCTAAAAAGAATTGGAATCGGTAACTGCATTGGAATCAGGAAAAATATAGAAATCGTCTCATCACTAGTAAATACACTGCTTTAGAAAGTCTTCTTGCCTGTACTCATAATCAAAAAGTTATCCACTCTACAATAAAGGCCAATGTGTATTTATTTGCTTATACATTAATAAATGTATATCAACTCAGTCACAGAAAAATTAGTGATTATAAAAAAAAACTGTTGAACGAAACGATTTCAAGTGTTTAGGGGAAGAGAGAAAGCAAATAGAAGGCCCTACTATTTAAAATGAATTCAGAAAGAAATCCGTCACTTTATTCCTATAATGAGACATTTTTTTCTTTCTTTTTTCTATGCTGATTTTTTAGGTTTTTCCTCCTTTTTCTTAACTTTTTTTTTCTTAAACTTTTTTCTTTTTTCCTTATTTTTTAAAAATTTCACCGCCTGAGACATATTTTTTTATATGTATGTGAATATCAGTGTAAACAGTAACGAAGCATAAGTTTTTCCATCATTTTTTTTTTTCGTTAAGTAATAAATAAATACACTGACATTCTCAGCTTATCATTACTAGTTTCAACTGATTTTATGCAGTCCCTGGCTGGCGAAGACAACTGGTTTTCAATCAATTGATTTTATTTGTTGTATTTTTTCTTCTTAATCTCCTAAGAAGACAAACAAAGGCACTAATGAAGCATTTTTAGAGACATGATACGAACAGAAAAATTCAATTCATTTAAAGTAAAACCTAGACATTTTAAATTAGCCTAATTAAGTTCATTGGCAGACCAAACCCAGCTAATTCCATCATGGCCTGTCAGTGTACATTCAAGCTTAATGGCTCACACCAGATGCATCTAACATGTACTGTGATAGTAGTACAGATGTTAACAGTTTTCAAATATGCCACGAGATAAACAACTTTCATTGATAAGCCATAAGCACATTGACACACCAGGTTTTCATTAGATCATTAAAGTTACAGAAACAAACGGTTATTATTATGTCAATAACGGCTCTTTCCGTGCATATATTTTTCAGAAAAATTAGAATTTCTTTGCTTAGATAGAAAAAAATTGCATGACAATATAATGTGGCAAGAAAACAATAATTCATACAAGACTCAACTTAACAAATTACAGAAAATAAATATTAAATAAATAACGTAATAATAATAATAATAATAATAATAATAATAATAATAATAATAATAATAATTTATTTATTTTTAGTATTTATTTGTATTATTAAAAAGTTTCCCAAACACTTTAACTATCTCCTCTCTTCATTTTAATTCATTTTAATTTCTTTCTTTCTATTCTTAATTTTTAGTTTCAATTCTAATTATAAATATAATCTATATTTCTCCCTACCCCCATCCCTTTTCTTTTTTTCCCTTCCTACTCCTCCCTCTCCACTCTCTATCCAGCACTTCAACTCTTGGTTTTTTTGATACCCATATGTAATTTAAAAAAAAATCTTTTCCTTCTAATTTATTTTGGCTTCGATCGTCTGACGAGATCGGCAAGAAAATTTATTTTTCTGTCTATTGAAAAAACTTGTAATCATTTAAGTAGAAATCCCTAAGGTTGAAAAAATAAAAACATTTAGCTCTACTAACGTACTGAGCAATTTTTCCCCTGTTTTTTTTTTTTTTTTACCAAATATACCTCCTAATATATATATATGTATATATATATATATATGTATATATATATATATATATATATATATATATATATATATATATATATATAAGAACAAGTAGCTAATAAAACATGTTAAAAACACTTTGAAAAAGAGTTAAAAACATATTTAATTTTAAAAAGGAAGCACAAAATAAGTGGATAGTCCTTAATCCACAGAGTTTTGAAGAAATACTTTCCTTCTCATCAGAGGGTAGGGATTAGCAAAATGCGGGATCAGATTTTGCTTGCAAAAGTATTTAATGAAACTACAAGTAAGTCATGGAGCTTACTTGATAAAAAATAGTGAAGCAGAGGGAATAGGGGGTAAAAAAAGGTGATTTCACGTGAATGGATAGTCTGGTGAAGGATAAAATATCCAATAAATGTAAAATCCAAAAAAGTTGATTAAATTTCCATTTCCACAAGTAAAATCCAAAGGAATCGTGTTAGTGGAAGATGGTTCAAAGTAATCCAAAAGGCAATAATTCACAAATAAGTTAAAAATATACAACACTGACACACCAGGTTTTTATTGGATCATCAAAGTTACAGATCTATTTCATTATGCAGAAACGAACGGTTATTATTATGTCAATACTAACTCTTTCCATGCATGTACTTTTCAGAAAAATTAAACTTTCTTTGCTTGGATAGAAAAAAAATGCATGACAATATAATGTCGCAAGAAGACAAAAATTCATACAAGACTCAATAAAAACAATTTGTTTTGTACTTTCAACCGATGTAAACCCTTTTTAGATATAACCTAGTTAACAAATTACAGAAAACAAATATCAAATAAATAATGTAATAATAATAATAATAATAATAATAATAATAATAAGTAATTTATTTGTAGTATTAAAAAGTTTTACAAACACTTTAATTCATACCTTGAATAAAACCTGTCTAGCTTTACAATATGAACCAATATGGCTACCAAAATAAATACACGATGTTGAGTCTTCTATAAATTTTTTATGCATTTTTTTTTCTTTTTAAGCAAGAACTTCTAATTTTTAAGAAGAGTATATGCACAAAAAAGAACCAGTATTGACGTAATAATAACCTACATGGAAAGTCAAAGTGAAAATAATACATTTGTCTCACTGACTTTAGCAAATAGAGTGCATACCTTTATAACTATTTGCTAATATTTTCTCTCCTCTGATGAGATGGTAGACATCGAAACCCTATAGGTTAAGGAGATTAATTTTCTAAAACATTCTTTGTCTTGCTTAGAATAATAAAAATTCTTTGATATGAAACTCAACCACTTCATTTCATTTCAATGAGAGTTTTTTGAAATTCATTGAATTATAATTTAATATATATATATATATATATATATATATATATATATATATATATATATATATATATATATATATTATGGCAGTAGAGTTTAGTTTCCTAGAAGTACATCCAATGAAACAACATGTGTCTACCAAACAGTGCCCAATGAGTAAACAGAGCAGGTGTATTAAATTTATTTATACAAACATTGAGGCTACATATGTGAATACATATTCTGTAATCACCCGTGCTGGGGAGATGGAATTAAAAAAAAAAAAGATAAGTACTACAATATATAAATCTCTTTATTCCGTTTGTATATCCTAAATGCTCTGAATTTATTGTTATATATTGTTATATATTATTTATATCTTGTTATATATCTTATGTATCTGTATAAACCTCGAAGGAGTAATTGTTTGACCTGAGAATAGACCTATGGACTTCAAGATGCATTCACTATAAGTTTTTATGTAGTAAAAAAATGTACAACTTGAGAAAAAAATAACAAGCAGGTGGGTGCGTGTAATATAATTATGCGTGTGGGGTTTGGTAAAAAGAATTATGCAGAGAATGCATTCATATCTATATCTATTTTAGATGTATCATGTGTGTGTCAGTGTACATATATGTGTATGTTTGTATATGTGCGGTGTACATATATGTGTATGTTTGTATATGTGTAGCTATATATATATATATATATATATATATATATATATCCCAACTATTAAATAGGCTATCTCGTATATGGGAATTACAAAAGTGTATATTACCTGAGTATATATTTGTGTATATGTGTCTGTGTATGTATGTATGTATGTTATGTATGTATATATACGCCTGTGTAAACTAAAATAATACGCTGTTTCATATAAAGGGGTTAACACACAACCAAAATTAGGAGGCACCTTATTAAATAAAATTTTTGTGTTTGTACATGTATGGCTGTTTATTTATGCATTGTGGGTGCACGGGTATCTGTGCGTGTGTGTATATGTGAGTATATATGTAAGTGTATACGTTTGTGTATATGGATATCTATATGTCTATGTGTCTCGTGTGTGTATTGTATGTATCTGTGTGGATTTGGGGACACGTGTGAATGGGGATATGTGTGTACGCCTGTGGATGGTCTGACTGTGTGTGTATGTGGGTATGTATTGTGTGTGTGTGTGTGTGTGTGTGTGTGTGTGTGTGTGTGTGTGTGTGTGTGCTCGTATGGGTGTATATATATGTTTTATCGAGACGTGTATCCGGTTGGGATCTACAGGTTTTAAGGTTCCTAATTGACAGTCTTATTAATATTTGTATAATAACAGACGTAGTATATAATATGCGGGTATGGCTGTTTGTGTTGAATATGCATGTTTTGATATAACTGTGTGTATGAATATGAATATAAGTATGTTATAACTGTCTTTGTGCATTATGTGTATGTGTGTGTGTGTATGCTTGTACATGTGTATATATACACGTGTGTATCAAAGTGTGGGTATTTGTGTGTGTATTTATCTATATGTGTACATGCCAAGGTTGGTAACTTTCGGGGTTTTGTGTTTATTTTTATTTTTACTTTATTTTATTTTTATATTTATTGTCTGTATTTCTGTGCATGTGTGTGCGTAAAATATACCGAGCGGTGTATATCCACTCCTGAGTATAGGTATATGTGTATGTTTGCTTCTAAAGTGTGTGTGTGTGTGTGTGTGTGTGTGTGTGTGTGTGTGTGTGTGTGTGTGTGTGTGTGTAGATTGAGGATACCGGGGGGGGGGGGGGGCCCACACAGAAATGTCTGTAGTCTTTGACCACCGACCAGGGGAAGACAAAATGCTGAATTCTCAAGTGCTTTATAGCGTGAAACCAAAAGATGAGATAGATAAAAATGAAAAAAGAATATAAAGGGGAAGAAAGAATAAGAGGTTAAGATTTGGAAAGATAAAAGCCTGTGAGGGATGGATCGTTCAAAGACCTTACTTATCCTCTCCCACACATAACCCCCCACCCATATTAGGTGACAAGATTCTAATTTTATAAACGAAATAAGAAAATGTTTTTGTCTTGAAATGTCAGTTTTCAAGGGTAATTCCTGGCCTGAGGACGTAATCTCCCAAGCACGGGTGATTACAGAAACATGTATGCACATATGTAGCCATCAATGTTTGTATAAATAAATTTTATATATATATATATATATACCAGACTACATGTGACCCGTTGGGTCAGTATGTTATATTAGCTATGGAATTCATGTCTGAGCATGACACTTGTGACGTACAGAAAATATTTTTTTTTTGACGTAACAGAACATTTCTATGAAAGTATATTAAAATGAAAAATCACGGACGGATCACTCAAACATGAAAAAAAATCCTCCCTATTCGTGTAAAGTTACCTATTTTTCCGAATAATCGCTCAAAAATCGAAAATTAAACATGATTTTCCTACAAATTGTACACAGACGAAAGTCATTTAATAGCAAAACTGCACATGAACCTACCGATGAGAAATATAAGAATGAAAAACCCATATTGGAATCCTTCAACCAAGTTATAGAAACTTAAAATCTAAAAGAAAGCAATTGATAAAACCTGAAGCAAAAAAAATAAAACATAAATAAATAAAATAAAATAAAACTAATATTGAAACAGATTAGCAAATTCCCGTTCTCACACAATTATTTTGTATCTAGAAATGTAAACAAAAAATAAAAAAAGAAGGAAGGAAGGAAAAGGGACGGATAGATAGATAGATAGTAGTAGTAGTAGTAGTAGTAGTAGTAGTCTTGGCTTTACTACACTTGTTCTTATGTTTGTCAACGGGTTAAAGTTGTTTAGCTGTAAGAAAATAGCGACAGTATAGTTGTAATAAAGAATAATTGGAAACCACGCCCACTCTTCCCATGTTAAATAATAATTTCGAAATAATAACGTTAATATTTCAGTGCACAGGTTAAAATCTGCAAAAGAAGCGATTTGTGTTTATTTGTTTACGTTGTTATGGGTTAATGTTTATGCACGCATGTCATAAACTGGAAAGTGGGTTGCATCACTCATTACAAGGTCATTTGAGTTTTATAATTATATATATATATATATATATTTATCTTTTTGATATATATATATATATATTCATCTTTTTGATATATATATATATATATATATATTCATCTTTTTGATATATATATATATATATATATAGAATAAAGATTAATAATTGTAAATTATCAATCAGTTTCAAAAGGAATAACAAAACAAAATCAAATTCTAATTCTCTGTTCCAAAAAGATCAGGTAATTGTCGTAGGAAATCTCAAGTGTGAGATTTCAATGTGGAGCATCGGGTTACAAGAAAAAATGCAACACAAGCTTAGTTTAATCTCATTATAAATTTCTTTCAACTCTGTGTGCGCCCCATCAGATGAGACAGGCTTGTCACATCTGTAGCTGACTTTAAAGAGTTCGACTTACAGCTGTTGTATGTATTTGTAGGAAAGAGGGCAAGGAAAGAGTTTGATATGCCTGTGTCTCCTTCTACTGCCTTCAACATAAAAAATTCCAATCCTCTGGAATAAAATCCACTAGAACAAAATCTAATTTGGCAAACCTCTGTGATTGGTCATCACAATATCAAGTCAGTCTCAATAAAACTTAAAGTCAACAGTAAATGAAACATTGTTGTATATAGTGTCCATACTACACAATCAAGAGCCAAGAATGCTTCATTCGAAAGTTAGACTTGGTAGAAATATTCCATCTGTCGATTAAAGACCATACCTGTTAAAGATGACGTTAAAATGTACTGTTAAGATCTAATGTTTCCTAAATGGAGCAAGAAATCATGATTAGGAAAATCTGTTTTTTTTTTTTTTTTTTTTTTGTGAAGGAATTTTCACTGAGAGAGAGTATTTAAAGGACAACTCATGTTGTGGAGCTAATGTTAGAATGACAAAAAAAAAAAAAGGCTGAGGATAATGAAGGGAGAAATCATCAAACTTCCAACGATGCTCCACTCCAACAAGGCACAGTCAACTTCGTGCTGGTCAAGTGATCTCTGATCCAGTTCATCACTCTCAGATTTCTACTAAAATGCTTGTTCTTTGCTATCAAAGCTTTGTGAGTTACATTCAGCTATAACATGCAATATTCTTGATATCATTGTGATCACATAAAACATGTCCAATGATTAAGAAATCCATCTAAATGACTACTCCATCTTTGAATGTGATAGTTTATACCAAGTTATCTCTCAAGCCCTCTTTTTGTAAACTACTTCTTTCAGGCAACCAACTGGGAATTTTCAACCTGTGTGTTGATGATGTTTGTCTTCTTATCATGGCAGTCTATTGTTCTCCTCAAGCATTTATTTATGACTAGCTTGAGTGACCAGCATTGCCCGAGTGTTTGGAGGTCTGTGTTGGGCAAAAAAAAAAAAAGTAGTAGTAGGCAAGCAGGCTCGAACCTGTGCCGTGAAGGCAGAAAAGAAAGTGAAAGAAAATCTGATGTTTTTAGCTGATCGGAAGTCAAACGTGTTGAAATTAACTGAAGTCAATCCCACGGTGACGATTACTTGCTAAAATGTTGGCAAAAAAATCGGCCCCTTCTTGTACAAAACTGCTGAGTTTAGGATGAAGGAATTGATATTTTGGGCCAATTTTTCTATATTTGTTGTCCGAGATGTTGATCTTCAAAATGATACCAATCTTATCAGGATCCGTCGCCTCTGTCAAAAGTTTTTGCAAGACATACAAACATACATTTAAACAGATAGATGAGATTTATATTATAGACTAGCGAGGTTGCCCAGGTGTTTGGAGGTGTGTGGGGGGGGGGGGGGTTAAAAAAAAAGTAAGTATGAGGATCGAACCCAAACCGTTGAGGCAAAGTTGTAAATTAAAGTGTGAAAAAAAAAGTGCGACGTTAAGCATTGCCCCACCGCGAGATGCTAACGGAAACACATTTGAATTTATTTAATTACTTGGATTTAGCAGGTGCCCGTTTTAATGAGTTAATGAGGCCAAGTTTGACTGCGGGATAGTATTCATTTACTGCTGAACGCTTTTTTTTCTCTCCCCCAAGATGTTATAGGAAAAAGACTAACCCACATGCGGCGAGCGACAAATATTGAATATTTATCTTCCTGAAATCGAGCAAATTAAATAGACAGGTGAGCTTCATTGTTAACTGTGAGATATTACGATTTATATGTGATATAAAAAGTTTTAAAAAGTTGTGAAGCGAGCGACCGTTTCTCTGAAAAAAGCCTTTTGTTGACATACAGAAAAAGCGAACACACATACATACATACATACATACATACATACATACATGCATACATACATACATTTTCGCTTTTATATATATAGATGATACATCCAACTTGCTCAAGAACGATAGCTGCTAAGAATCAGGATTGATTTCAATGCCCTGTTGGTGAATTGGTCATCCGCGATATGTCGTTCAATTGATCGCTTTGACCAAACTCTTCTGGAAAGAGTGAAGGATCGTTTGCTCTACCATCACATCTCCATGCCGATTAGATTTTGAAGCAGTCAGCAAACCTTGATATTGTGTTCACCTGGTACTCCAGATCAGTATCTGAATCTTGTGTCCTGTTGAGAGTAATCATGCGGTTTTGCAGTTTCAGTTGCTTACATCTTTTTCTGCTGCACCGCTCCAAATTCAGCAATAAAGCATCTACTCAGCTACCAACATTCAACATTCAAGTTCGATTCAATGTTACAAACTACTGTTACTGGGAATCACTCATGATGATGGATTCAGTTGAATGGATTTAGTAGGCGATCTGTGGTGTGCCTTCAAAGATATCATTGTTCAGCTTACTAAGTTACCAGTTTCTCTGAGACAACCAAAAATACAGAAACCAATGGATGATTAGAAAGTGAAGCAAGAAAGAGTACTGCATAACATCACCAGGAAAGAATTTCAAAACAATGACGTTTTTAGAGGCGTTCAATGTCTTTAGACTCCATAGAAACAAGACAGTTTATATTGAACAGTACTATGTTCCACTATGAGAGATATACTAATTCGAAGCACTTCTCCCATTTTTAAGTCAACAAGCGATTCAATAATCAAATTGCCAAACTGGAGGACGAAAGAGAATCCTATGTGGACAAAACCAGCGAATTTCTACAGAAATGACAATGGTTGAGATGTCCTACCGTTCTTTAGAAAAAGTCAACCGATGTACAACTTTGTAATTTCACAAAATTATGTTTGGTAAGTTTTTCAATCGCTTAATGAAAATAAGAACCCTAGTCCACATAATCTTCATTCTAAAATACTCAAAGCCCTCTCTCTATCCATCTCTAGTTCCCTCACTCATCTCTTTAACCTATCCTTTCAAACTAGTGACATCCCTGAATACTGACAGACAGCAACTCTCTGTCCCATCAAGAAGAGTGATAAAAAGGATCCAGTAATCTACTGGTCAGTCTCACTCACTTCTGTCATCTGCAAAGTCTTTGAGACTCTTCTCAAGTCAGCTAGGAATGTCTCATCTCTTGACCATATTATCAAGCTCTCAAATCCAATATGGTTTCATACCGAAGACATCTTCTTAACAAATCTCCTGCTTATAGAGGAATGCATCACTAAAATCATGGATGATAGCGATGCAGCTGACATTGTCTTTTTTAATTTTGTCAAGGTATTTGATTTAGTAAAACAAACTTCTGCGCTTATGGTTTTCAAGCATATGTGGTGAGGATGATCGAAGCCTTCCTTGCTAGCCATAGCTTTTTTAGTGCAAGCCAATGGCCCACTGTCTGTGTTTCTAATAAGACTAGTAGCATTCTCCAAAGCTTGGTACTTGGTTCCTTGCTCTTCCTGGTTTTCGTCAATGATTTGCAAAAGAGCATCTCCCAGACATTTTTTTAAAATTTTTGTCGATGACATCAAACATTATTTTTAAAATCTCTGTAGATGCCTCCATCAAGCCTGGAAATGATTAAGTCTATGAGAATTATCTTTCAATGTCAATAAATGCAACAATCGGCCTTAACCCAACAAGCGATTTGATTTCAAAACTTATGAATTGATTCTGTGGGTGATTCCTCCTTTCCTTCAACTACCTAATACATCCACGCCCATGATCTGCCCTTGTTCATTTACTGCTCCTTTGCTAGCTGACATCTTACCACCATTCACATCTCTGGTGCAATCTTTTTTTTTTTTTTTTTTTTTACACAGTGATCACCACTTATCAAGGCCCGGAAGCCACTCAGGGATAAGGGTTATTGCAAGTACATTACGTTAGTGAGGTGATTTTATGAAGTGTTTAATTAGGGGGGCGGTTCATTAGGAATTTGTTAACATTAGACTTGAAGACATCCAAGTTGTAGTCCGGAGGGAAGCAGGCAGACGGAACAGAGTTCCACAGGCGTGCAGTTCTAAGAAAGAAGTTTGCTCATGAAATCCGCGTTTTGATTTAGGCACAGATATAGAGTGGGGAAAATTTTTCACAGTGGATTCAGCTAGACGGGTGTTTTTCGTGAAAGATTGGCGAGGGGGGACCAGAGATTGGAGTTCAGACGAGCACCTGCCATGAAAATAACAATAAAACAAGGATAGGCTCGCAACGTCTCTTCTGTGGGAGAGGGGTTGCAGGGTAGAGAAAAGGGCATCCCCCACTAAACCACGAAGTCTATTTTGTACTCTGTCAAGGCATGATAGGCTGTTTTTGGCAGCTCCTGCCCAGATATGGCAACAGTATTCCATCCTTGGCCGTACTTAGCTTTTATATAGATAGAGAATTGCATCAGTAGTGAGATATCTTCTGGAGCGGTAGAAGGATCCCACCATCTTTCCAACAGACTTGATGTACGTGTTCCATTTCAGATCAGGAGTAAAGGTCAAACCCAGAAGCTTGTCAAAACACGGGGCCTCACACAGACGAGAGCCATCCATCACAATTGATGCCAGCTGGGGATCAGAGCGTTGATGATGTAAGGATAGGAGTTTGGTTTTGGATGCATTAAAGGTAACTAGCCACATCTTCCCCCACTGAACCACGCGCTCGAGATCAGAGGAGAGAGAATCCGAGAGAACTTCGTCATTTACAGCCTTTGATGTGTTGCCGTAGATGGTCGTGTCATCAGCATAGATGTCAACGAATGATTTAAGTATATGTTTAGGGAGGTCATTGATGTAGATCAGGAAGAGAGTTGGGCCCAGTATTGACCCCTGAGGGACTCCAGCATTTATATTGCAGGCCTCCGATTTTTGTCCATCTACCACTACTCTTATGAGCCTATCGGAGAGAAATGATTTAATGATTGAGAAAACATTTCCAGTTATACCGTAGCTGGAAATCTTGTGAAGTAGACCCTTATGCCATACTTTGTCAAAGGCCTTTGATATGTCAAGAGCAATTGCCCTAGAAAGGAAGCCTTTGTCAAGAGATTCACTAATCCTGTGGGATATAACCGTCAGCACATCTGCGGTAGATCTTGCAGAGCGGAAACCATATTGTGTGTCACTAAGAAGGTTATTCCTGCTGAGGTGGTTGACTATTTCTCTATTTAATATTGATTCCAGCAACTTACTCATAACACAGAGAAGACTTATTGGTCTGTACTGAGAGGGAGATGACTTATCACCTGAATTCTTAAATACAGGGCAAACTGATGAGGTCTTCCAGGGGGTCGGAAAGCACTTCTCCTTAAGGCAGCGCTTAAATAGTTTCGTAAGTATGGGAGCAAGTTCTGGTTGAAGCTTTTTTAACACTATAATTGGGATGCCATCAGGGCCAGTTGCTTTACTGGAATCTAGGTTTTTTATTAGCTTGGCGACCTCATGCACGGATATTTGTATGTTACCTAGCTTGTTCTGTGTTATAGGAGGAAATATGGGGAGTTGATGGCCTTCGTCGCATAGGGTAGAATTAGCTGCAAAGTTCTTTGCAAATAGTTTGGCCTTGTCTGACGCTGACGAGATAACCTCTGGTCCATTGATAATGGTTGGGATAGAACGCACACTTCTGTTCAGGATCCTATTTGTTATTTGCCAAAACTGGTGGGAACCAAGCCGCTGATCAGCTACCTTGGATTTAACAGACTGGGCATATAGCTCTCTTGCATTTTTTATTACTCTTTTACAGTGGTTGCTGGCATTCCTGAAAGCAGCTTTAGTCTCAGTGCATCTATTACGTTGGTAGCTATGGAAAAAGTGATTTCTGTGCGCGATAGCAGCAGCACATTCTGGGGAGAACCATGGCTGGCTGTTAGGTTTTTGTTGGAATTTTTTAGATGGTATGAATTGGTCTATGCCTACAATTAACCATTCGGTCAGATCTGATACTATAGAGGACACTTCCTTTTTAAACATGGAGTGCAGAGGTAAATCAGATATGAATGTACGGAAGCTATCCCAGTCAGCCATAGAGTATCGGTATACAGTACGGTGGAGGGGTACGTCTGATGACTTCTTACATTTCGTTTTTATCTTAACTGATACGACGGAGTGGTCGAGGATCCTAGAGGAGAATGAACGGTACATGAACATAGCTCAGGGGAAGTTGAGAGAAAAAGGTCTAAGAGGCTTGCATATTGATTGGGTGTATCGGGCACACGGGTGGGTTCGCGAACAATCTGAGTGAGGTCATAAGCAATGGCAAAATCATGACAAAACCTCCCCTCATCATCTGTCTTATTTGAATGGGTCAGCCATTCCACGTTATGGACGTTGAAGTCACCACAGATGTGGATGTTAGCCGAGGGATGTGAAGACAGTATGTGGTCTATTTTCTCAGATATGCTCTTAAAGATAGTAACTCCGCTGTTGTGGGGCCTATAGAGGGCAAATATAAATGCAGTGGTGTTAGCAAGTGCAACCCTGAAGCACATATAGGGTAAATTAGGATCTTCTCTAGAGATATCCCTGCCACATGGGAAGCCATCCTTAATGTAGGCACATATTCCATGCCCATGGCGATCTTGGGAGTCAGATTTAGCTGTTAAATTGGAGTATCCATTAATTATGCACTCATCTAGGGAAGTGGTCGGCCCTATTCCAGTTTCACATAAAAATAATATGTCCGGTTTCGTCTCCTGTAATTGGGTTTCAACCTCTGGAAGGTTGGAACGTAGACCCCTGATATTGGAGAAGGAGACCTGGTAGTAGGGGTCTACGCTGGAAGATGGGGTTCTAGGTTTAATCGAGTTTTTATTCTGGAGATATTTCATGTTGAAGTTTGGGGATTTGTGGAATAGGTCGGCATACTTGGTTAGAGCAGTACAGAGAGGGAAAGTAAGAGAGAAAAAGACAGGAAAAATTTTTTTTTTATTTGTAGCACACGAAAAGGTAAAGCCATAACAATTACCCACTAGTATGGCATCGAGAGGCCCCACCAGAGACTACTGCATGGTCCAGATCCACTCACCAAATGGCAATACAGCAGTCCCAGTACTTTGCGCCTGCTGATAGGACAGCCTCCTTAGTGGTTAATCCAAGGTTCGGGTCCCTGACTATCTATTCTGGAATAAGGCATTCAAGCTTAAGCCCTTTATTTCATTCAAGACATCCAGCACCTGGAGCGAGTTCAGATGCTTGTGATACAGATAGTCTATGGACTCCACATAAGTCCTCTTGTAACATGGTGCATATGAGAGTGTGGAAAAGTATCAACAGCAGCAAAGGATGACTGGCTTGTGAAGAGATTAGCAGCAGTAGCAATAGTCGAAAAACCGCATATGCAAATTAAGAAGTGTGCACGAAAAGAGAAAGGAAAAAAGGAGCGAAAATGCACCACATCCTCAGAACAGAAGCAAAGTCCGCATCGAAGAAAATAGAGGTGTAAAGTCGAGGATGAGAATGGGCTCGATGTCAGAGGAAGGAGAAACACACACCTGGTATAATGAACATGTGGCAATGAGAGGCTTTTTTAAGTGGTCACGAAATGGGAGTGTAACAGTAAATAAAAACATTTGTAAAAAGGAAAAAATGCCTACCCGGATTTTTATGCATTTCTTTCCGCTTTTATTTTTATTAATTACTAAAGTAAAGTGTAACAGCCACGTTACACTCGGAATAACGATTGGGTCACCTTAACCTGTACTCACTGGAGCATAGGTGGTTGTGTGGAGATTTCATTCTCATCTTTAACATCATGCTAAACAACTACAATGTGTCTTGTGAACTCTTCTCAACGCCATGCCTGCAGAAAGGGTTTTGTGAGAATTCAAAGAATTTGATTTTGGCTTTATAGTTGGAAGGCTCCAATTTGTTTCTGTTCACTGCATCATAGAACAGGTTATCAAAAGCCATGGTCAGCATCCAAACATCCAAACAGTTCAAGGAAGTGTTGGATGCATCATGGCAACTGATCTTTGGAATATTACACCTTCTTTGTACTACAGGGAATGTAAGGGGACGCGGTTTCAGTATAAAGTATAATCAACCGGAAGTTAAGCAACCTTTTTCATGGCAGGTGCTCGGCTCAGCTCCATTCTATGGTCCCCCCTCGCCAAACTTTCACAAGAAACACCCGTCTAGCAGAAAACACTATCACTAGTTTCCCCTACTCTATCTGTGCCTAAACCTAAGCGTAGATTCCATGAGCAAAGCTTCTTTCTTAGTACTGCACACCTATGGAATTGTCTTCCGTTTTTCTGCTTTCCAGCTGACTACAATGTGGTTGTCATCAAGTCTAACGTAAACAAGTTTTTGATGAGCCGTTTCATATAAGTTAACAAATTTACCGAATCTCCATTACTAACGGTTACTATATTGCCCAATTTCTACTGTACACTCTTTAACCCTTATCCTCGAGTGGCCTCTTGGCCTTGATAAGTGGTGATGCCTATGTAAAAAAAAAAAGATTAAAAAAAAAAACTTATCACCAAGCTGTTGCTTCCATGGGACCAAGTAGAAGATATATCATAGGCGCTTTTGTTTCATTAGAAAAAAGAAAAGGGCAGCATACTCTGTTCGTATTTCGACACTATAGAACCGTCTACAAGAGGAGAGTGACTTATCATATTCAGTTTTAAAGTGGCCTTGGACAAACATTCAGATGCTATATAAATGTACACATGTTTTACTGTCCTTTTGTTGCACCTTGCTATTTCTTGCCAATAAATTTAATTTGATTTGACTTCTTCACAACAAACAGCAAAAATTAATATCATTAAAATTATCTCATCTGAACAGGATACATATGTCACTAAGGATCGCTTGTGAATTTTATGTTACCTAGAAACTTCCTCTTTTGGCGGAAGCTAGTTGAACATGTCTAGGGTACATGCTGTACCAGAATCATCTAGGAAACAACTTTCATTAAAGTTAAGTCTAATTCCTATTTACTTGCCTCTCCACAAGGACGGAGTTGTTAGATATAAGGTCAGTTTTGAATGTGGGGAAAATCCAGCTCCCCAAAAATGAACACTCTGGATTGGCATAAAAATTTTAAATCTCCTAAATCTAGGACTTCTCCACTGACCGAGGTCTAAATAGACTAAATGTAGCATCAAAACAGATACTATATTTTGTTCCTAGTTAAAAGGCCAAGGCTACCAACTCAATGATTAATTGTATATGATTAACTGAACACAAGTTGCTATTTCACTAATAGCTACAAGGAAATTGTGAGTTCATAACATATCAAATAGTATTTGGAAATAGTTGACTGCAGTTGACAACAGATAGGATCTTAACTCAACATAGTATTTGTGGCTAAATGGCCATAATGTATCCAACTGGATTTGAACTCGACACAGATGATTTCAAAGACAATGACAGCATGTATTAAGTTAATCACGCCTTCAAATAGAAATGAAATATTTTAATAGAAAAGCGCATGTGTCTGTCTCAAAAAAAGATTATATAAGTAGGCCACAGTTCAGACATGAACAAAACAAACCATTTCTTTTTTTTTTCTTTTAATGTCAACGGTCTGCAAGACACGTGAGAACGTTCACACCATTCGAATCACAAGTGGTTTTATATCATTAGGAAGCCAGGGTCTTCCTAGAGGAAGTTTGCTGTAAACTAAATTAGATATACATTTGCATACATTTATATCTACATTGCTTTTCATATATATATATATATATATATATATATATATATATATATATATATATAGGGTGCCCCAATAAAATGTATGCACTCTTTCAATGACCATAATGCCAACATTTATTAGAATAAAGAAAAGTTTCATACATCTAAATATTGTGAAGATTATCAAAAGTGTTTAAACTCTTGGCCATTGTGGTTCAATGCATAGCTGATAACGCTCACTGATTGAATCCAAAACGTTCCTAATCAGCTCAGTTAGTATGTCGACACAGTCTCTTTCAATTACGGCATTGATTGTAGCTGGTTTTGTGGTGTAACCCTTGCGTTTTACGTACCTCCACAAAATAAGTGAAAAGCATATATATTAAAAGAAAACCCTTCTTAGGACAAGTAAAAATGAATTCCTAGACAGAACAGTTTTGCATGATTCCATATCCCTTACTAAGATTAAAATCAAGATATAATGTATAATGGTACTAAATCTTATATCTAGAATCCTTATGCCAATTTTGATCAAAATCCATTACATGATTTTGACTCTTGAAAATGTCTAAACTTTAAGGCTTCAGCTTAAGAGATCAGGGAACTTTGCTTAATTGGTGTCTGATTATTATGGATTACATTCAATGCTAAGCTGAAATATTTCGATTTTCTAATGAAAGGTTGTATCCATATTATGCCCCTTGAAATTCTTGAAAATACTCTAAAGAAACTGAAGTTTGAGGAATATTTATTCATTTATGTCTAATACCTATTATTAAAATTTCACAAAAATTGGAGATATCTGAACTTTTATGAAGAGCTTCCGTTTTGCATAAAACAAAAATATGCCTATTGGTAACAAACAGCTATTTGCTTAGCTGATTAGCCAATGAAAATTACAGTGTATATCTGAATCTATTTAATCTATTAAAGAAAATATTTGTTAACCTCATAACTCTCACTTCCTCCTATTTTATCCTCTAGTTCTCAAATTCCATGAGCGATGTTTATCAGTAAACTAGTCAGTTGAAATGGCTAGTACAGGGTGTCCAAAAAGTCACTAAAGGCTTTTGAACTTACATAGAATCTTTGGTTGGTTGGTTGTTTTAATATCAGGTTATTTAATGCCGAATCCAAAGAGTTTGAAGAAAATTTTTTTAATAGAACATATTTGTTTTCAAGTCAGTTTCTATTTAACCCCTAGTTGGGACCCTAACAGGTACTACCACACCGGGTCAGAGTGGACCTGGGAGCAATGGCAATTAAAGGGTGGCTCCACATTCCCCAAAGCCCGCAAGCTGGGGCCTCACCACTGGATATAGTTTAATGTCATATCCAGGACCATAGAATCTTTAAAACTTTTAAACTGTGGATATTAAATAGTGTCCACTATCAACCGAATTATATTCAAACTGGACATCTCTTAAAAACATCTGACACTTTTTTTCTTTTATTTAATCATTAAAACAACATTTGGTTTGTTTTTGTAGATATTTTCATTTGCATTATATACAATGTTTCTCTCTTTTGTTTTATTTTACTTTAGTTGAAGTTCTCAGAAATGAAGGTGCCCACTTCCTGGGGCTTACACTTGATCTCTATATGAGATGCATAGATATTCGAATATTCCATAAAAATTCTTCTTTACTTCTCAATTACTGAGTTAGTAAAGAATTTGAGAATATTATTTTCCTCTCCTTAATTGACCATTTAAATGTTATAGTATATCTTGGATGCCATCTTGAAAAAAAAAAACACTTTTCCGGGGGCCATTCTTTAATAAACTTTTAGTATGTTAAAAAGTACATCAAACCTACCAGAATCAGTTAAGAAACCTTTTGTTACAATTCGGGGTGGATGGGGGTTGAAGGGGTATTTTCCATATATTGACCCTACTAAATGGCAATTTGACAATTTAGAGATTGTCCAAATAATAAACGACTACAAAAAATGTGGAACAAATGCAATTTCAAAAAAAAAAAATAGAAACACAAAAATACTTTAAATGAAATTAAATTGAATGGGATAAATTTAAAAATGTAAGTAAATACAGAAAGTGAAATAACACTTATTCTAATGAACTTGGAAAACAGAAAATGAACCTTGTTGACCTCATAACTATCACTTCCTCCTATTTTATTCTCTAGTTCTCAAATTCCATGAGCGCTGTTTCTTATAAAAAGGGAAGAATTGTTTTCTGAACCGACTTTTATTTTTCGTGGTTCGGGTGTAAAGATTTTCAGTCTTCTCATGGTATTTATCATCATTCAGCTGTCAATATATCCCTTATCCTCGACTGTTTTTTAGTCTTGGTGACTCATGAATAAAACAAAAAAATATTGTGAAACCAGTTAATGAGATTCCCAGGTGGCTTGAATAGCTGGTGGTGAATGCTGCCACCCATGTAATATTTCAAATAAAACCCCATGCTATATGTTTTCTTATTGTATTTATTGTTTGTAAAAATTATATTTTAGTAATAAATTATGAACACTTAATAGTAAGGAGTTACTTTCCAATCACCTTGTATCTTGCTTATTGTAATGAAATGATCAATAAACTCTCAAACGTTGTTGGTGTTACTTATAATATTAAGGAACAAATTATGAACGCAGACTTTACGAAATTAAATCGTTAAAACAAATTAAAATACTGTTTCTCCTTTTATGTTAACACCATGGTCCAATATTAAGTCCTTATTGAGCTATCATCTTAAGTACTCAAACTCTGACCAATTTTATCCATTGTCTTCAATCTACTTGAATGAACTCATTGCTCCTTATTCTTCAGCAGTCTTTGGACCTTAATAAACGGTGACTCGTTATTAAAAAAAAATAATAATAAAATAAAGAGAGCATGAAGAAATCTGAAGTGTTTTCAGCTGATTTATTGTTTTATGTATTTTTTTTTTAATTATTATTACTCATTAGGAATAGTCACACAGGCCAATGAAATGTTATTATTGTAAATAATTCAATAAAACTTTTTCAAATTTAGGTTTATCTTAAGTAAGAAATATCCTGGAGTGAATGTGGTATTGTGGTAAGTGTATTATTTTTAGTTAAGAGTAGGATAGACAATTTTAAGCATTTGAGACCAAGGATGACCAACGACACTCATTATTCCCACACTTTTGAATGGCCATGTACCTAAATGTAATGATAATGTAATTTTATATTTTGTGCAAATAAATATTTCAAAGATTTTACTTTGTGAAGTAAACTATTGATTTCTTACTATTGATTTCTTGTTGGAAGCAACCATTGGTCTTCAATGGAATTTGGGTGGCAATAAGCCTCCCCAATGTCCCAGTCCTCTTTGCATTCAACCAGCAGAGGTCTGGCTAGTGTTTTAACTCTTTGGTTTTTCCATCTCTCCTCACCTATTCAGTGTGGCACCAGTTATATATATATATATATATATATATATATATATATATATATATATATATATATATATATATATATATATATATATAGTAATGTGATTGATAATTTAAAATTAAAATTAAAATTTAAAATTATTAGTTCTAACAATAAAGAAGCAATAAGATGCAAAATACAAATACAGAAAATATAGCAGGCTGTAACTGTAGAAGAAAAAATGTAGTTTATTGCTGCACAGTATCACAGACCCCAAATTTAAATGAGGTTAATGACAACCATAGCTCGACTACACGATTAAATAACTACACCCACTTTAACCAATCTACCAATCAAATACAGACCAACCCTTCACATGCCAATGCCACCCCTAATCTACCTGACAATAAATGCATTAAACAAAACGCAATCTACTTCGGTTCCACATCTGGACTTATTAAGCATAGGATTTCAACCCATAAGCACTCCTTTAAAAATCCCTCCCTGTTGAACCAAACCACTCCATCTAAGTATATTTGGCAACTCAAAGATAAGAATGTTTCCTTCAATTTTAAATGGGAAATAATAGGAGCATATAAATGATATACGCTGGGGACAGATTTTGTGCACTTTGTATGACTGAGACGCTTAAGATTTTAAAATATGATATCAAAAATAAAAACATCCTCCTAAATTCAAGAGATGATATATATATATATATATATATATATATATATATATATATATATATATATATATATATATATATATATATAAACGGCAGAGGAGGTGGAAGGCAGGGGCGCCGAGGGGTAAACAATTATACAGTTTCAGTTTTCATGATTCCATGTTTTGTCCCTTTTGCATTTTACATCTGCAGCAGTTTCTGTATGTCCAGCTTGTGCCTGTAGTTCATATGTCTCAGTCGTTTTCATTATTGGTATCTTCTCAGCCATTTCCAATCCTTCCCATTCTTTTTCAAAGTTTTTTGGTATTGTTCCTAGTGCTCCTACAATTATTGGTGTTATTTTAACTTTCTTCATCTTCCATTTTCCTTTGATCTCTCTGGCCAATTCTGTGTATTTGCTCCACTTCGCTGTCTCCTTGATCTTCATTCTGTGGCTGTTAGAATGGCAAAATCTACAATCTGACAGGACTTTTTCTTCTTGTAGCATTTATCTAGGTGTTCAAAATGCAGTTGTCTGCGTAATTGCCAGTGTACTGCCTTCCCCACTTGATCGTGTCTATTTTTATATTCTTTTTCGGCTAGTTTGCTGCATTCGCTTATTATGTGGTTTATTGTTTTGCCTCTTTGTCCACAGAGTTTGCATTTGCTGTTTTCTTGTGTCTTTTCGATCCTTGCTTTGATGTGGTTGATTCTAATTGCATTATCTTGTGTGGCTGTTATTAGAGATTTAGTTTCTATGTTTAGGGTTCCTTTTTGTAGCCATGTCCAAGAGTTTTCGTTAGTCTCATCTTTTGTCACACTTATGAATCGTTCATGTAGCTGTTTCTTTTCCCATTTTTCTTTTCTTGTCTTATCCCTCGTCTCTTCTTTTTCTTTCTGGTTTGTTTTTTCAGTGTCTCTTGTTGCGGTAATTATTCTTTCATTGCTCTGTATTATGTATTTTTCTAATTCTTTTTTTTTTTGTGTTATTTACAGTCTTCTACAGAAACCAGCCCTCTTCTTCCATCTTTCCTTTTCACATAGAATTGGTCAGTATTATGCTTTGTGTGTAGTGCATTGTGCATAGTCATGAGTTTCCTTGTCTCCTGGCCGAGATGCTTCAGTTCTTTGATTCAACATATAAACGGTTCAGAGTACCTTACTAGTGACACTGCCCATGTGTTTATAGCTTTAATTATTATTATTATTATTATTATTATTGGCTCACAAGGAGTTTTCACACAGGTCTTCAGAGATCTTTCCCTGAAAACAGCCCGTGCTGTTCCCTGGAAGCTGAGTGACAACAAGTTTCCCCAGGTTTCCAGTACTCTCCACCTCTTTCAATAACATTTCCCAATAAATTTACATTATTGCAACAGTTGCTTGCCATTGATTTCTCGTTGGCAGAAGCTATTGGTCTTTGCTGGGATTTGAGTGGCAATAAGCCTCCACAAGATCCCAGTTCTCTTTGCACTTATTCGGCTGAAGTCTGGTCAGTTCATCGGTCTTTCCTTCCTCCTTGACTCTACTTGGTTATTTGGTCTTGCTCTTTGGGGGGGAGGCAGTGATGTGGCAATGGGGGTATGGTTGGGTTAGAGAACTTATAGATACGCGGTTTCAGTGTTCTTGATTCCATGTAGTGTTTCATGTTTTGCCTTTGCAGCTTTTTGTCTGACCCGCACTTGTTGCTCCTGTATGTTAGTTTCCATATTCAAGGGTTTTTCTTAATATTTCAGCTTTTTTCATGATTGTTGTTCATTGTATTTTTCCAGTCATTCCTTTGATTCCTATTTCTCCCATTCTTTTTTCAAAGTTTTTCGGGATTGTTCCTAGTGCTCCTACTATTATAGGTATTATTTTGATTTTCTTCATCTTCCATATCGCTTTCAGCTCTCTGGCTAGCTCTGTGTATTTTCTCCGTTTCTCCTTTTCTTTGATATTTACCCTGTGGTCAATTGGAACAAGATTTTTCTTTTTTGTTAATTATTACAACATCTGGTCTTCTTGCTTGGATGGGTTTATCAGTTTGTATGTCCATGTCCCATAGAACTTTGTGATTCTTGTTTTCAAGTACTGTTGACGGCTTATGTTTGTACCACTTGTCTGTGTATTCAAGATGCAGTTGTTTGCATAATTCCTGGTGTACTACATTTCCCACTTAGTCGTGTCTGTTCTTGTATTCCTTTTGGGCCAGTTTGCTACATTCACTTATTATATGGTTTATCGTCTCGTCTCTTTGTTCACAGAGTCTGCATTTGGTGTTTTCTTGTGTTTTGTTGATCTTTGCTTTGATGTGGTTGATTCTTATTGAATTGTCTTGTGCGGCAATTATTAGGGATTCAGTCTATTATTATTATCATTATTATTATTTAATAATATTTCAAGATGTTAAACCTAATAAATTATATCATATGAAACTAATTCTGGAATCACAGAATTTAAATTGTTAACATCTGGAAGTGTGAAAATATTTTCTCAGCATCTAACTAACTTCACATGCTCGTTTCACTGCTACTTTTTGAAATTCTCTTCTTTTCCCTAGTTTTTTTTTCTTTTTTGTTCATTTGCTTTTTCACCTGATAGTGATTCGATGTAGAATCGAAAACGTTCATGATACATATGGAATCCATATGTGTGTGTGTGTTTTATTTTAACACAAAAGGATCATAAAAAATATCAAAAAAGTAAAACACATACAATTTCTATTATTTTTTACAATGTTTGCTTGAATGAAAAAATGCTGCTTAAAAACACACAATACTATACTAGAGTATGTAATAATAATAATAATAATAATAATAATAATAATAATAATAATACTGATGTCCATAAACCATTCCTACCTCACATCCATCTTGGACAAAATTTTGGTTATTCAGCATTTTTTTATCCAAGATTTTTACAATTTGTATGCTGCAATTTAAGATTAAACTGGTTTTTTCCGAGGTGTGTATCGTTTTAATAACTTCTAAACTGAATTATATGTTTTCATCAGATTATCTACTTCGAAATTCCTTTTCAATATGTCAACACAAATTACACAAATTACACAAATTACAGAAACCTTGTTTGCATGTGTTTTATTATAAAACAAATGAAACGAGACTAATGGTTGCATGTATCATTTAGATTCTTTGGACTACTGTTCTCATTTTGAGTCTCATTTTCACAACGTTTTGGTCGATGTAACCTCCTATTTTCTTCAATTTATCTTATCAAACTCAGGAATGTTTCTTTTGAACTCTGGAATCTGGACAGAATTTCGAACGGAGACTTTATTTACCTCACAGGGGTAGCTTGCTCTTGTTCTAGCAGCCATGACAGTATGAAGGTCCTAAGTAATTTGCAATTGTACTTTTCGGTCACCCACACTGAGAATTAAACCTTCAACTTTTAGGAGAATATCACTTTTACAATTGATTTTTTCCAAGTAATCATTGCACCACAGGTGAAAATACCACTCAAGATGAAAACAGTAGTCCAAAGAATCCAAATAATATGAATAATCAATCTTCATCTCAAAAATTCAGAAACGTAATGGTTGCATATCTGAAATAAATAAGCGGTAATATATAAAAGGTTCTGGCCATGAAAGAACATGGAAAAAATCTGTTTAGGCATTAGAAATAGTTTTATGTTTATGTTTTGTTATATATTACTAAATGGAGAATTATTTCCATTAAAAAATCCACCCTTGAAAAACATTATGTGAAATCAAAACAAAATGGCGACTGAATCTGACCTGATGTCATGTGATTTCGCTTATTCACATGCCTAAACAGATTTTTTTTTGCAGTCTTCCATGGCCACGACATTTATACATTACCAAATAAGCTTAAATGCTCAAACCTGTCACACAAAAGTGGCTCAGTTCAATCAAGTGAGGATACATGGCAAACAAGCACCCCCAAGGTGCCCAGTTTTAGAGTAAGGGAATGAGGCAGAAGTAGGGGATGTGGTTCATTGCTCTAATCACGAAACAAGGCAAAGCATTGAGTGTCTTTAATGAGTTCCTGTAATAGCATCCCTGCACCTGACTAATTGGCAAAGAAGGAGTATGAAAGCTGGGCAATAGACAAAGCCTACTCCTTAAGCAGTTTAGGTTTGCAAACCGGTAATTTGTTTGAGTCCCCAGATCTAGGAAGGTTGACAACCAGGCATAAGGAGGTCTCCTTTACCCATCTATATAGTGCCAAGATGTATGAGGTCGATGTCACAGATTTAATATCAGTTTTCCTTTTCCTAGATGGATGACCTGATGAGATTTTATGGGTCCATCAGCACCGAGAGAACATATGCCTGGGTTTAAAGTCAGGTATTTCTACACCCCCGTATGGGTAATTAGGAGTAATTGAATTAGTACTACAGATAATTCATATCTGCTATAAAGTTACACTCCTTAGTTACACTCCTCACCAAAATAAAATTAAGATAAAATTGGAAAATGTGGTTTCTTACTTGTTTATCAGATCTGATACCTGTGACTGTACGTTTGCTTACTGCAATGAACAGCAGTATCAAAATCTTAGCAGCTATTCTACTATGCCTCTCCAGCAAAGATCCACATGGGCAAATAATCAAATCGAAGCAAATGACATGTATAATATCCTTATTAGACAAATTATTCTTGAGTAGAGAATCTTGTGTCGACCTTGGCATTATAGAAGCTGACTTTCTTTACGCTTCACGTAACATGCAATTACAGTGTTGACAGCATATACGTGATAGATAAATCATCTAGTGCACTGACCTTCTCCACTAGCACCAACCACATTGCTATTTACAGCAATAGCGGAGAATCGTGAAAAATTGCAACAATTCCTCCTCAATTTTTATGGTGCCAGCATGTTTAACAGCATGTGAACATCAAATGTTAACAATGATGGATGGCCCATCTGTTAAACTAATCATGAACTGAGTCTATCATCCAACACACACCTGCACCAGTTTCCATACATTGGAAAGATGAAGTCCAGAAAAGACTTGACCAAGATGTGCAGTTGTATGTCATTGAGTCAGTGCCATTGAAGAATCTCTCACCAGTGTCATAGGATGATTATCTGCGCAATGAAAAATGGTCAACCTTGATGCACCGTTGATCTTCAAGCTGTTGAATGATCATGCTACTTGTGAAATGTACCACACACCATCACTATTCCTTCAGCGCCCCCAGGTAAAAATAACAATGTCCTCAACGCTTGGAATGATTATCACAGCATAATTCAGTGTGAAGAGGACTGCCACTAAATTTATTACTTCTTGAGGTCAGTATTATTACGGAATGGCACCGCAGGGTTATATTGCATCTGGCAATGATTACATGCAGTGATAATACGAGATTGTCACAAACATCCCAAACAAGAGTAAATATTTTGATGATGCTCTATTTTGGACTGACAGTCTAGAAGAAAGTTTTTTTCCAGACGGTGTATTATCTGGATATGTGTGGGAGAAATGACATCACACTGAACTCCAACAAGTTTATCTTTGAAGCAGATGTTGTTGAATTTGTTGAGGCCAAATAACAAACAACAAGGTCTGTCTGTGCAGGAAATACTTACGGACCATCTTAGATTTCTCAACACCAAAAAACTATCACAGACATCCACTATTGGTTCAATCTCATAAATCATGTTGCATACACTTTTAGCATGGTGGACTGCATGTTACCATTCTGAGAGCCCCTTAAACCTGACACCTAATTCAAGTGGGATGAGGTTTTAGTCTTTCTTCCAGGAGTCAATGAAGCATCAAATCAGAAAGCCTCAATCATTACTGAAATTGAACAAAATGTCTGCATCTTTGATTCATACAAACCAACATGCCTGGTTATTACAGAAACATTGTAAACACACAAAAAGTGAGACATTTTTCTGTCACTCCATTTGGAAGGTGACACTGATAACACAGGTCTCTTCAAAACCGTTGACACAGATGTCTTCTAGCAGACAATGCTAAAGTACCGAAACACACCAGACAGAGACACTAAGCTATCATCTGCCATGTATATCTTTGGTTACTCCAGTCATGATTGTATACTCATCATTCCAGGAAATTATAAATCGCACCAAAGAAAGAGGTTTTATGAAACCAGCACATGAGATGCAGTGAATGACTATCAGAGCCAGTTCACTCATGCAGCAAAGTCATATGCACCAATAGAAAGTGAGGTTCTTGCAATCGCTGACACCCTAGATAAAGCTAGATACTTTGTTCTAGACTGTTCCAATCTCATAATTGCAGTTGACCACAAATCTTGCTAAAAGTTTTCTTCAGTAGGTCACTTGAAGACATCTCAAACACGTCCTTACAGAACCCCAAAAAGAAGACTGTACGCTACAAATTTACCATGGTTCATGTCCATGGGATACAGCATCATGCTATTGACTGCCTATCACGGCACTCAATAGGTAAACTCGTGAAGCTCATAATACCTGATGACCTAGCATCCATCGTGAACTGTGATGCTCCCCTATACTCAGCCCATTAATGACTGACCTTCGGACACACAACACCACTGAGATTAATATTGAGGAGTGCCTGACTGCTGTTGCTGCCACATCGAATGTACTGAACTTTAAATCAATCACATGGAACAGAATATGTACTGCTAGCAACAAAGATATGCTTGCCTTCTGAACTTACTCAGCATCCCTATCCAATGTTTACTGTGCATTCTCTAACAATTCAACCATACTGCAACCATCATTGTGCATATGTACAGTATTTCCCGCTTTTCTGTCTCCCATGTTTCATCCGTAGAGAGTCTTTTGTATCAGCCGAAGACTTTGGGACGGAGGAGGGGGGTAGAAGAGTACTGTGATTGATGGATTTCTAACTATTGTATTTAAATCTTTTCCAGGTCTTGTTCATTGGTAGCAGACAATAAACGTTTGCGGAACAATTAGAATTCATTCTTATTTAACTATCTGGTATGCTTGAATTTTACCTTGAAATGCCACGCTCGATCTGTGAGTATTTTCCATTTCATGATGACCTTTACACTGGGAATGGGGTTATAATCTATAAGGCCAACATCGTCATCTCGTCATCACTATGAGGTGAGGTACATTTCGCCCATCAAGGAATAGCCTTTATGATTGCCAGGACTGAATCATCCATAATGCTTGCTATTACAGCACTTTGTGCCAGCTGCTTGCAATGTAACCGTAATGCACCATCTAATCCTAATGCACCATCTAATCCTAATGCAACACTAATCTCTCCAACGAGCCCAAAATATCCCTTCCAGTGTCTATGCACGGATTTTTTCACATATCCAGAGCACCAATACCTTGTTATTGTGGATCGCTATTCTAATTGACTAATAGTTAAATCATCCTCTCATGGAACACAAGGACTCATTTCTTGTTTCATATGTACTTTTGTAACATATGGCATACCCAATGAACTCTGGATTGCGACAGAGGAGTTCAGTTCACCACTACCTTTACTCGACAGTTCTTAGCCAATTAGTGTTTTCATCACAGGCTATCCTTGGTAGCATTTCCACACAGTAACTGTAGAGCAGAGATCGGCGTAATGACTGTTGAGCATCTGCTTATGGACAACATAGGTCTCTTCAAAACCGTTGACACAGATGTCTTCTAGCAGACAACGCTAAAGTACCGAAACACACCAGACAGAAACACTAAGCTATCATCTGCCATGTATATCTTTGGTTACTCCAGTCATGATTTTATACTCATCATTCCAGGAAATTATAAATCGCATGAGACATGGTGAAGCACATGGAAAGAGACTTTATGAAACTGCCACATGAGATGCGCTGAACGACTATCAGATTATATGAAACAGCTCCCACCACCACTCATCGTTGGTGACCAAATGTGGAATCAAAATCAAATCAGACTTTATTCATGCAAATGAGATGAATCAAAATGGGTGACACTCCAGAATAAAAAGTTGCTACTGAAATATATTCCAGTGCAACCCCCTCCCCTAAATGCAGTTCTGATTTTTTGAGATGGGGTTAGGGTATGAATGTCTGCACTGTTTTGATTGTTCCGACAATTATTCTCATCTTGAGTGTTATTGGTACAATGTTTCAGTCGTTGAAATCTACGACATTCGTCGTTTCGTAAAACTAATATTGACAATAAGCATAAGGATTCAGTTAAAAATTGGATCATAAGAAAATCTTAAAATCTTAGTGACCCCTAAAAATTGACCTTTGTTTTATAATTTATGGACACACGGTGTGATTTCTTACAATACAGAGCTAACTCCTTTTCTTTAGCGGTCATGGAGTTTTCACCTGATGAAGGTTGTAGGTTTCACCAACCAAAATGTTGTGCCACTAACATCCAGGATGCAAATAATCATCTGAACAACCAAAACAATACAAATCCTTCCCCTAAAGCTGATCACTGACAACGACCTTAATGTGTGTCATACAGCTTCCACCTCAAAACTAACAATGGCTTCGAATGACTTGACCACAGCAACATCGAAATTTATGAAAACTCAGAAATCCATTGTTTCTACCTTTCCTACAGAAAAGAAGACTCCAACAACAGCAACTCAAATCGAACTGAGTAAGCCACCAGTAATGGGAACTGATCCACATGATCAAGTATAAACAATTGACAGGACCTTCAGCTTTGATGCCAGTGTGTCACCAAGTGGGACTCCTCAAGCCAAATCCTCTAATCAAGAGACAATCACGTCCTCCCCATTTATGTTGAATGTGTCAAGATGATCAGGATGAGCCAAGCATGTGCAAAGTGGTTAGAAGACTGCATCATGACAGTTCGAACACCACATGACTTTCATCTCAGCATCCCTATCCAATGTTTACTGTGCATTCTCTAACAATTCAACCATACTGCAACCATCATTGTGCATATGTACAGTATTTCCCGTTTTTCTGTCTCCCATGTTTCATCCGTAGAGAGTCTTTTGTATCAGCCGAAGACTTTGGGACGGAGGAGGGGGGGTAGAAGAGTAGTACTGTGATTGATGGATTTCTAACTATTGTATTTAAATCTTTTCCAGGTCTTGTTCATTGGTAGCAGACAATAAACGTTTGCGGAACAATTAGAATTCATTCTTATTTAACTATCTCCAAAAAGCAGTTTATTTTCAAACGGTATATCGGCGGAGGTCAGTTAATAATTCGAAACCTTCATTAAATCCAGGATTATTTGAAGTTCAGCAGCACGTGACCCGTTTTTTTTTTTTTTTTTTTTTCCCAAGTTCGCTTCTTTCTCTTCGAAACTTCCGTTTGCATAAAAATATAATGATTTATTTTTGGAAACATGCCTTATTCAATTATATATTTCCTATTTGCTCGGATAGGATATAAATCTTATATTCTTATTCTACCGTAGAGATCGATCTACATAGTGAATTGAATATTTACAGTAAATATTAATAGTTTTTTTTTAAATTTTATTTATTATTTTTATAATATCCGAATTAAAAAAAAATAAAAAAATATTTTTTATTTAAGGGAAGCTTTAAACGTTCACATTGACTGTACACGGAACACTTGTCCAAAATGAACCAAACAATAACTTAACAAATGCTGAATTATAAGGAAAAATAAATAAACAAATAAATAAATAAATAAACAGTATTTTTCAGCCACCCCCTACATATTTATTTTTCTTTTCGTGGGAGGAAATTCAGCTCCCCAGAAAGGTAACTTTGGATTGGAACAAAAATTACAATTACCTCAGTAATTTCTTCTTCATTGACCACGGACAGAAAAAAAATGAACGCTAACAGATGCTATATTTTTCTTCTAGCCAAATGGCTTAAACTGTCTATAATGTTAGATTTTAACATTTCTGTGGTATTTATCTTATTGAAAAAGAAACGCTTTTTTGCACGTATTGTTCAAGTGTTTTTCTAATAAACTTTCTTAATAGAAATTAATTGAGGAATTTAATCAATTTTGCTTCCTTACTGTGCATTTTCGATTTAAGTTGGTATTTATTTTAAAAAAAAAAAAGAAAAAGAAAAAATAATTTCACACGTATACGCGTACGAACACGCGTGTGTGTGCGCGCACACACACACACACACACACACATATACACGCACGCACACACACACAGACACACTTTCCTCCTCCCCCTGTCCCTCCGAGTTTGGGAACAGAAAACTAATCGAGTTTCCCCGTATCTTGTCGAGCGCGTGGTCGCCACTCGCACCGTCTGTATAATTACAAAGAAATACTGAAGGGAAACCGAGGGGAAAACACCGCAAAAAAAATTGTACTTCTTCCATCGGATTTAAAACAAAAGAAAATCCGATTTTAATCCCCGACAATGACGGAATCTGCGGCGGACTACAAAGCAGTCGACAAAGATGATGAAACTCCATCGGTTGAATCAAACGAAGGGATTGGCTTAAAACCCAAGGTATCTTTGCTAAATGGAGTGACTGTGATTGTTGGTAGTATTATCGGATCGGGCATTTTTGTCAGCCCTAAAGGAGTTCTTATTAATGCCGGCAGTGTCGGATTGTCCTTAATAGTATGGATAGCATGCGGCTTATTTTCCATGATCGGAGCATATTGTTATGCAGAACTTGGCACATCCATTATGCGATCGGGTGCAGATTATGCTTACATTTTTGAGGCCTTTGGGGCCTTCCCCGCATTCTTACGACTTTGGGTAGAATGTATGATCGTCAGGCCGTGTTCCCAGGCGATAGTGGCCCTTACTTTCTCCTATTATGTGATCGAACCTTTGTTTCCGGACTGTACACAGCCTTCTATCCCAGTGACCCTTCTTGCAGTCATCGCTATCCGTGAGTAAAAAAAATTTAAAATAATATATGTATACTATAATCTTTTATTTTAACTGCTCTTAGATAATTTTACTAATTATTTCTTACTCTATTGTAAAAACGATGCTAAGCATCGTTTTTATACGGCTCGTAAACTGCAGAAGCATCGTCGATGCTTCTGCAGTTTACGAACCGTGCTATTTTTTATTTTTATTTTTTTTTAGATAGAATTTTCAAGTTAAATTCAATTTTTATAGTATCTTTTCTTTTTTAAATTGTTAGATGAAAAAAGGTCCCCTCTCCATGTTAAGAATGAGTTTCTAAATGATAACATTATTTCAGCGTCCGTATTCTGCATAAGTACTTTTTTGTTTATTAAAGTATTAGGTGAAAGCATAGAATAATTAACAAAGCCCTTCCCCCTTCCCATGTTAAGAACGAGTTTCTAAATAATAACGCTATTATTTCAGTACGATTCGTCAACTGCAGAAATACTGTACAAAATAAACATATAAGAATGTAAAAGAAATAAAAACCGGTAAGCGCACTTTCTTAAATTTATTCAATCTTGAGAGCAATTACAGAAGACTAACGAATATTTAATAATTAAAACATGTGATTCTTGTATTTAAGCGGCAAAATAAAGTTAATAAGTCTATTTTTTTAATATAGATTAGCATTGATTTTCCTGTTCTTACATGAAGAATTCCGCTTTTATATATAGACAACAACTGACATTAATTATATATATATATATGCGAAGATTCTGCTGTCGTGGTCCACGTGTTAACAGCAGCTGCAAGTGCTCCGGCATCAAACGAAATCAATTTGCACGAATCAAAGAAATAACTAGCAATATTCATCTTTTTTTCAGACTTTTTTCTTCTTTCTTTCGGCACAACTCAACTAGCACATTTTTCTCGCAGTTTCAAGCAAATGAATGAAAAATGTTTTTTTTTTTATATAAAGAACTAATTAATTAAATTTAAAAAGAAATAATGATCGATCAATAGAAGTTACTATCGATGATATTATTGCTTTATGTTTTTTTTTTCTAATCAAACAAAAATCTGTTAGAAAAAAAAGGAAATATAAAGGTCAAACGTAGAGAGAGAGAGAGAGAGAGAGGGGGGGCATGTATGCCTTCGGATGAAGATTGACCAATATTGGAAGAAGTCTGCAAGAATATGTCGTATAAGTGCGAAACTATTTAATAGATTCTAATGTAACGACATTTACCTGACACAAGCTCTCTGGCTTATTTCAAGAGTGGAGTATGGTTCAATTCAGTTTCTGGAAAATCATCCTCCCAGGCATTATTACTTGGGGGGTATTATGCGACCCTTCGTCTCGGAATGCCTATCACGGCAATTTTTGCACACATATACGATAGTAAGTCTCACCCTTTCTCATAGGTAGACTTGTGAGTGTGGTGGACTGGTGGAGTAGAGGGAGTATCCAGCCTCATCCCTCCACACACACACGTCAAACCTACATCGTGTCGCTCTTCGTGAGAACAATAATGATAAATGTTACCTGCTACCATATGTTGAACTAATCTTAAAACCCGGTATTTCATCATTCTTCAGACATACATGAAAACTAGAAAGAGAAATTACACGGTTTTGATGGTGGAATACCTTCGAACGGGGTAATCGCTGCCTCCTCCTACCTCTTTTAAATTTATTTATACTTTTAATAAAAACCCGCACGAAACACTAAATAAACTAGTTTTTTTTAATAACATGTTTTCTAACTTTAATCGCGATCAAAGGGTTATTAATTACTATCTCTAGTAAACACGCATATTAACTTATTCGAGTATGGCCTACGTAAATAAGATGGCCGTTCCATCAAAGTCGTAGAATAAAGTACAATGGCCATGATTACGACTATTACGAAGATTATTTTAAAACGGGTGCATTTTAAAATTAATGATTATCATTAAATACACTTAAAAATTTTTTTTAAAATCTTCACTACAGTATTTTCCGGGCAAAAATACTCTCTTTTAATTGCACGTGTTCAAATATGAAATAATTCTTTATCTTTTGGAAAAGAAAATACAATCACTTTTGGACCAACTTTACGAATCGGTGAATGAATCGCTGCAGCAATTTCTTTGAGAATTGAAACAGAAAATAACTACTCTCGTACTAAGGAATCGTGGCCATTTTACCTTATTCTATGACGTCAGCAGGTTACGCGACGTTAGTAAAACGGACTTTTATTTCCGTAGGCCACACACGATTAGGTTAATATCCGCATTCTCTTGATTTAATCAATTTTTTGGGTTTGTACGCAATTCACAGACGTACGAAAAAGTGGTTAAAAATTTAAAAAAATTAATAAATAAATGTTATCAAAGACAAGATAAGTTACTCTTTTACCTGTCTGGGAAAGGTTTTAGTGGTTTTACTCACTTTAAAACGTTTAATCGGATCGAAAATCATACAGTATTTATCAATGTATATGAAAAAGCCAAATGGCAGCGAACTGATTATTAAAAACGTGAAGTTTAGAAAAATGAGTTAACACTAAAAAATTATACAAAATGCTGTTAAGAACCACCTAGTATATGTCACGGTGACATATATTGGGTGAGTTTCTAAAAGTATTTTGTATAATTTTTTAGTTTTAACTCATTTTTCTAAACTTCACGTTTTTAACAGTTAGTTCGCTGCCATTTGGCTTTTTCATATACATTAATAAACACTATGATGTTCGAATTGATTAAATGTTTGAAGTGAGTAAAACCACTAAAACCTTTTCCAGTCAAGTAGAACAATAACTTATTCCTGTCTTTGGTAACATTTATTTGTTATAATTGTTTATTTTTAATTTTGACCACTTTTTCGTACCTCTGTAGATATACAAACCAATTTTTTTATACTTTTTTTTTTTTTAACAATTTCTTAGATCTTTAAGGATTTTAACATTCTATTCTTAGTATCGGAACAAATTTGAAGCGATGAATTAACGCATTTCATCATATTAAAAGTTTGAAATAAATTCACACACACACACACACACACACACACACACATATATATATATATATATATATAAATATACTTCGGAGTAGTTTTTATTTAACAATCAGTGGTTATGTAAACGTGAGATTGTAGGTTTACAAAATATTACTGGCAGTGATATTCTATAAGTTATCCCATCTAAACGAGAATTGCTCGATATTCAAGATAGAGCAAATAAATTAAATTGTAATTCAATGAATTTCAAAAAACTCTCATTGAAATGAAATGAAGTGGTTGAGTTTCATATCAAAGAATTTTTATTATTCTAAGCAAGACAAAGAATGTTTTAGAAAGTTTATCTCCTTAACCTATAGGGTTTCGATGTCTACCATCTCATCAGAGGAGTGAAAATATTAGCAAATAGTTATAAAGGTATGCACCCTATTTGCTAAAGTCAGTGAGACATGGAAAGTCAAAGTGAAAACATTATATTTATCAGAAGTTCTAATAGGGTGCATACCTTTATAACTATTTGCTAATATTTTCACTCCATTTCATTTCAATGAGAGTTTTTTGAAATTCATTGAATTACAATTTAATATATATATATATAGGCACCGCCAAAAATGGCCGAAAAATCAAGTTGTTGTTGTTGTTGTTGTTTTTTAAAACGAAATTACATTTATTAAAATCCATTATTTCTGAGTAACTTTTTTTTTCCAGAAAGATAAAACCCTGAATTTTATAATATAGAAAGCAGAATAATGTAAAACTTTTTCTACTATTTTTAATTAAATTTTAAATGTTAAATTTTCCTCAAAAGTTAACAATTGGCGTTGTTTGTTTTGCACAAAAAACGTATATAAATAGTTTAAAAAAAAAAAAAAGAAGGGTTTTTGAAAGAATTAATTTGTTTATTTCTTGTCTAACTAAGATTTAGGGTGATTTTCTACCCTAAACATCGGTAAACACTGTATTTTTTCGAGCTGAATAAATGTTACATTGATTAAAAACACAAAAAATATATCCAGTTAGGTAGAAAAGTAACTTATCTTGCCTTTGATAACATTTATTTGTTATATATTTGTTGTTTTGACAACTTTTTCGAATGTATGTGTACAGTAATACAAACCCGAAAATGCATATTGCCCATACAGATTCAGAATATAAGCAAGAATCGCAGACAGAAAAAAAAAAAAAAAAGAAAAGAAGAAAAAAAGATTCTTGTGTTGCTTCCTCCGCGCAATTCAGTAGCTTTTTCCAAAAAAGGTGTCGTCGAAGGATATCAGACATTGGATTTTTCTTTCGCCGTGTCCCCACTTACCTTTGCGCTGTGGCTCCACATAAACGCAGTTAGTTTCCACGTGCGAGCATTTACTCCATTAGACAGCCATCGTTTATAGAAATAATTAAAATGTTAAATGAATATAATTGTTTCGTTATCAAATCAAACAAACAGACGTTAAAAAAACTTTTTGATTCTTATTCAGTGGAAACATATTAAAGGTATATGCAGCTTCTATAATTTTCGGATTTTTACCATGTCAAATCACATTTCAATTCCTTTTGACGAATTGATTGTTGCTATTTCTTCTGATGAGTTAAAGGCATAATAGATTCACTGATTGCTATAATAATTAAGTGATTGATTTTGCGCTACGAAAACAGATACTTTCAAGAATTGTGAACGTCAACTGAATTAAAGGAATAAATTATAAGATGGTCAACATCATGAATTTTGGAATATAGTTGTACATTTATCATTTATATATATATATATATATATATATATATATATATATATATATATATATATATATATATATATATATATATATACAGACAAATCTTTATGATGTCCGTATCCATTACGGAAAGATGTTAATATTAAAAAATATCACGTAAATTGATCATTTTAGTTTTTTTTAAACTAACAGTCAAATTTTATTCCGCAGAGCGATACACTATTTTTTGATCCGCCATATTTTTAAATATAAGGAAGACAACTCAATTCGGACTATCGAGATAAAAATCAGCCTTCTAATGGATACGCTTTACTGATAAAATTTTAAAAAAAAACAAAAAAACTGACGAACCTGTACGCAGTGTTGCCAACTGAGATTTTCAAAACCCGCTAGAGTGGGGGTCATAAAATCTCCAGAAAATCGCTAGAATTTTTACTTTTCGTAATGGAGATTTTGAAAACCCGCTATATTAACAAAAAAAAAAAAAAAAGACCCCCCCCCCCCAAAAAAAGAAACACTAGATTTTAATTTTGTACATTATATATAAATTTAGTCGTTATGCAGGGTACGGAGCGTGCTTTTTTAGACATGGATTTAAAGTTAAATTCAATTTTTATGGTATCTTTTGTTTATTAAATTGTTAGGTAAAAGTTCGGAATAGTTAACAAAAAAAGCCCATCCTCCCACGTTAAGAATAGGTTTCTAAATAATAAATAATAACGTCATTATTTCAGTGCAATCAGTATTCTGCATAAGTACCATACATTTTTTCTTTTACATAGGCATCACCACTTATCAAGGCCCAGGGGCCACTCGAGGATAAGGGTTAAAGAGTGTACAGTAGTCAATTGGACAATATAGGAATTGTCAGTAATGGAAATTCAGAAAACTTTTTAACTTAAGGGGATAGGTTTATCAAGAACTTGTTTACATTGGACTTGAAAACAACCATATTGTAGTCTGGAAAGCAGGAAAACAGAAGACAGTTCCACAATTGTGCAGTTCTAAGAAAGAAGCTTTGTTCATGGAATTTACGTTTAGGTTTAGGCACAGATAAAGAGTGGGGGGAATTATTGATAGTGTTTTCAGCTAAACGAGTGTTTCTTGTGAAAGTTTGGCGAGGTGGGACCATAGATTGAAGCTCAGTTGAGCACTTGCCATGAAAATAACGATAAAGCAAAGACAAACTTGCAACATCTCTTCTGTGAGAAAAAGGTTGCAGGGAAGAGAAAATGACATATCCAATAAGACTACGAAATCTATTTTGAACTCTATAAAGGCATAGTAAGTCCTTTCTAGCAGCTCCTGCCCAGATGTGGCAACAGTACTCCATCCTTGGATGAACTTGGCTCTTATATAGATAGAGAATTGCATCAGCAGTGAGATATCTACTGGATGGATAGAAGGATCCCACCATTTTTCCAGCAGCTTTGGCAACAGATTTGATGTACGTGTTCCATTTCAGATCAGGAGTAAAGGTCAAGCCCAGAAGCTTGTCATAACATGAGCCCCCCCCCCAAGACGAGAGCCATTCATTTCAATTGATGCCAGATGAGGATCAGAGCGTTGATGATGTAAAGATAGAAGCTTGGTTTTAGATGCATTAAAAGTAACCAGCCACTCCTTTCGCCATTGTACCATATGCTCAGGATTAGAGGAGAGAGAATCGGAGAGAACTTGGTCTTTTACAGTCTTAGATGTGCTACCATAGATGGTAGTGTCATCAGCATAAATGTCTACGAATGATGTAAGGATGTGATTTGGAAGATCATTAATGTAAATCAGGAAGTGAGTTGAGCCCAGGATGAAACCCAGAGGGACTCTAGCATTTATACTGTGAGCTTCTGATTTCTACCCATCAACTACTACTCTTATGAAACTATCAAAGAGAAATGATTTGATAATTGAGAAAACATTTCTAGCTATACCATAGCTGGAGATCTTGTGAAGTAAACCTTTATGCCATACCCTATCAAAGGCTTTTGATATGTCAAGAGCAATTGCCCTAGAAAGGTTGCCTCCATCGAGATTCACTAATCCTATGAGATATAACTAAGCACATCTGCTGTAGATCTAGCAGAACGGAAACCATATTATGTGTCACTAAAAAGGTTATTTTTGCTGAGATGGTTGATTACTTCTCTATTTAACAGATTTCAGCAACTTACTCATGACACACAAGAGACTTATTGGCTTGTACTGAGAGGGAGATGAGTGATTACCTGAATTCTTAAATACAGGGCAAACTGATGAAATTTTCCAAGATGATGGGAAGCAATTCTCCTTAAGACAATGTTTAAACAGTTTTGTATGTATGGGCGCTAAATTGGAATACCGTCAGGGCCGGTTGCTTTACTGGAATCAAGGTTTTTGATTAACTTGGCAACATCACATACTTATATTTGTATATCACAGTGTGTTTTCTGATACAGGAGGAAATATTGGGAGTTGGTAGCCATTGTCACAAAGGGTAGAATTAGCTGCAAAGTTCTTGGCAAAGAATTTCGCTTTGTCTGATGCTGACGAGATTACCTCAGGTCCATTTATGATAGTTGGATAGAGCACACGCTTCTGTTCAGGATTCTGTTTGCTATTTGCCAAAACTGATGGGAACCAAGCCGCTGTTCAGCTACTTCGAATTTGACAGACTGAGCATACAACTCTCTTGTGTACTTTATTACGTTTTTACAATGGTTGCAGGCAGTTCTGAAAGCAGCTTTAGTTTCAGTACATCTATTACGTTTGAAGCAATGGAAAAAGTGATTCTGCCATAGAGTATCGATATACTGTATGATGGAGAGGTACGTCTGAAGACTTTTTACATTTTGTTTTTATCTTGATACAACAGAGTGGTCGGAAGATCCAAGTAGAGACAGAACGGACCCCCCCTCTCTCTCTCTCTCTCTCACACACACACACACACACACACACAATAAATTAGAAGTTTCAAATTATATTCCTTGTCGAATAATAAATTGTAAATTCTAATTTACAGAGTTTAGATAAAAAAAATTCAATTTTTTAATTAGCTCTCAAAATGATTGTCAGATTTTATCAATTACTTTTTTCACAGCAGTAACAAGATAAAATATTAATTATGGAAATATGTGCAGATATGAATTTGTCTGTTTTATTTTTCATTTTGCGAATATCAATGTGTCCGACTTTTTCAAATAAATATTACTTTTTCACAAATATTAAGGTGTTGTTATTTGGGAGTTTATGCTTGTGTAAGAAACAAATTATGAAATCACAATTTTTATAAAAAATTAAATTACAAATTTAAGATCACAATATCACCGAAGAAAAAAAATACAATTCAAATAAATATTCGCATAATAAAAATAACAAAAAAAAAAAATCAACGATTGTGTGCATTGTACTTGAATATCTAAAACTCAAAAATACATTTTAAATCAAAACATTATTACCTAATTACATGTCGAAATTAGTAAAACTTCCAAAAATCTCAAAAAAAAAAAAAAAAAAAGAAATGCTTAAATAGAAGATCTAAAAGTTTTAGACAAAGTAAAGTAGAGTAAAAGACATAAACGACGGCTTGCTTCAGTGCTTCTGCTTCACCTAATTTTTTTTTTTTCTTCTTTTGAAGTATGTAATGCTGGGTATGGGGCAGCCAAACCAGCTGCCAACATTGCCCCGCTTTTTATTGAAACCAACCGAGAGCTCTTTTTAGTATCCTCGCTGTTCCCTTAAGTGCAATTGTCTGGATCTCTTTTGCACTTGGTTCACCAGGAATATTAGTAAGGTAGGACTTCAGGTTCTTCTTCATAAGTCCTGTAGCACCTATGATAACTGGTATGATTGATATCTCCCTAAACTGCCTTCTCACATGGCGTGCCCGCGTGCCGTATCAATCCAAAAATTACGGACTGACATTTTTTAATGACTTACAATTAAAGAAAAGTACAACAAATTGGGGGAACCTTTTTTTTTTTTTTTGTCTCATGTAGTTTTTTATGTGGTTCACAAAAACAGAAGCACCAAACATGGTACTGCTTGGGCGTTGAGTTCCATGGCGACCAGCATAAAAAAACACGCGTCGCTCCCTTCCTGACGCAAGCGCACGTCCGCACGTTACATTTTTTTTTATTATTTACTGACGTTGTAGTAACTAAACGATTATTTGTCACATTTATTTATTTTGAAAAAAAGTTTTACTCTTTATGAATATTAAAAGAAAAAAAGTTACTAAACATTTATTAATGTCTCACTTTTACAGACATTTGTTTTTAAATTTTTTTTTAAATGACAACTTTTATCGATTTTTTTAAAAATAGCATTTGCGGATGGGTATGCTGACATTTGGTTTTTTTTAATTTCTTTTTAAATGACGACTTTATCGACTTTTTTTTAAATAGCATTTGCGGATGGGGAAAAAACGAAAAAAATAACTAAACCATTTACTGATAATTTCTCGGTATCTTGTCTTTGATAACATTTATTTGTTAAAATATTTGTAAAAGTAAGAAATTATAAGTAAATGGTTTAGTTATTTTTTTTTTTTCGTTTTTTACCCATCCGCAAATGCCAGTAAGAAAAAGAAAGTCGTCATTTAAAAAGAAATTTAAAAACAAATGTCTGTAACAATGAGACATTATTAATAAATGTTTAGTAATTTTTCTTTTAATATTCATAAAGAGAAACTTTTTTTCAAAATAAATAAATAATGTGACAGATAATCGTTTAGTTACTACGACAACGTCAGTAAATAAAAAAGTGTTACGTGCGCTTGCGTCAGGAAGGGAGCGACACGTGTTTTTTTATGTTGGTCGCCATGGAACTCAACGCCCAAGGAGTACCCCAAACATTTTTATGTTTTTCGTTCTTTTTTTTTCTTTTTTTTTTTGCGGGAGGGGAATTCAATTATAGAACTTACGTGGCTTAATAGGTGCTTCTGCAGTTTAGTTCACCGGTTTTCCGTAAGTAACGCACCGGCACCGCACCGACATTTACCAATTAGAACACCACCATTTAACATTTTTCGAAGATTTTATTGTTTACATTGGGGCGCGAGCCGGGGGGGGGGCGCACGCACCCCAATGTAAACAGTAAAATCTTCGAAAAATGTTAAATGGTGTTCTAATTGGTAAATGTCGGTGCGTTACTTTTTGAAAAATTGAAAATTCTATGTTCCAGGGGGAAAAAAAAAACAATTAAATTACCCCCCCCCCACCTCTCCCCAACTTGGAGTGCTTTTCTTTTCTTGCTTTATTTCTTTTTCATCTAATTTCAAATTTTAAGCCGCGTAGCGTAAACGGAAGCTACAAAATGGTGGAAATTAGTTCATGGGTTCAGGGGTTAATACCATGCAAACGGTAAATTTGCCCCAAGTTTCACTATCAGATTCGTTGTCAGCGACCTCAATTACCTACGAAAAAAAAAAAAAAATTAGAGTGGTCGGTGGTGTTCTGTTGTAGCGGATCTGGATATTTATCTTTTAATCTATGATAATGGTCAAAAAAGTTTTAAAAAAGGTGTAAAGAAGTAAAGCACGCATTTTAGGTGGTGGGCATTCTCGTACAGGTCTGCCAAACTCACTTTATATATAAACTAATTGATCTATTAACGTGATTTTTTAATATGACATGTTCGTTCCCTGACAAGTACGCACGCCATAGGGATTTTTCTGTATTTTTTACATGTTTTTTTATAATCAAACCGAATTCTAAATAAGAAATTAAAGTTTTTTATTTTTCAGTTAGATACAGTTATAACATTCGTTAAATGTTCTCAATATAACCGATAAACAAGAGTTTTAACTTTCCGGTATTATTCTGATAGTCAGCGTCCATTCTGCAAGACATAATTGTGCAGGACCTTATTCGTCAGTACAAATCTCTCTCTCTCTCTCTCTCTCTCTCTCTCTTTTTATATATATATATATATATATATATATATATATATATATATATATATATATATATATATATTTTACTACTTTTCAGTAAAGATGGTTTTTAAAATGTGTCTGTGTGTGTGAGGGGGGACCTTGGCTCAAAATAGTATATCTTCCGGCATAAACTCAAAGACAAACGTAATTCTACGGCTTAAAAGTAAAGATCGATTGACAAACTGTACCAATTTTTGTTTTTACTGTGGTTGTGATGTTTATTAACAATTTAAAGTTGAACGCAGAAATATTTCATTAAATAAAAAGCATTATTGAAAATATGAATGTACATGATATACTAGCTTGCACATTTAAATCAAAATAAAAAAATAAATGAATACAAATGATGCAATAGTTTTCCAATAATGCATCATGGGAAAATGAAAGCAAATGATGCAATATTTTTCAAAAATGAATGCGTGTTATGTAATATTTTACAAATTTAATACGTAATGGAAATAAATGATGCAATATTTTACAAATTTAAGTCATAATGGAATAATACATGCTAATCATACAATATTTTACAAATTTAAGTCATAATGGAATAATACATGCTAATCATACAATATTTTACAAATTTAAGTCATAATGGAATAATACATGCTAATCATACAATATTTTACAAATTTAAGTCATACTGGAAAAAAATGAATGCAAAATACAATATTTAACAAATTTAAGGCATCCTGGAAAAAATTGATGCAGTATTTTACAAATTTAAGGCATCATAGGAAAAATGATACAATATTTTACAAATTTAAGGCATCATGAAAAAATGATACAATATTTTACAAATTTAAGGCATCATAGGAAAATGATGCAATATTTTACGAATTTAAGTTATGGAAAAATGATGCAATATTTTACAAATTTAAGGCAACATGAGAAAATAAATGCTAATGATGCAATATTTTACAAATTTAAGTCAGAATGAAAAAATTAATACTGATGTTGTAAAAGGTTACAAAGGCATCGTGGAAAAATTAATGCAAATGATGCAATATTTTTCAAATTTAATCGATCATGGGGAAAACTGGTGCTAATGATGCAATGTTTTACAAATTTTGGCGTCATAAAAAAATGAATGTAAATGATGCAATATTTTTTTTAATTTAAGGCATCATCAAAAAAAAAAAAAAATCCAATTAAATATTTTACAAGTTTAAAGCATCATAGAAATAAATGAATGCAAATGATGCAGTGTTTTACAAATTTACGTCACTAGCAAGCCGCCGCCCAGTGTTGCGTTGTTATAAAATACCCTTAAATATGATATTGTAATTAATTCAGATTTCGTATTTATTTTAAAGCTATGGATTATTATATTGTACTCAATATTTAGTAGTGGTTTCAAAGTTAAAAAAAATATGACTTGGGTGCCATTAGCTAGCATCGAAACTAAAATATTTAGCTTGCTAGTGGTATTGACTACTATCTGAGCTAACAACACATATCAAAACTTCGCAAATTATTGTGGTTAAATGTATAAATGTATATTTGCACATGCATAGAATGTACACATTATGTCAAATCACATTTGCCAAGTTCCAATCTTTCAATTTTTACCCGGCCCTGTCGGTGGGGCATTAGAATACGCCGACTGCCCCCTGCAGAGAGTAAAAGTCCCTCAATGGGGGTCCTGGATATGACCTTAAACTATATCCAGTGGTGAGGCCCCAGCTTGTTGGCTTTGGGGAGTGTGGAGCCACCCTTTAATTACCATTGCTCCCAGGTCGACTCTGACCCGGAGTGGTAGTACCTGTTAGGGTCCCAACTATGGGCTAAATATAAATCGACGTTAAAACAACAAATATATTCTATTTTCTTTAAAATCTTTGGATTCGGCATTAAATAACCCGAAAAGGGTTGATATGCCGTAAAACAAAACAAACCAAACCAAACAATCAATTTTTACCTCTTAGCTGCTATTTTTTTTTTTTTGGCTAAAAAACAAATTGATTTCGTTCCACAGGTCTGAATACACTACATATCAAGTTTCAAGTTGGTAGACCAAAAATTGATAGAGTAGTTTAGTAAAGACCGTTCTGCAGACAGATAGAGATATAGATGTAGATTTACTCTAAATACATCTCCAAATGCTATGCAATTATGCATAATGTAAAAAATATGCACAAAAAAAACTGTGTAATATTGAAATGAAACTAATTATCCACTAAGAAACACAGAAAAAAACGAGCAGAAGAAATATGCAAATTAGTTATCCTTTTTGCAGTCGCTGGTATATTCACAACTAAGTATATAAGGAACTCAACTTTTATATGTAAAGATAGATCTCTATAGATGCCCATATTTAGCGCATCAATTCATAATAGCCAATGTTGTTTTATTATGTGTTGCAACTACAGTAAAAATCATTTTGTATTTTTAAGTTCATTTTTAGTTTTAATGCCGCTTCATCTATTATGAATGCAGATTTGGTATCAGTCTTAAGCCGCAACTATACTATTACTTTTATATCTGAAGTTGCAACTATACTATGTCTGAACTATTATCATACTATTACTATAATTTCGTGAGGTCGGTAGCGTAATATTTGTCCTGCTTTTGATGTGATAATTTCAGCAATTTTCCCTTTGCTTCTGGTACAAGAAAAGGAGATAATCACTGTGTACAATCAATATATATTTGTGTGAAATTCATAACACTGCATTTCACTCTAGATGGTGTGAACCGGCTTCCTCTGAAGGAGGAAGTATCATAGAAATATTTAATTTACAAGCGATCTCCAATCGCATGTATATCTTCATCAGATGATTTGAAAACTTTAGGTATTTTGCTGTTCTTGTAGGAAGATGTTGAAGCTTTTTTACATACAGCATCTGGTATTCCCAAATTGTCACCCATCTGATACTGACCAATCTTAACCTTGCTTATCTTTGGTGATCCAACAAGAACCAGTGTGTCAACATGATTATGCCGTACATGTGAAGTTGATGCTATAGTTCTGATCTAGTGTTGTATTTATATCTGGGATTGGATTCTTCAAATTACTGTTCTCATCTTGAGTGTTATTTCCACAAAGTTTCGGTCAATGTAATTTCTGATCTTCAAAGAACTTCAGAATTTTCCTATTGAACTTCAGAATGTTTCTATTGAACCCTAGAGTCTGCATGGAATTTCAAATGAAAGCCTTTATTTAATTCACAGAAGTGGCATGTTTTCATTCTGCATGTAGAAGTCCTAAGTAATTCACAATTAGTCCTCGTGCGAAAGAGCAGGACACAAAATGTTTTAAATAATAATAATAATAGAATAACAAAAGCAAATTGAATCAAAAAATCACCTTGGATTTATTTTATATAATGTACATTTTGTTGCAATTCAAAAACATTATCTTTCATCTAGCAATTAATGATATAGATATAAAATTTTCAAAGAATTTTTTTTAAAAGTGCAACAGAATGTACATTACATAAAATAAGGTAATTTTTTATTCAATTTAAATTATATTTTTATACCTTACTTTGTAAAATTTATAAAAGTGCACTTTGAAGATAAATAAATTTCAAATTGAATCTTGTACCTTTATTTTTAAAGCCTATAGTAAAAACATTTTGTTTAACAATTGCCTTGAATGAAATGCTTTTCTAACTTGTTGTATTTTGAGTATCGCTTGCACTGAGGATTGAACTTTCAGTCTCCAGAAGAGTGTAACTTACAACCAGAAGTTACTAAGTACTTTATTCACTATGCCATGGGTTCTTGCAGTTACATCAACTGAAACATTGTAAGATGAACACAGTAGTATTTTGGCAAGAGTGTCTAGCATTGAGTAAGTCCAAAGTATTTTGAAAAAGGTATAATTATTGACCCCACAAACAAAGATGTTGTTGTTTGAGCATCACACCTGCCACAAAGCAATTAAGTTGAAAGAATTTTTGTTTGTAATTTGTTAAGCAATGTAAATGTATATTTTCGGAGGTTACATTGGCTGAAACGTTGTGAAAATAACACTCAAGATGAAAACAGAAATCTGAAAAATCCAAATGATATAAATAATAATCATCAATCCTCAGATAAAAAAAATTCAGAAACATTATATTTGGGATGTTTACTTCCAAAATCGGTCTATTATTGGTAATTTGAAAGCTTTTTTTTGGCGGGGGGGGTAATTATCTAAAGGTTAACAATGCAGAGGTCAACCATGTCAAAGAGTATGTCACATGACTGGTTTGTTAATTTTCATTTTTTTCCAATTTCCTTTTATCTTCTCTTGAGCCTCTGTTTGCAAAAAATGTAATAATTTTGAAGAGAATTTTGTATTGTATAGGTAGGTTTGAGGTTTAGATGGCTATGACAAAAATAGTGTATATGTGCACCAGGCGAATTTATAAAATATATTGGGGAGAAATAGATAATAGGCATAAAAATACAATATGTAATGCAATCATTTGCTTTTTTATTTTATTTAGTAGTTTTTTTTTATTCAATCAATCACGTGTGAAATGCTATTCAAGCTCTAATATTTCAAGGTTGAGACACCTTTTCAAAATAAGTTCATATCTTATTCATTCATCCTCTCAACAATATGAATTTACTTTGAACGAGAATTATTATATTAAAAAAAATCTTGGACACCCTATAACACAAGTGATTGAAAATTAATATAAAAAACCTAGTAAATAAAAATTTATTACATTACACATTGTCGCTTGATTTCTTATTTCAATTCATTCAGTGTCCATAATCTTACATTGTCACATCGTTTTAAACCTCAAATATAATAGATTTTGTATTTATCAAGATTATTTTTAGAGGCACGACTTAATTGTTTCGCACTTCTGTATTTTAACTTTCTTTGCTTTTCATTTTTGAAGAGTTTGATATTAAACAAGTGGAGACAATCACGAAATGTTCTCTGTAAATAAAGAAATGCTTTTTAAATAAACTGTTGTTTTAATTTATTATTATTATTATTATTATTATTATTATTAGAGAGAGAGAGAGAGAGATCATAAATTCTTCCACGATTGACTGTTTTAAATTATTTCGAAATATTAATTTATCTGGAAACTGTTTTATTTTGTTTGTATTAATTTATTTCGAAATCTTAGTATATTACGAAAAACGTCTGCTAAAAAAGTGTTCGTTCAAAAAAAAAAATAAATAAATAAAATAAAAATAAGCTTATTCAATAAATGTTCTAGCAATTAATCTTTTTTGTTGTTTTACTGTATTAATATATTTGTTTTGCTTTTCCAAAAACTTTCGCAAGAGTTCCGTAAGTTTTGCCCCGAATCAAAAATGAAAACCAAAGAAAGCTAAAATGCAGAAGTGGCGATTGCTTTTATTTCTCCTATTCTAAAGTATAATATTTAAACATTTCATCTTAATAAAAAGGAGAGAAGCACATTTGGACATTATCTAGATAAGCTACAGCTTATAGTTTTATAATCTTTAGTAATCCTGAAATAGATATGAGACGTTTTGTTTTGTAGCTATTTTAGATGCTGGGAAAAATTTAATATGAAGAATTGGTTTTTCATATTGCTCTTTCAATTCATTCAGTGCCCGTAATCTTGCAATGTCACATCGTTCTAAACCTCAAATATAATAAATATAATAAAAATATAATAATGCTCTTATTTGTTTTCCTCAAATTTCATGGGACACTGTGTGCAGTTTCTTTTAATGAAATATCTAAGCTTTATGTATAACAGTAGCAAGGAGGGAGTGACAAAAAAAAAATAAAAATAAAACACGAATTTGATTGAGGGCGAATAATACTGGAAAAGGGCAGTGTACAAACTGTATGTCCCTCTTACTAATTGCAAAACTAAAAAACAAGCAAAGCGGCACATATTTACATTATAGTTTAACATGAGATAACAACTTATCAGTTATTGGGTGAGTTTCTAGCAATATTTTTGTTTAAGTTTTCATTTTTAAACTATTATCGAGACTCGAACCGATGACCGTCTCATGTCAGAAATTTTGTTTTTGCTCTGACTTAACATTAGGCACTACTTGTGTTTTGAAGTAAATAAACGCTTTAAAATAAGTGAACTCACAAAAGACTTATCTAGATAGATAGGTAAGTATGGTAGGTAGCTAGGTAGGTAGTTAGGTGGGTAGAAGAGTAACTTATCATGCCTTTAGTAATATTTATTTGTTAAATATTTGTTTCTTGATCATTTTTTCGTTTCGTTGTCTTGATAAAAATATAAGTGGATTTATGTGGCCATTCATCATATAATTTTACTCTTTACAAGATTAATAATCTATAGAAATTGTTAATATGATTGAGGTGCTTGTTGAATGCAGCCATTCTCTAGAAATGGCTATGTCTGCATTCCTCTGACAAACATTGCTAGAAATGAAGCAAAGAAATTGTCACCAGTTTCCCTATAAAACACTAACATCTCTATAATTAAACAGAATGTGAGTCAGGCTAAAACATCCAACTTCAACTCTTAGTGTTTATGAACGATAAATTTGTCGCCCTAAAGAAGACAACACTACAGCTTTATTTTAAAACTTATATTAAAAACATCAATTCAGGTAACTTGATTATGTAGTAGAGCTGACATCTATTCAATCACTGCCTCGATATAGGGCCAGAACTGGGAGCATGCCTTTTCTACAAACGCCACCGGGAACTCAGCAAATACTCATCAAATGGCAGCGATCAAGCTGGCTTTGCTGTTGTGGGAGGTCATGCTGGTGATGTTCTCGATGTATGACCAAACGAAGTAGTCCAGCGGGTTCAGATCAGAGTAGGTGGGGGGTAGTCAGAGAAGCGTACAAAGTCAGAGCACTCCTTCTGAAGCCAAGCCTGGGTCTCTTTGGACTTATGGGCTGGTGCCCAGTCCTGCTGCCACACCCAGGGTTTGCTAGCGACCACTTGATTGCACTAGGGGATCACCACACTCTTCAGCACATCCAGGTACACTTTGGTGTTGACCTTCAAGCCAACTTCAAAGATGTGAGGTGGCATAATGTGGCCCTCACTTGAAACGACACCAAACACCATAACTGTGGCTGGAAACTTTGTTAAGCTGTCTGGATTTGCATTTTAAGGGTGTTGGTAATGGTCCTGTTGTCATAACTTGTATCAGTAGAGAACATGAGTTGTACAGCGGCGCATCTTCGATCTCACTTGTTAAACATTGTGTCACTTTCAGACATGATAGAAAGCTACTATCGCTCTTGGGATTTGTACACAACTGGCCAACTAGTAGATGGTCTGCAACAAAAAAAAGAAGAAAATCTATTTTCACCAAATGGAAATGGAACCATGTCGTCTTTTCTAGGGCGACAATTTTATCGTTCCACCTGTATTTAATATCAAATATTTTTATATAAATTTCTTTGTTATTGTGAAGAATTGTTATTAGTCTTTCTTTCTTTTTTTCTTGATTATTTAATCTGTTATAATGTAATAGTTGTGATAGAGATGACATTTGCAAATGTTTTATTATTAGAACATTTTCAGAATATAAAAATTATTAATTCAAATTAGTTAATTGAAAATCTGTGTTTGTTTTACAATTCAAAAAAGTGGTATAAAAATCAGACATAAAAAAACCCATAAAAATCAACAAATAAATATTACCAAAGGCAAGATAAGTTACTCTTCTACCTAGCTGGGTAGGTTTTTAGTGTTTTTACTTAATGTTTATTCGGCTCAAAAAAAAAAAAAAAAAAAAGAAGAAATCTCAACCGGTACATAAGCACAGGGAAAAATGGCCACAATGTTTTTGTTATGCAGCCATTTTTTTTTCTTCTACTTATACACCGGGTGACATTGTTTTCGAGCTGAATACACATTTTGTATTAAGTAAAAACACTAGAAACCTACCCAGCTAGATAGAAGAGTAATTTATCTTGCTTTTGGTAACATTTATTTGTTATATGTTTGGATTTTGACCACTTTTTTAAATCTGTGGATTGTAAAACAAACCTGGCAATTTTTATATTTTATTTTTACTATTAAAATTATTGTTAATTGATTAGGGTAACACATAGTTAATCATAATCAAATAATTTTACTAGTTAGTTTAGTCAGCTCACTATTGCTTTGAAAAATTATAAAACTATTTCATAAATTTTCATTTTTTGCTTTAGGTTGCTACTTTATTTATCTGTTAAATAACATCATAAAGAAATGAAAAGAAAGAAGAAATCAATTTGCCTCAATCATGGTATATTTTTTAACTTACAATCTTTCCATTGAATTTGAAAACAATAAGAAAAAATATGGTGTTGCTAATGGGAGGGAGGAAAGAAGGAAAGAGCGAGAAAGATAGCAGTCAATCGTTCTTTCTAATTAGTTTGATTAAAATTGCCCCCCCCCACTCTGGAAAATTAATCAACAAATATTTTTTAAAAAGGTTTGAGCAATTTATCCTTTTTTTTTTTTTTTATTGTATCGCTTTGATTAATTACTATTAATATCGACAAAACTAGTGTATATATATATATATATGGGAAAGAGAGGACAATAAAATTACAAATGAATAACATAGTAGTATAGATGTATTGAAACATAAAAATAAGTTGTCAGTATTGTCATTCAGATTAATATTTTTTTTTGTTGTTTTTTTTTAAAGTAGCTTGTTGATGAAAGCAAATTTTAAACTTTTTTTAGCATTAAAGTCAGCTTATGAAATTATATTTCTGTTTTAGTTTGAAATAGTCGGAAAATTTGGCCCCCCCCCCTATTTTTTCTTTACTCAAGTAACTTGATGCTTTACGAAAACTGCCAGACTTCTAGTTGCACAAAAAAGTAGAAAAGTGAGCCTCGCAAGTAAACAAGTTACTATAGTGATACTCATTATAGAGACACCTTCACTTCAGTCAGTGATGAGTCTTTCTCATTAACATAAGATGATGCAATCTCAACATTGTCATTTCGGCAATTAGAGAATCACTCTAACTGAAAAGCTAGATTATTTATTCATGTGTGTGTGTGTGTAAGCTACATTATTCATACAGTAGCGCGCGCGCACACACACACACACACACACACACACACACACACACACACACACACACACACACACACACACACACACACATATCCTTCCTGTTCTGGTGTGACACTCGTCCTGGGTGCATTCAGCCGACTTCCTTTGAAAAAGAAGTTTCTAAGAATGTCTAATTCAATTATGTAGTCCGTCCAGCCAAAATAATTTTATCATCAGTTTTTGCAGGAAGGTGTTGGTATCCTACAGCATCTGGTATTCTCAAACGTCACCTATCTAGTACTGACCAAACTTAAGATTGCCTACTTCTCTCACATACATATTCAGTGTCTCTCTATTAATTTTGACTTTCTTGTTTACCATGATGGATATTTTTTTTACAAATTCCAAATTTTTCAAATTATTTTAATTTTGTTTTTACTATTTATCACTAACACATTTTATCCAAGTTGTTGTGATTTGTTCTCTCCACTCTCTCTCTCTCGAACACACACACACACACACACACACACACACACACACACTGCAGGGGCTGACCCCTGCCCTTTACCTCAGGTTTAGAAATTCATCTTAACTTCAACTCGTTTTTTCATTAGTTACTCACCCCTGGGGAGGGGGAAGATTAGAGAATCTAATTTCTATAGACTTGATTATTTGAAAAGCTTTATAATTAAAAGATTGGTGATCTGAATGACACCAGGAATTTTATAATTACTTCTATTGTACTTAGTTACACACTCTTGCTTTGTTGGGCAACTTCAAAAGTATGTCAGCCTCTTTTTTGACACAGACAGTGCGACCACAATTGTGAAATTCAAGTTTTTCAATACATAGTAACACCAAGGCGTTACATTTTCACACGCATTTAAAAATATACATGAAATTGCTCAATCAGCAAAAATAATAATTGGTGATTAATTTGATGTCACTAAGCTAAAAATTCCAACTTTACCCATTTTAAAATGAATTGTTTCCAAATCAAATTGTACCGTCCCGTTACCATTTTAAATAAATATATTTCAAAACATCATTTTATTGGTTTGAAGAATATTTAGTTGATAATAATTTTTTTACTGTAAAAAGACAGAATGTTTATTGTTTTCAGAACGAATTAAATTGCTACAATTTAAAATAAATAATTTAGAAACATATTCGATTTATTTATTTAAAGCATATTTAATTGACAATGACCATTGCGTTTCAGAAAATGAAAGAGTCATTTTTTAAACCCTTTCAAAAGGAATATCATTAAATTGCTCAGTGGAATTTCCATGTGGTCCCAATAGTTTGAATAAATCTAATATAACCTATTACCGAGTGTTATATATATATATATATATATATATATATATATATATATATATATATATATAATTTTTCTTTATATATATATATATATATATATATATATATATAATTTTTCTTTATATAGATAAATATTACATTACATACACTGAACATGCTAATGTTTCGGAACGATTGGTTTATTAAAAACTTCAGTGTCTCTCTATTAATTTTGATTTTCTTGTTTACTATGATGGATATGTTTTACAAATTCCAAATTTGTCGAATTATAATAATTTCGATGTTAAGAGGCAGTCAACTAGCGTTTATGCAACAGTCACAACTTTCTGTCATTCGAACACTATAGATTGTTTAATGTCTGCGCCCAAATTGAGCTTGTATTAGTTCTTAATTTCCTTAAATCTCGTGGCAACTGTTCGGTGGCCTGGAGGTAAAGGCTTAGCAAATGGAATCAAATATCGCATCATGACTGGGTTCAAATCTCCTGACGGCAGGAACTGTCATCTTACACTGATGATTGCATAAGCATGAAATATTAGTGTCTGTAGGTATAAAAGAATAATTATTATTTAATTTCATATATATATATATATAATATATATATATATATATATATATATATATATATATATAGTCACATCGATATTATGGGTTTTTGACTTATAATTTATTTAATCAACCAATTATTTCATAGATGAGATTTTGTCATTTGAATATATTTGATTTCATGGATAACATTTTCAATATGATTTAACAATCATAAATCACCTTTTCAAACACTATAATTATTAAAATTGTTATTATTAAAATTTTAATTATGAAAATTATAATTATTAAAGTGTTCACTTTTTATGCTAACTAGCAATTCTATATTTTTATTAGGCTAGTTTTTTCCTCTGTAGAAAAACAGCCTATCTACACACAATTCTTTATAACAGCAGATAAGCATTGAATAACACATTCAAACAGTTATTTGTTGAAATAAAGTTTCAATTTTGTTTATTTAATTTCTGCTTCTGATGTTTGACAAAGGAGATAAAAAGGAAAAAAAAAATGATTGACAGGTTGACACGAAATAAATTCATGTGAATTGTACAATTGGCAAACTCAGCTTAAATTCCACTTGACACTAAAACACACTGGCATTTATTTATGTAAATCAGATAATGAGAATGTTTGGTTGTTTTGTTTTATGGCATATCAGCACTTTTCGAATTATTTAATGCTAAATCCAGTAATTTTTTGGGGAAAAAAAAGATTTTATGCTTAAAATTGTTTATATCTTAAAATATTTATTCTTGGTGTTTGGGTTGGTTGTTTTGTTTTATGGTACATCAACCCTTTTCAGATTATTTAATTCTGAATCCAGTAATTTTGAAAATAAAATATATGTTTCAAATTGTTTATGTCTGCAAATATCATGATATTTTCGTTTGGTTGTTTTGTTTTATGTCATATGAACGCTTGTCGAGTGCAATCATTTTGGCAAATATATATATATATATATATATATATATATATATATATATATATATATGTATATATATATATATATATATATATATATATAATAGAAAAATCTTATTATTGAAAAAATCTTTTAAATTTTCAAAAAAAACATTATAAATCTGTAAGGAAGGTATACAGTTTTCATTATCCGACAAGGAGTACAAATGTACAAATAAACTTGAAAGACCTTATTCTGCAGAGTTTCGAAAAATGCAATTCTTCTCATCAGCGGAAAGAGGTTTGCAAAATATACAATAAATTTTGCAGGTTAATGCATTGAAAGAAACTACAAATGTGAAATTAATCATACTTGCATAAAAAGTTATTAAACAGTGAAAGTTTATAGGGATTCAAAATGATTATGAAAACAAAAAACGTGAAAAAGGTAGAAAAAGAATATGGTAAAAATACATAGACTAAGAGGTAAAATCCAAAGCAGGATAAGTCTAAAATAAATCCATTGATGATGCATTAGTAATCCATAAAGAACGGAAAAACAATTATAGATGTCCGGGGTAAATCAAAGCTTTCAGAAAAAACCTTCAGTTCATGGAGAAATAAAGTTTTATTTTTTTAAAAAAACGTTTTTTTTTTTGTTTTTTGTTTTTTTTTTAGTAACGGATACAGCAAATCGAAGTGTTAAAGTGAAGATTCAAGGGATAGCAATAAAAGATTGAAATTGAGAAAGGGGGGGTAAGAAAAAGAGAGGAAAAATTATCTTCCTGTCTGGGTCAAATTGACCTATATATATAGTCTTGGAAGTTTTTTTGTTTTTTTTAATCTTTAAAACTATATAAAAAATGTCCTTTTGTCAATTAATCTTTCATATTGCTGAATCGTTTTACATACATGAACAAACAGTAGTCCAGTGTTCTTAAAAAGATTAGTTGTTTACCATGAAACACTGTTTTTGGGGGATTTAAAAACAAAACAGTATATCAAATCATGTTGCCCTCAGCAGTGTTGATCCAACACTACCTCCCTTAAAACACAGGAACAAAAATATTTTTGGTATTGAATCTAGTTTTTTTCTTCCAGATAAATTAGGCTAATCAATTCATGTCATTTAAAAAGTATTTCTTACCTGTGTCATCCGTCCCTCTCTCCACAAGTCAATGTGTCTATTATTTACAAACTACTGTTTTTATATAGTGCTTGATTGAATCCATTCAGCTACTTATTACCCCACTTCTTTGTTATTAGTATTATTTTTATATAGTACATTCTTATTTACTTGTACTATCGCTATAATTATTAGTTACTAGACTACCTGTGACCCGTTGGGTCAGTATGTTATATTAGCTATGGAATTCATGTATGAGCGTGATACTGGTGATGTAAAGAAAATAGTTTTTTTTTCGACGTAACAGAAACATTTCTATGAAAGTATATTAAAATGAAAAAGAATAAAGATAGATTTCTATGAGTCGTTCTGTTTACTATAATTGATTATTTTTGAAAAAAAAAAAATTACAGTTACTGAATTATAAGTGGTTGGCCATACTTATCGGTAAATGTGCCCTGAACAGATACCATAATACTTATTATAGTTAAATTCAAATTTTGATATATCTGCTTTTTTTTTTTTTTTTTACATCGTTCATTTCTGTATTACGTTTAAGTTATTTTAAACCCCACTCTTCCCATGTTAAATAATAATTTGGAAATAATAACGTTAATATTTCAGCGTCCCAATTGTTCTTTTGTTTTTTGTTTATTTTAAAACCCACTCTTCCCATGTTAAATAATAATTTCGTTAATATTTCAGCGTTCCAGTTGTTCTTTTGTATTTTTTTTTTTTGCGTTCAAATTATCCAAATAAACAATTGTTAATACTGTCTGCTTTTTTTTTTTTTTTTACATCATTCATTTCTGTATTACGTTTAAGTTATTTTAAACCCCACTTCTTCCCATGTTAGATAATAGAGTTGTTATTTTTCCTGAGTACCATAAAAACACATATTAAATGTACATATATTTTCTCAAACGTACGAAACAAACATATTGGGGATATTCTATAGATTTTAATTTTAATGGTAGTTTAAAACCAATGAATATATATTATTTTATCATTGATACTAGTAGTGAAAGATTTTGCTTTAAACAATATCAAATAAAAAAGACAACTGAAAGAATCGTTTTTGGCATCGGAAAACAGGCACAAATTATTTCGATTCTGATACCGATTCCGATACCATAAGTTCTGATATTTTCAATTCTGTATTCCGATTAATCGTCCCAACACTAATATATATATATATATATATATATATATATATATATATATATATATATATATATATAACTGTTGAGATGTAGATATGTTTTGAGAGATTCTACTGTATTACAAGCTGCAGTGTTTCTCAGAATGCAATGAAGTCCTGTTACATTCTAATTTTTATTTGTTTGCACACTTTTTTAAAAACATATACAGAAAAAGAAATAAACATTTAGTTGGAAAGAAGACAACTCAAGTTATTTCCGTTACTAATTTTTTGTGTTTTTGTTTTTTGGTGATTAATTAAACATGTTTGATAATATTGGTTGTCTTAGGCAAACTAAGTAATTTTTAAAAAATATATTATAGCAACGAATGTTATTATTTTGTTAATAACATGGTACAACAACAACAAATGAAAAGTGGCTAGACAGCAAAATTTGATTTGTAAGCTTCAAGGCTATTTGGGTTTGAGTTTGAAAACAACAAGATTACTTTATATGTTAAACTAACTGGATTTGCAAAATTTTAAATAAACAATTGATAAGTTGCTCGTAAGACAAATTTATTGCATTTATTCATATAATTAGATAAATATTAAAATTTTGGTGATTTTGCTACAACATATTTATATAAATATATTCTTACATATATTATATAAAGTATATATATAAAGTATAATGCATTATATGAAAGTGATATTCTCCTGAAGTGTGAAGTTTCAATTCTGAGTGTGGGCGACTGAAAAATGCAATTGTGAATTACTTAGAATCTGTATTCAGTCTTGGCTGATGGAACGAGAACATGCTACCCCCATAAAGTAAATAAATGGTCCTGTTCGAAATTCTGTGCAGATTCACAAATTTGACAAAAGATTCTCAAGCTTGACAAGATACGCCTAAAGAAGGTTAGAGAGTACACTGACTGAAGCGTTGTGAAAATGACACTCAAAATGAGAACCGTAGTCTGAAGAATCCAAATAATATGAACTATATTTATCTTTTAAATACAACCATGAAAAAAAAGAAGTCAATTCGTCTGATCAGTGATAAAAGAGAGATTATAAACTGCTTAAAATAGCTATGCAAACAAGCGTTCAAAAAGGTACCTTTTGAACCTTTCGACTGTACTATATATACAGCATTTCGAAATATATTGTACTAGCGGGGGTACCTGGCGTTGCCCGGGTGTGAAGAGGTGGTGTAGTAAGGAGTCAATACAACTAGAAAAAAAAATAGATGGAGCCTGGATGAAGAGAGGTGTGAAAGAAAAAAAAAAAATTTTAAGCGAACGGTAAAATAATTCAGTTTTTGTTTTAAAAGGAAAAAAAATCCCATTATGTAAACCTCAAAATAAGAAAAGGAGACAAAAAAAACGGAGTAGACAGGCAGGCAGGCTCGAACCTGTAACGCGATGGAGGAACAGAAGGTGAAAAAAAAAAAGCAAACCGCTTAATCCCCGCGCCCACCATGACATACGACTTCGCTGCCATTCAAATTAAGGCTAGTCATTGCAAGCACGTATGATGACTTTGTAAAAATGTTGACGAAAAAGTGACCTCCTCCTTGTACAAAACTGCCCAGTTGAGGGTGAAGGAATTCAATTTTTTTATATTTGTCGTCCGTCGCGTATGTGGAAAGTTTCTGCAAGACATACAAACACGCACGCACGCACACACATGCGCGCACACACACACACACACACACACACACGTTTTGCCCTTTATATATAGAGATTATTGATTTAAAATAATAGTGATCCGTTTTGATGGCAATATAAAAGTAATAAATAAAAGTAAGTACATATGCTGAATTAAATGTTTATGTCATGTAAATGTTTAAAAATATGATCTAAATCAACTCTCTTACGTTTTATTGTGTAGCCTCACTTGCTTCCCCACTATTGCAAGATGTGACACAAGGTCAGAAAAAAAAAAAAGAAGTCAGCATATCGAGGAGGCACTCTGGCTGATGCAAAAATAGCTGTGAACGAACCTGTCGGCATTCGTTGGTAGGGGCGTCTCAGGCAATCAGCAATACCCCCCCCCCTTCACCTTCAAAAAGAGGAAGTAATACCTGTGAGAGTACCAAAACGTACCTTATTCCAACAAAGAATGATCTGGTAGTTCATATTGATCACTCATTTGTCAGAATAAGGTACAAGGACATATTTCCAGCTGTCATGAAAATATTGGCTGGAACTGTTTAGCTTCAGATAACAGAATCAAGTGTTTTATTACTATTAATATTTGATAGAATAAAAATAATGTTAGGCTTAAGTAGCATTTATGCTGACAAATCAAACTTGAATTCTGACTATCCAACTGTCTTTCTTTCCTTTTTTAATGAAAATTTTTCCAAATCAGGCATGAATACATTCGATATGAAGAACTAAAAATACTACTTCAAGGTAAAAAAAAACAAAAAAACTAGCCAACTATAAGTGTTATATGGATAGATTCTGACCCAGAAAACAGCAATTCTTCACCCTTTGTCAGAAATATCGCTCATGGAATGGGACTACTAAACACCAAAAAAAGGAAAGCGAGAGTTACAAGGCTTTTAAAACATAATTCATAATGACCTGTTTATTATTTCATTTTTTTATTGTTGTACCATACTAATATTTCACTATAATTAATTTTTTTAAAATATTTTATTTGGTCTCACGGTTTTCTAATATGTAGAAATTATTAAAAAGTCACTTAAAGAGTCATATTCTTTTAGTAAGAGTTATTATTACTTACTTGCTTTTTGTCTCATTCCATGTTTAGTAACAGTTGCGTTTGCTCATTATTTTCTTAATAAACAAAAGTAATGATTCATTTGTAATTCAGGCATTGATGAATTAATGACCTATTAATTTTCCCCCTTACATTGGCAATAACCATCAACCATAAAATACCTTGAATAATCACAGACTTTAAAGTAGTTCTACTAAAATAGTCATAAAAACGAAAGCACTTTAAGTCTTTAAATTCCATTATTTTGTGTGGCAATTAATATCCTTTCATATATATTAATAAGTAACAATCTACATATTTGAAGGTTTTGTAGCAAATTAATTATAAAAATGTTAACACTATGAAACGGCCATTTTGTTTAAATTTTTAAAACTCCTTTGTTGTTCAAAAGTTTGTTACCACTCCCCTATGAGGAATTCTGTCATAAAATTTGGAAACTTATCAGGGAAAACATTTTTTCAATTTTGTTCAGGGTATGAAATAAACTGGACTATTGCTTTTTAGTTTTCTTTAAAATAAGGCATTAACATGACGAGTATCGGACATTAAAAAAAAAAAATTTTTCATCATGCTCCGCCTACTAAGTAAATGTTTACATAAGAAAATTGAATGACATGGATCTCGAGCAACGCTTGTTTTCTATATATATATATAAAGGGCAAAATGTGTGTGTGTGTGTGTGTATGTGTGTCTCGCAAAAACTTTCAACACGCAATGGATGCTCACGAGATTGGCATCATTTTCAAGCTCAATCTTTCAGACAACAAATATAAAAAAATTGGCCAAAATCATTCATTCCTTCACCCTCAACTGGGCAATTTTGTACAAGGAAGGGTCGCTTTTTTCGACAGCATTTTAGCAAGTCATTTTTACCGTTGGATTGACTACGCTTAATTTCAACACTCTTGACTTCCGGTTAGACGATGGAGACATGGACTAAGATGTTACTTTTTTTTTCCTCCTTCGCGTTATGGGTTCGAGCCTGCCTGCCTGCTACCACTTTTTCTTAACACCTCTCTTTACCCAAACTTCCTACTGTTGTTTTGATCCCCTCCACCCGCTACTACCAACCACTTTTCGATTCCCCCCACCCCCATCCGGTTCCTTAGTACACCTCCACACATCCAGGTAATGCCGGAGACCTCCCCGCTAGTCTAAAATAAAGGAGAGAAGGTTAAGCAACTGTGAGACAGTATTTTTTTGTGTGTCAGATAAATATTTAATTTTGAATGCAGTAATTATTTAATTTAATCAATTAATTTAAAGTCCATTGGTTGATGCTTATAAACAGAATCTGTTTATCTGACTCTTTTAAAAGCATTTGTTAGAATTTTGTTCAATATCGCCAATATCAACCTGCTGAAATTTCATTTTAAAAATGTTCATGCAATTTACAAAAGTTAACCCACTTTTATTAGCTGTTCATGGAACAGTCAAGTGAAAATACGAGTTGGCAGTCAGCAGTTCTAGTCATAATGGTGGCAATCACTAATCTTCGTTGAGCATTATTCTTCACCTTTGCTCCTAAATTTGATCTTGTGTTCGTCTTGTGATCATTTATAAGCCTCCATAAAGATTTAAATGAATGGTTTGGTTGTTTTGTTCTATAGTATATCAAATTCTTCACAGGTTATTTTAATGCCAAATCTATAATTTGGAAAAAAAGTGTTATGTTGCAAGTTGTTTATATCTCCAAATATTTATTCATGGTGTTTGATTTGATTGCTTTTTTTAGAAAGAAAATTGATGTTTTCGTTTTTGTTTTCGACTTTGCAGAGCATGATTGAGTTTTCTAAAGAGAAAAAAAACAAACAATAACATCAGTTTGATGCATTTTCAGTTAGGAAGCTGATATCTTCAGACAGCCTGATCCTGTAGCGCCAGTTGTAATAAATGAATGGATCAACAGGTGTTTTATAGCACAGGAGATTGTATAATAATGGATCTTTTATAGCAAAGGAGATTGTATATTAATGAATTTTTATAGCACAGGAGATTGTATAATAATGGATTTTTTATAGCAAAGGAGATTGTATATGAATGGATTTTTATAGCACAGGGGATTGTATATGAATGGATTTTTATATCACAGGGGATTGTATATGAATGGATTTTTATAGCACATGCGATTGTATATTAATGGATGTTTAGAAGTTCTAGTCCATCATTGTTTTTCATAACATTGTCATAGTTTGGGTAAAAAAAAAAAAAAAACATTTTCTAGGCTCATTGAAGATTAGCACACCATTAGTGATAATACAAATTAATTATGCTAATGTGACTTTTGAATACATTTTATCATTGTTATATCAGCATTTCATTTTAAAATTGATGACTGACAGCTGCGCTGACAACTATATGTATATTTTACTTTTTACTAGCAAGCCTACTCGGCATTGCCCACTGCAAAAGTGTAAAATATTTCTATTAAAACTTCTATTTCTTTCTTCCATTTTCCCTCTCTGTATTCACCGAGCCCATTCCTCTCATTTGACATGAACAAACACATACACACAGGCAACTCTAGGAATAGCATAAGAGGAAACTCCTTGAAAAATAATCAGTTACTTCCCTTTAACTAATAGCTGGAAAACAGGCTCTTCCTTGATGAAATTTGTACCAGTGAAGGGTCAAAAATGAATATTATTCACCCGGGACAACTTTATGAGTGTTTGTCTAATAGTTTTAGAGTTTTAGCTGAACATGCACACATATTCACATACACACAGACAACTGCTCTTTATATACTTTGTATGAATCATTTACTATAGATATGTCATTTAAATAATCCAAACATTCAATAGGTCATAAAAAACATACAAAACAAAAGGTTGGAAGATTATTATTTACTAGCAGTTCAGACCAGCTTTGCTTGGGTCCTATGTACTGTTCATAACTTGCCCTATGTGTAAATACACTTTATATAAGATTTCAAATCTTTAGACCAAAAATTGTCTTAGTAATTTCGTAGAGACCACAGAGGTAAATTTTTTATAACTTGGGCCCCAATTTTGACTCTTTAACATTTATTATTTTGATCTCAAATCAAAATAAAAAGTTTTACCCATGTCCAAGTTACCTACATCTAAAATGTCAAGTGTTTAGACCCAAAATTGGCAGAGAAATTTGGTAGAATCTGCAAAGGTCAACTCTTTCAACCTTGACCTTTTGGCAGCCAAATTTCTGTCCCTAAACTGATTAAAATGCTTGCTGCATGTCTGAATACCCATTATGTATAAATTTTAAATGTTTAGACCCAAAATTGGCTGAGTAGTTTGTTAGACACTGCAAAGGTCTAATCTTTGAAACTTTGACCCCTTGGCAGCTCAAACTTTCGACCCAAACCAATTAAAAAGCTTGCCCTATCTCTGAATACCCTTTATGTAAAATTTCAAATGTTTAGACCAGAAATTGGCTGAGTAATTTGGTAGAGACCGCAGAAGTCAATTTAAAAAATTTTTTACCCCAATTTTGACCTCTTAACATTTATTTTTGGGGCTCAAATCAAATTAAAAAGTTTGATCCATATCCAAGTAACCTACATTCAAAATTTCAATTGTTTAAACCCAAAATTGGCAGAGGAGTTTTGTAGAGTTTTTAAAGGTCAAATCATTGAACATTGACCCTTGACAGCCAAATTTCTGGACGAAAACTGATTAAGAAGATTTTCCTAAATCTCAATGTCAAATCTCGAGTCTCTAGACTAAAAATTAACAGAGTAGTTTGGTAGGGAAATGTGCACACACACACACACACACACACAATTTCACTTTTATAGGTATATAGATTTTCTCTTTAGAGTCAGCATATGTGCACTGCATCTTAGATATAATTTTCTCGGTCCTCAACAAAGAAGAAATCCACAGAAGCAATGTTGTTATTCTTGCTCCATTAATATTGACCTGCCGTTGCTGGTCATATGCAAAGACAAGAGCCGACCAGAGGATAACAGATCCTGATATTGATCCCTCCTACATTTTTATCTGATCACTGTTAGCCAAGTATCTGAAATTATCATGTTACGACCGTCTTTACCTGAGTGAGAAATGGTTGGATTTTATGGAGGAACTATTTGGTTGTCTGTAGGTTTCAGACACATGCAGATGTAATCATTTTTTTAATCTTTTTTTTTAGAGAAATTGCTCCAGACAAGGCGTGAAGCCACTTGATGTAAAGATCTAATAAAAAAATATTACTTCAAGGTCAAAAACTAGCCAACAATGAATGTGAGATCGATGGACTCCAATCCAGAAAACAGCAATTCTTTCAACTTTGTTAGGAATATTGCTCATGGAATGTGAGGACTAAAGGACAAAAATAATAGAATTGAGAGTTATGAGTATGAAAGTAAACCCGAAGTCCACTTTCTACTTTATTTTATAATAAAGCTGGTTATCTATATATTAATTGCAAGAGCTAAAAATGGATGGAATAAGTTTAGCAAACAAATGAGGGTTAAGGACATGCATTGCATGGAAAAAAAATGATATGATAATGTTATGATGAATGTGTAATGTGAGTCTTAAGATAGGCTCGCTGTCTTTTTGACCTCAGAGGAGGATTAAATCTGGATATTATAGGTAGATGTGTACAGAACAGTAAACTTTGTTGGTATGGTCACATTGAAAGAATGGATGAGAGTTCCTTTGTTAGTAGATGTAGAACACTTGAAGTGGTAGTCAGTGGGAGTCAGTTGAAAGGAGAAGGCCAATGAAAACATGAAGGGAAATAATAAAGATAGATTTGAGAGAAAAAGGAATAAATAAAAACCTGGCCAGAGATAGGTTAGTTTGGAAATCAATTTCTAAAAACCATCCAGTACATATTACTATATAAAACGGATTTTATACCAGTTAATATTATCTATATATTAATACAATAGCGTGTGTGTTCTTTTCTGTGTCATGCTTTCCGGCAAATTTCATTGGTTGAGATTTAAGAACACACATGCTATCGTATTAATATATAGATTATACTGAATATGAGTTAATGGATTTGGTGAGTGTTTAATGAGATTCTAGGCATAATCTCCTCCTTTTCGAGTAGGGGGTGATAGTCTAACATGTTTACTTCCGGTGATGACGTCATTATCTTCTGTTATAAAAGGTACATATAATATATTTATAATGTACTACATTGACATAAGATGGCATATTCCAAAAATATCATGGATGTACTGCTGATTCCAAAAATCAGGTAAATGGATCAGTGCACTCTAAGGGCTTATTTGTAACATTCCAAAAACCACGTAAATATATTAAGTAATCCTGACTTCATATTTTCGTCCTTAATGTCCTCATGGCAGTAATTGCAAAAACTCTTCTTAAGGAGGGGGGATTAAAGCCACTGGAGTACTGAGACTGATATTGCACTCAGAAATTCATGTTAAAGTAATGGTTACCTAATCCCTAACCGTCTTAATCTTTTTATGTATTAATGTTGAAAAGCTGCTGAAACAGTTTAAAATTTAAACATTACTTTATTTCATTTTTATCAGTGGGGTGGGGGATATGAAGTCAGTCCCAGAAATGGCTGAAACCGTTCACGCATTAAAGATTACTTTATTTCATGTATATTTTAAACAGTGGGGTGGCGGATATGAAGTCAGTCCCGGAAATGGCTGCAACCATTTTTGTTTTAGACATTACTTTATTTAATGTATATTTGTAAGAGTAGGGTGGAGGATAGGAAGACAGTCTTATGAAATATGCGTTAATTGATTGATGTGTTTGTAATAAAATAATCAGCACAGGCAATATATCAAAGTTATTATTTTAGTAATGTGGGTCAAAATTATTTTAGTAATGTGAGTCAAAATAATGTGGGTCAAAATTAAGACAAGTGATTGTAGAAATTAGTAACATATCCAAGAATTATGAAAAATGATAAAATGCGAGTTGATTGGTGTGTTTCTAATGAAATAATCAGCCCAGACAATATATCAAATTATTATTGTGGTAAGGGAAGGGCAATAATGTGGGTCAAAATTATGAAAAATGATTGTCGAAATTAGTAACATATTCAAGAATTATGAAAAATGATGAAATATAGTTAATTGATTCATGTGTAATGAAATAATCAGACCAGACAATATATCAAAGTTATTATTTTAGTAAGGGGAGGGCGATAATTTGGGTTAAAATTGTGAAAAATGATTGTCGAAATTTGTAAAATATCCAAGAATTATGAAAAATGATGAAATGCAATTTAATTGATTGATGTGCTTGTAATGAAATAATCAGCCTTGGCATTATATTAAAGTTTTAATTTTTGTAAGGGGGTGATTATGTGGGTTATAATATGAAAAATGATTGTCGAAATTAATAACATATCCAAGAATTATGAAAAATGATGAAATGTAAGCTAATTGATTGGTGTGTTAGTAATGAAATAATAAGCCAAGACAATATATAAAAATTTTTATTTTAGTAAGGAGGTTGGTGATAAGGTGAGTTTTAATAATGAAAAATGATTGCCACAATCAGTAACCTATCCAAGAATTATGAACAATGATAAAATGTGAATTAAGTGATTGGTGTGTTTGTAATGAAATAATCAGACCAGACAATATATTAAAGTTATGATTTTTGTAAGGAGGGGGCGATGATGTGGTTTAAAATCATGAAAAATGATTGTCGAAATTAGTTACATATCCAGAATTATAAAATATGATGAAATGTGAGTTAATTGATTGATGTGTTTGTAATGAAATAATCAGCCAGGACAATATTCTAAAGTTATTATTTTAGTAAGCTGGGGCGATAATGCGGGTTAAAATTATAACAAATGATTGTCAAAATTAGTAACATATCCAAGAGTTATTAAAAATGATGAAATATGTGTTAATTGGTTGGTGTATTTGTAATGAAATAATCAGCCCAGACAATACATCAAAGCTATTATTTCAGTAAGGGGGGGGGATAATGTGGGTCCAAATTATAAAAAATAAATATCGAAATTAGTAACATATCTAAGAATAATGACAAATGATTAAATGTGAGTTAATTGATTGGTGTGTTCGTAATGAAATAATTAGCCCAGGCAATGTATCAAAGTTATTATTTTAGTTGGGGGGGGGCGATAATCTGGGTAAAAATTATGAAAAATGATCGTCGAAATTAATAATATATTCAAGAATTATAAAAAATGATGAAATATGAGTTAATTTATTGGTGTGTTTGTAATGAAATAATCAGCCCAGGTGATATATCAAAGTTAATATTTTAGTAAAGGGGGCGATACAGTTTTAACAGAAGGGCTAGAATATGATGGTGTCTTCATTTATGCTGAACACTGACAGAATGCCCAGCACCAATACATTACATATAAAAGATGCTGCTGTCGAATTTCCACGGGTCCTGCTAGTTTTTATTATTATTATTATTATTATTATTATTATTATGTCCGTTTAACATTTTTTGTTTCTTTTGTATTTTCGTTTGAATATTTAACAGAGACTGTGTTGGAGAAGGGGGGAGGGTGAGGTGGCAGGAGGAGAAGACATCTTAATCATTTGTTCTTTTGAGCCAGATCAAATGATTGCATTGTGTCTACTTAATGATATGCGCAGTTGAAATGTCTGCCTGACAGATAGAAAAAAGAAAGCAAACCTCTTTTAATAAGAGACCTAATGTTCCCTGGCAAACAATTAAAGTCCTACTTTTTTCTTTTTTTTTTTTTTTTTTTTTGTAAAACTCCTTCAAGTCACCAAGTCTTAATTTACAGTCTGTATTTTCGTACAGCTGCTCGCAACAGGTCACTCACAATTTAACAATTGGGATTAAAAGCTAATATACTGAACTCTCTTAGCACATAGTAATTAAGAGGGGTCGTAGGAAGAAAAATAAGCATTTTTTTTCTTCTTTCATTGTCTAGTTTTTATGTTAAGTAAAAAGTCCACACTTAAAAATCTCCATCAGATAACATTATTTTATTTAGTGTGTTTTTATTTTTACTTTTTTAGGGGGAAGGGTCATCGCTTGTCAAGGCTCAAAGGCTATTCGAGGATAAAAGTTAATGAGTGTCAGTTGGTCGGTGAGACAACACTGTTAGGATCAGTAATGGTGGAACTTGGGTATAATTTGATTATTTAAGAATTTGTTTACATTGGACTTGAAAACGACCATGTTATAATCAGCTGGGAAGCAGCCACACGGTATTGTGTTCCACAGATAGGTAGTTCTTTGAAAGAAACTTTGCTCATGGAATTTTTGTTTAGTTTTAGGCACGGTTAGAGAGTGAGGTAAATTGTTAAATACTGCACAATTTTATAAGAAAGCGAATATAAGTGCATATGTTTACTGCAAAGAAGATGGACTCCCTCTACCAAGTTAGAAAACGTTTCACAGCTACCAGTATCCTATATCTCTAAAAAACCATCATTCACCCATAAAGTATTGTTGCCACATTTGTGCTGATGCATAAACCATTAGTCTCTCCCTTTTAGACAGAGTCCAAAAAAGAGTCTCTAATTTAATAGGTGCCACACTGCCTGCCAACCATCAACCCCTGTTCCATCACTGCAATGTTGCATCACTGTGCTGGTTTTACGAGTACTTCAATAGAATGTTTTAACAAAAAACTACACTCGACCAATCTGACAATCATCAAAATAGTACTCCTTCCCTGTGGATGTTGGAAAGATTTCTATGTGTTAGATGGCTATATAACATTCAAAAATACTAATGAACACTTTATATTTAAAAGAGAAGTAACTCTTTGCCTGTTGTTATCTCCTTTCATATAATACACATTTTACAAAACAGTCATGTCCCTTGCAGCATTCCAGACCAACCAACATTTTTATGGACATGTGTCATGCAACAGCAAATTATTAATTCTTAAGTAATTTTTTCATTGTAAATATACAGTAAATATTATTTGTTGATCTACACAAAGACGTTTTCATCCCAATTATTCTTTATACAACTCAGAAATATCATCACATCACTTCACTGATATTTCGCTAACTGTAACTGTAGAAATTTAAATGTTATATGAACAAATATCTCACTATACAACTCCCCACTTAGGATGTCCCTAGAAATCCGGCCCCTAATTCATACTAGTCCCTTATGTGTCAATGGCAATATGCCTTGTTTGGTGTGAATATAAGAAAAAGAAAAAAGATGCAGATATGTCAACAAGGAGTGTATAAGCACAAGGAGGACTAGAATAACGAATGGAGTAATAAACGTCATAACATTAGACTGTATAAACATTTTTCATCTTTAGTGAAAAAAGTTATATCAAAAATAATTACAAAGTTTATTCATACATAATTATATCAACTTTATGACTTTTCAGAATAATAATACAGAGTTAAGAAGTTTTCAAAGGGCTGAGCTAAAGTACTGTTTTTGTCTGTATGTTAATTCACTTGAGTGTGAGTGGATTTATAAGCGATATTTCGTAGTTTATTACTGTTGTTGGCCAAGGTGCCTCTAGCCAAGCAACCATGACTAGATTTATTTTATTCACTATAAATTTGTTTAGTTAGGTTGTGAATGACAAGAGTTCGTTTGGCAAGTTGAGTGTTTATTTTTTATTTATTTTTTTTACAAAACACTGACAGTGCTTGGGTTTTCGTTAATGTAGCCAATGTTAGCATTAGCAGGTACTTGAACCTAGAGCAACTTTCTGACTAGTTGAAATCTGGTATCTGTAACCTATCAAGATTGCGTATTTTGGTAAAATTGACCAAACAGTATTCTGTATTTTGAACCAATAAACGTTCAATATTTTACATAGATCGTTTCTCTGTTGCTGCTGTTGTTTTTGAAAGAGAATTCCACACTTTTACTTGTTCTGCTTGTAGCAGAAGTTGTGCATCATGAATTTTGCAGAAGTGCATCATGAATTTTGTAGAAGTGCATCATGAATTTTGTAGCAGAAGTTGTGCATCATGAATTTTGTAGCAGAAGTTGTGCATCATGAATTTTGTAGAAGTGCATCATGAATTTTGTAGAAGTGCATCATGAATTTTGTAGCAGAAGTTGTGCATCATGAATTTTGTAGAAGTGCATCATGAATTTTGTAGAAGTGCATCATGAATTTTGTAGCAGAAGTTGTGCATCATGAATTTTGTAGAAGTGCATCATGAATTTTGTAGAAGTGCATCATGAATTTTGTAGAAGTGCATCATGAATTTTGTAGCAGAAGTTGTGCATCATGAATTTTGTAGCAGAAGTTGTGCATCATGAATTTTGTAGAAGTGCATCATGAATTTTGTAGAAGTGCATCATGAATTTTGTAGAAGTGCATCATGAATTTTGTAGCAGAAGTTGTGCATCATGAATTTTGTAGAAGTGCATCATGAATTTTGTAGAAGTGCATCATGAATTTTGTAGAAGTGCATCATGAATTTTGTAGCAGAAGTTGTGCATCATGAATTTTGTAGAAGTGCATCATGAATTTTGTAGAAGTGCATCATGAATTTTGTAGAAGTGCATCATGAATTTTGTAGAAGTGCATCATGAATTTTGTAGCAGAAGTTGTGCATCATGAATTTTGTAGAAGTGCATCATGAATTTTGTAGAAGTGCATCATGAATTTTGTAGAAGTGCATCATGAATTTTGTAGAAGTGCATCATGAATTTTGCAGAAGTGCATCATGAATTTTGTAGAAGTGCATCATGAATTTTGTAGCAGAAGTTGTGCATCATGAATTTTGTAGCAGAAGTTGTGCATCATGAATTTTGTAGAAGTGCATCATGAATTTTGTAGAAGTGCATCATGAATTTTGTAGAAGTGCATCATGAATTTTGTAGAAGTGCATCATGAATTTTGTAGAAGTGCATCATGAATTTTGTAGCAGAAGTTGTGCATCATGAATTTTGTAGAAGTGCATCATGAATTTTGTAGAAGTGCATCATGAATTTTGTAGAAGTGCATCATGAATTTTGTAGAAGTGCATCATGAATTTTGTAGAAGTGCATCATGAATTTTGTAGCAGAAGTTGTGCATCATGAATTTTGTAGAAGTGCATCATGAATTTTGTAGAAGTGCATCATGAATTTTGTAGAAGTGCATCATGAATTTTGTAGCAGAAGTTGTGCATCATGAATTTTGTAGAAGTGCATCATGAATTTTGTAGAAGTGCATCATGAATTTTGTAGCAGAAGTTGTGCATCATGAATTTTGTAGCAGAAGTTGTGCATCATGAATTTTGTAGAAGTGCATCATGAATTTTGTAGAAGTGCATCATGAATTTTGTAGCAGAAGTTGTGCATCATGAATTTTGTAGAAGTGCATCATGAATTTTGTAGAAGTGCATCATGAATTTTGTAGAAGTGCATCATGAATTTTGTAGAAGTGCATCATGAATTTTGTAGAAGTGCATCATGAATTTTGTAGCAGAAGTTGTGCATCATGAATTTTGTAGAAGTGCATCATGAATTTTGTAGAAGTGCATCATGAATTTTGTAGAAGTGCATCATGAATTTTGTAGCAGAAGTTGTGCATCATGAATTTTGTAGAAGTGCATCATGAATTTTGTAGAAGTGCATCATGAATTTTGTAGCAGAAGTTGTGCATCATGAATTTTGTAGAAGTGCATCATGAATTTTGTAGAAGTGCATCATGAATTTTGTAGAAGTGCATCATGAATTTTGTAGCAGAAGTTGTGCATCATGAATTTTGTAGAAGTGCATCATGAATTTTGTAGAAGTGCATCATGAATTTTGTAGAAGTGCATCATGAATTTTGCAGAAGTGCATCATGAATTTTGTAGAAGTGCATCATGAATTTTGTAGCAGAAGTTGTGCATCATGAATTTTGTAGCAGAAGTTGTGCATCATGAATTTTGTAGAAGTGCATCATGAATTTTGTAGAAGTGCATCATGAATTTTGTAGCAGAAGTTGTGCATCATGAATTTTGTAGAAGTGCATCATGAATTTTGTAGAAGTGCATCATGAATTTTGTAGAAGTGCATCATGAATTTTGTAGCAGAAGTTGTGCATCATGAATTTTGTAGAAGTGCATCATGAATTTTGTAGAAGTGCATCATGAATTTTGTAGAAGTGCATCATGAATTTTGTAGCAGAAGTTGTGCATCATGAATTTTGTAGAAGTGCATCATGAATTTTGTAGAAGTGCATCATGAATTTTGTAGAAGTGCATCATGAATTTTGTAGCAGAAGTTGTGCATCATGAATTTTGTAGAAGTGCATCATGAATTTTGTAGAAGTGCATCATGAATTTTGTAGAAGTGCATCATGAATTTTGTAGAAGTGCATCATGAATTTTGCAGAAGTGCATCATGAATTTTGTAGAAGTGCATCATGAATTTTGTAGCAGAAGTTGTGCATCATGAATTTTGTAGAAGTGCATCATGAATTTTGTAGAAGTGCATCATGAATTTTGTAGAAGTGCATCATGAATTTTGTAGCAGAAGTTGTGCATCATGAATTTTGTAGAAGTGCATCATGAATTTTGTAGAAGTGCATCATGAATTTTGTAGCAGAAGTTGTGCATCATGAATTTTGTAGAAGTGCATCATGAATTTTGTAGAAGTGCATCATGAATTTTGTAGAAGTGCATCATGAATTTTGTAGCAGAAGTTGTGCATCATGAATTTTGTAGAAGTGCATCATGAATTTTGTAGAAGTGCATCATGAATTTTGTAGAAGTGCATCATGAATTTTGCAGAAGTGCATCATGAATTTTGTAGAAGTGCATCATGAATTTTATAGCAGAAGTTGTGCATCATGAATTTTGTAGCAGAAGTTGTGCATCATGAATTTTGTAGAAGTGCATCATGAATTTTGTAGAAGTGCATCATGAATTTTGTAGCAGAAGTTGTGCATCATGAATTTTGTAGAAGTGCATCATGAATTTTGTAGAAGTGCATCATGAATTTTGTAGAAGTGCATCATGAATTTTGTAGCAGAAGTTGTGCATCATGAATTTTGTAGAAGTGCATCATGAATTTTGTAGAAGTGCATCATGAATTTTGTAGAAGTGCATCATGAATTTTGTAGCAGAAGTTGTGCATCATGAATTTTGTAGAAGTGCATCATGAATTTTGTAGAAGTGCATCATGAATTTTGTAGAAGTGCATCATGAATTTTGTAGCAGAAGTTGTGCATCATGAATTTTGTAGAAGTGCATCATGAATTTTGTAGAAGTGCATCATGAATTTTGTAGAAGTGCATCATGAATTTTGTAGAAGTGCATCATGAATTTTGCAGAAGTGCATCATGAATTTTGTAGAAGTGCATCATGAATTTTGTAGCAGAAGTTGTGCATCATGAATTTTGTAGCAGAAGTTGTGCATCATGAATTTTGTAGAAGTGCATCATGAATTTTGTAGAAGTGCATCATGAATTTTGTAGCAGAAGTTGTGCATCATGAATTTTGTAGAAGTGCATCATGAATTTTGTAGAAGTGCATCATGAATTTTGTAGCAGAAGTTGTGCATCATGAATTTTGTAGAAGTGCATCATGAATTTTGTAGAAGTGCATCATGAATTTTGTAGAAGTGCATCATGAATTTTGCAGAAGTGCATCATGAATTTTGTAGAAGTGCATCATGAATTTTGTAGAAGTGCATCATGAATTTTGTAGAAGTGCATCATGAATTTTGTAGCAGAAGTTGTGCATCATGAATTTTGTAGAAGTGCATCATGAATTTTGTAGAAGTGCATCATGAATTTTGTAGAAGTGCATCATGAATTTTGTAGAAGTGCATCATGAATTTTGCAGAAGTGCATCATGAATTTTGTAGAAGTGCATCATGAATTTTGTAGAAGTGCATCATGAATTTTGTAGAAGTGCATCATGAATTTTGTAGAAGTGCATCATGAATTTTGTAGAAGTGCATCATGAATTTTGTAGAAGTGCATCATGAATTTTGCAGAAGTGCATCATGAATTTTGTAGAAGTGCATCATGAATTTTGTAGCAGAAGTTGTGCATCATGCATTTTGCAAGTTTATATGACTCTTTCTTTTAAAAACAATTTTTTTAAAATATCATCATTAAAAATATTTTCTTGGTTGTATTAAAAAGTTAATCATCCAAATTATGAACAAAACGATTTTTCTTTTTATAACATTTTTAAAACTCAGTGTTTACTTTTCTATTGGTAAATTTAAACTCAAAATTAACAAAATTATAACATCGTCAGTTTTACATTATAACCAATTAAACATGAGCTATTTAACATCTGTTTTACATGTGTTGAACAGAAAATCATATCGTTTTCATTGCTATGCAAAATATTTTGATTTGTGGAAAGAAAACTAAAAAATCTTGATAGTATAGTATATATTAGGTTGGTACAAAAACAATATCGTTTTCTCACATATGTTGCTTTTAAATATGATTTCTGAATTAATTCATTGACATATATAGCCATGTTATATATCATTTTGAATCGTGTTATTCGTTACCGTTCTCAATCGTTCATTTTTTGCAGGCTTTTCGACAGCATGGACAAAATTCAAATCCGCACAAGGAACCACTAACGAACGTGTGGCACAACAGTGGTTCAAGAAATTTCGCAATGGTGATGAGAGCCTCAAAGATGAAGACAGTTGCAGCTGGCTGACTGCGGTTCATAACGAAAATTTGAAAGCCTTAATTGAAGCTGATCCTAGCAAAACAGCACAAGAAGTTGCTGTTGAACTCGAGGTCAACCACTCAACAGCCGTTCACCATTTAAAGCAAATAGAGAGGTCAAAAATTCTTGGATAAATGAGTGCCACATGAATAGAACGGTAATCAAAAAAAATCGTCATTTGGAGATGTTTTCTACATCCCTTCTGCGCAACAAAAATGACCCATTTTTTGAGCGGATTGTGATATGTGATGAGAAGTGGATCCTCTATGACAACCAGCAACTCTGGTTGGATGCTGGAGAAGCTCCACAACACTTCCCGAAGCCGAAATTGCACCAAAAAAAGGTTATGGTGATTGTTTGGTGGTCTGCGACTGATCTCATCCATCACAGCTTGTTGAATCCGGGCGATAACGGCAAAGAAGTACTGCTAACAAAAGACAAAATGCACCAGAAGCTCCAACGAATGTGCTTGAGATTGGTCAATATGGAGGGACCAATTCTCCTCCATAACTACGCTCACTTGCATGTTGCTCAACTGACCCTGCAGAAGCTGAATGAATTGGACTACGAGACCCTGCCTCATCTGCCATATTCAATGAACCGCTTGCCCACTAATTATCACTTTTTCAAGCATCTCGACAACTTCCTGCACGCTTCAAAAGCTGAGATGATGCCATTAATAATAGTTTAAAACATTTTTGGCATGATTTTGAGAGGTCTTCCACCCAGAAATTACTTCCATTAGAGTGACTGAGAGAATGGAGAGGGTATCATGAAATGATTTTGAAATAGTCTCCCCTCTCCCCCATCATACACTCTACACATTAAAAACAGACTTATGTCATAATTGTCCTTGTAGTACGAGTCTTAGAATACCTGAGATATTGTTCAGTTAAATGTGGATGTTTTGTGTGAGGAAAATGGAAGAAGATATAAACAAAAGTAAACAATGCAAGACTTTTATATCTCTATGCATAGGCTATTAGTTATGTGTTTATATATTTGGATGTATTGGATTCACTCCTAAACTAATTAACTGATCATTATGAATTTTGGAATGCATATGTTAGGTATAAGGGTTGGTTATGTAATTTAATTTAATGCAAAGGAAAGAGGGGCGATTTTTTTTTGTGAAATTGTAATAATAGATATTAGATATCAATTAATAAATATTCCACAAATTTCAGTTTTTTGGGATATTTTAAAAGTTGTTCAGGAGCATAATATGGACACAATCCCATTTGAAAATTCAAATATTTCTGATTTGCATTAAATTTGATCCATAATTATTAGACACCAATTAAGCAAGATTCCCCAAATTCCAATTCCTTCTTAAAATCGCTTCAATTTTAGACATTTTCTAGAATCAAAAGCATGTAATGATTTTGATTAAAATTAGAATAAGGATTCTAGATATAAGGCATTGTATCTTTATTTCAATTTTGTATGAGGACATAAAAGTGATATAAACTATCTTATTCAAGGGATTAATTTTACCTATCCTGGGACGGATATTCGTCTAGTTAAATATAAATTGAACTAGAATATTGCTTATTAAATGTTGGGAAAACCTTTTTGCTTTACTTGTTCGAATACAAAATATTTTAGGAAATTATAACGTTATTATAAACTAGCCTACCTGTATCCAGGCATTGCTTGGGAATAACCCTACTACTAGCCTTACGTCCAGCTGTTAAGTACTCATATTCTTTCTCTTTTTGTTCACGCGGTCTTTATCTCTCTCCCCCCCTCTCTCTTGAAAATTGGTAAAATAAAACAAAACAGAAAGAAGAAAATGGTAAGAATCATTTCAGACTGTGAACTTGTGAATCACTTTCATATAGAAATTGAAGGTGAGGACTTTGAGTCATCTGTTTTCTTTGATTCGCCATAAAAATCACAAAATGTCCTCGAATGTTGTTTGTATTCTTCATGTTTGTGAGTTCCGCCTCATCTTCTTCATTAAAACTAAATTATAGTTTTTGTTTCCATTTTATTTCAGTTGTTTTAACATATGTGAATTGTAAAGATGTTAAATGGGCAACAAGAGTGCAAGATATCTTCACTTATGCAAAGGTGTTGGCTCTCCTTCTCATCATTATTACTGGATTTGTACAGCTCGGTAAAGGTAAGTTAATTTTTACGCTTATCAAAATTGTAGTTTATCTTATTCTGTTAAAGGCAAGGTGATCCCAAAAGTTTAACAAAAATAAGCAGTGCCAAACTGTCTGATTAACTTATTAAAAAAGAAGGTGCAAGTCCAAAGTTCGACCTAATTAAAAAACACAAAAAATGCAGAAAATACAGAAAAATCTTTATGATGTACGTATCCATCATAGAACAAAGATGTTGTATTCCAAAAATTATGTAAATTGATCAAGTAGGTTTTTTAAACTAAGAAAAATTAATTTTTATGAGGAAGCAAGATATTGTGCCTTTATCCACCATGTTTAATAAGTAAATGGAGACAACTCAAGTATATATATATATATGGGAGTATAAATACATGGTATGTCATAAAATGAAATGCAGTGGAGACAGGATATTGTGGAAAAATGCAAAATAAAAAACAAACACATAAATCATCAAAGACAAGAGCTAGGAAGTCTTCAGAAAAAGTGAAGATTTTAAATTTATTGAAACATCAGCAAAAACGTCAGAAAAGGAAGGTAAATGTTTTACCCCTAATAAGATGTATTTAATTAACACAGCATTAAATGAACAACAAACTTCTTTTTAACAATAATAATGTAGAATAGGGTTTTATTGGCAGCAGGAACTTGAAGGTCAAACTGAGATAAAAAGAAAGAGGTTCTTTTTGAGGTCATTGTCAGTCGGTCAGTACATTTCCTATGTTGTCCCCAGCTAATAGCTCTAGTGGAAACCGTTTGTGCTAGATCAAAATGTCCGGTGGACAGGGGATGAGAGAGGATAGGTGCTGCTTGGCTGAAGGTCGGTCCTGACTGCTTGATGTTCCTTCAAGTTGTTTTAGGGAGGCGATGAATCAATGCGCCCTGTTAGCTGATAGGTCAACCCATGGCCGAAGAACTCAGAGAGGGAGCATTGCTTCACTAGAGAAAATAGTTCTCTGTAACTGCTAGACATCAGAAAAGGAGAAAAGGCTGGCTTATGTAAGTAGAAAGAAGATAGGAAAAATGGGGTTATATATAGGAGAGTAGGAAAATACACAGGAAGATAGAAGTAGAGAAATACAAAAAAAAAAAACGAAATAATGAAAAAAATATCTAAATAAGAGGACAAAAGTAGTCCAAATATTAGAGGATTACCCAAATAAAGTTTGTAAAAAATATTCAACGAGTTAAAAAAACAGTCAAGAGGATATAGAACTGATGGTAAAAAATTCATGAAGAAAATCCAGAATTGAGGTATCCTTAGAATCTAGCGGATCAGCAATTCAACCATCAAACTTAAAAATGTTTACATGCTTACATATCAATGTGTAAAAGTATGCAACAAACACTACAAAAAGTAAAAAAACTGTGTACATAAAATCCAACAAGATGACTTCACAAAGTCTTGTTGCCTTAAAAATGGATTGTCTGAGAGTTCAAGTTATGCATTCAAGTCGCAACAAATTGAAAGGATTCAAGCGGGCAATGGTCTTTTTGAAAAATCAGTCAAGCAATTCCTAAGGCAGAAAAATTTCATAAAGATAAGAATTAAAATTTAAAATTAAAAAATGAGCAAGAGGAAGGAAGAAAACAAAATCAAGTCATGAAGGGAAGATGCATTTAAATAGAATAGAGCAAAAAGTAAGAAGGAAATAGTCTCAAAAAGAGAAAGAGAGTATAGAGAATAGTAGGTCTAGATGAAATAAAAAAGGAAGGAGAAAAAAGAAGGTAAGATTAATTAGTAAAAATTGTAATCAGGAGAAAAAATGTCAAAGTAATGTTATCTGTCAGTAAATCAATGTAAACAGCTTTTGATAAGGGTATGTGATAAGCGGCATATATCGCTGTTATCATAATAATGAATAAAATAGAAATAAGTATGTATATTCATACAAACACACACACATTATATATAAGTATGCATACACATTATATATAAGTATGCATACACATACAAACACACACATTATATATATAAGTACACACTCACATATATACACAAATATATATCCATATCTGTAAATGAAAATAGAGAGAAAGAAAGAAGAGATGAAAAATTAATAAGTGCAGTAAAAAATACAATAAGAGTGCTATTAGAGACTTAATAAAAAGTTTAGAAAAATTTGGAAGTAAAATATAATATGAGCATATAGATTAAAGTTATCCTTAACTTTGGCCGAATATAGGGATAAAGAAAAAGGAATATTTTTTAAGGTTATGAAATATATAGAAATATAATTAGAAAATATATTAGAAGTTAGATCAATAAAATAGGTATGGAATAGAGGGATTAAAATAGTAAATGCTTGAGGGAAATAAAACGTGAATTGATGAGGAAGAGAATAGACATAATATATCAGTTGGGTCCCAGAATTGGGTATATTCAAGCTTTCTCTTATGTTGACAATGGGAGATGATTTCGTTTTTGAAATTTATAACATTTTTATCTTTAGAAGAAGAAATTATTAAAATGGCTTCTGAAATACAGAATTGGCAGAATTTTGAACCAGGGGGATATTTTCAAAAGAAACCACCTTAAGGAGAAAGGTATATTATTGGAATTAAGGTTCCTAATAAGTGTGGTTAAAAAAGTTCCTTTATTTTTGCTATTAGTAAATTATGCCACTGTGCATACAATCATTTATTTCTTATATATTAGTATAAATAGTAACCGTATTGTTCTACATTTGTTTATTGGGGAAGTGGTATTTTCCACTGGAGAGCTATGTATTTTACAGCTGTCCTGTTTCTAAATCTCCGAAACAGCTACATGGTAGGCAGCTGAGGATCCCCATTTTCTATTTAAAATTTTTTAGTTAAGGTTTTCTTTTTTACATCGTAATATAGTTGAATTCTCTTTTATAATTGGAGACTTTTTAGAAGTTAACTTATGCAAGTGCTTACTCTATTTCTATTTAATAATTTTAGTTAAGGTTTTTTTTTTATCCTTATATAGTTAAATTATCTATTGTAATTGTAAAAGTTTTAAAAGTCAGATTATGTAGCTGCTAAGTCTGTGATAGGTTAAATTTTTTTTGTTTTTTTAAATCTAAACTGTATTCTTTATTTTGTTTAAGAACAATATATGCATAGTCACCCATAATATGGCATTTAAAATATAAAAAAAAATATCAAATTATTGGTATCAATAATGATAAAAAATAAACACTAAAAACATACATCACTCATTAATATAAACAATAATAGAGAGAATAATCTGTGTAAGAAATTAAGGAGAAAAAATAATTTATGGTTTCATCCAATATAGAACTTAATTATATAATTTATTTAATTGAATTCGTTTGAAGAAGGAATCGTCTCTGTTCTTATAGATTCTTCGATTGCATAAGAAAACGCTAATTTTGAAATTATTGCTGCTTGTGTCCAGAGCTGGTGTTACCAAGGCTACTGCGAGGAAGATATGCATTCTCAGGTAAAATGAATTGGAATAAACACATAGAAAATATTGCTAAAGATGCTACAAGAAAAGTGGGCTCTCTTTGCCATGCTAGAAAATTTTTCATATCTGCCAGTATCCACCATTCACCCATGCATGGAGTACTGTTGCCTCCTGATAAATCTGGCCTCTATCACATGCTTGCCTTACTTTATATATCAGTGGTAATCTGTCTTCTTTTGGGTGATTAAAGTAAAGAAAAAGTAAAGAAATATTCTATATACATTGTTAAAAATGGAAATGTATGCAACAACAAAGATAGCATTTCTGAGCAACAATTAACATCACAAACATCTAATAATGAAGGCTGCAATTGAAGAATGGAAACAAAGGTTGGGCAAAATGTCGAAGCAACAGTAATTTTGCATATAAGTCAGACAAGAACAAGACACTTGTTTTAAAAAGAACAACAACAACCATTGTGCCATGCTGGCGAGACAGTAGACACCAAATCATAAAACTTGTTCTCACTGAATGCATTGCTCCAGCTTTGAGCAGAGAGATAGTTTACAGAGCAAACAATTGTTTGAAAACGAATAAATGCTATATCTTGAACGGAAATCGAAATACGCAATGTTTTATTCGTCCGATGTAAAAGTAAGAATGTATTTATCTTCCTCTCACAGTGAGAAGATGTGACACAAGGTAAGAAAGTGAGATTTGAAACCAACACCCTAGAGAAAGAACATTCTGGATAAACAAAAATTGTCTGGGCAGCCCCATCTGCATTCTGTGGTAAGCAGCGCCTGAAACAATTAGCAATAGACCAACTCTTTTGCAAAGAGTGAGAAAGCAAAGCCTGGTAAGGTGGACTCTCTAAGACTGCATAAAACCATACCATAGACAGAGAGCAACGCCATCTTTAAAAATAGCAGAGACTTTGCCAGTCTACTATGCAAGTGAGAATACGCCTACCAAACCACATACTAATCATTCAACCAGCGATAATATGCAAATGCAAAAGAAAATATGTAATTGATGGACTTCATAAAAGTAGTTGATCTATATGGAAAAATTTAAAGAACTGACGAATAATTTAACTAATAATTAAATAATTTTTGAAAGTCAGTGTCGTTAGAATATTTGGACTACTTTTCTCATCTTGGTTGTTATGTGATGTAGAGCAATTCTTTTTTCTATTAAATTTTTTGTATGCAACTTATTTAAAAAAAAAAGAAGTTTTTTGGGGAACGTGTGAATTAGAGTGGGTGCAGTTTCTAAGTTGTAAAATTTAAAAAAAATTATGTGCTCAGGTTACTCATCAGGTTGCTGCGAATATATATATCCCAAAATTCATAATGAGTGGTTCATAAAAATACACACATATGTATAATATATTATACTATTATATAAAGGGAATTTAGTGTGTGTGTGTGTGTGTGTGTGTGTGTGTGTGTGTGTGTGTGTGTGTGTGTGTGTGTGTGTGTTCGTTTCCTATGGACTCGGAAATGGCTTGGCCAATGTTTTTGAAATCACACATGAGAGTATTTGACGTGTCTGGAAGTGTTCTTACATAGGTTTTGTATTGGAATGCATCTAATAAGTATTGGAAATCAATAATCAAAAAAATCTGATTAAAGCAAGAAGTTCGAGTTTGACCAAAGTTAACACTTTTATACAATCTAACATTACCAGTGCATTTGAGTAGTGTTATCACCGCACAAACAGAAAGGCCCAGCCTATAAAATCAACTGTAGATTGTTTTATAAGATTGGGATGTGTTTGAAATGAATGAAACCAGATCAGGTAGCTGCCAATAGCCTGTACTAGTGACATCAAGATTCATTGTTCTGCTGTACCAGTCAAAAATCCCACTTTACATGACTTCCACTCCTTTGTGTAAGCAATACCATAACAGATCCAGTTGAAGCACAAAGGATCAAAGTTAAAGGTCAGAATCAACAGAGCCTTTGCTGTCTAAGTTGAGAATCAGTAACAAAAGCTTGACTTTTTTTTTCTTTTTTTTTTTTTTTTTACATAGGCATCACCACTTATCAAGGCCCAGAGGCCACTCGAGGACAATTGACTACTGTGTATACAGTAGTCAATTGGACAATATAGTAATCAATAGTAATGAAAATTCGGTAAATTTGTTAACTTAAGTGGAACGGCTCATCAAAAACTTGTTTACGATGAACTTGAAGACAACCATATTGCAGTCAGCCGGAAAGCAGGAAAACGGAAGACAATTCCACAGGCGTGCAGTTCTAAGAAAGAAGCTTTGTTCATGGAATCTACGTTTAGGTTTAGGCACAGATAAAGAGTGGGGGGAATTATTGATAGTGTTTTCAGCTAAACGAGTGTTTCTTGTGAAAGTTTGGCGAGGGGGGACCATAGACTAAAGATTGCCATGAAAATAACGATAAAGTAAAGACAAACTCGCAACATCTCTTCTGTGAGAAAGAGGTTGCAGGGAAGAGAAAAGGACATCTCCTACGAGGCTACAAAGTTTATTTTGAACTCTATCAAGGCAGGATAAGTCCTTTCTAGCAGCTCCTGCCCAAATGTGGCAACACTCCATCCTTGGACATACCTGGCTCTTATATAGATAGAGAATTGCATCAGTAGTGAAATATTTACTGGATCGATAGAAGGATCCCACCATTTTTCCAGCAGCCTTGGCAATGCATTTGATGTATGTGTTCCATTTCAGATCAGGAGTAAAGGTCAAGCCCAGAAGCTTGTCAAAACATGAGGCTTCTCCAAGACGAGAGCCATTCATTTCAATTGATGCCAGATGGGGATTAGAGTGTTGCTGATGTAAAGATAAAAGCTTAGTTTTAGATGCATTAAAAGTAACTAGCCACTTCTTTCCCCATTACTCAAGATCAGAGGAGAGAGAATTGGAGAGAACTTGGTTGTTTACAGTCTTAGATGTGCCACCATAAATGGTAATGTCATCAGCATAAATGTCTACGAATGATGTAAGGATGTGATTTGGAAGATCATTAATGTAGATCAGGAAGAGTTGGGCCTTTGATTCCAAGGTTATCATCAAAGTCAAAAATGGTTTCATCATTCTACAGATGACTAGCAGTGTTTCCAAACATTGACCATGCATTATATAAAAAAATAACTAGCACTACGTACCTTTAAATGCAATAATGTAAACAAAACGGAATTTTAAACAATCCTATTTTGCGTGTCATTAATATTTCCTCCTGTCCATCTTTTGCTTGCATACAGGGCTGACACTACATAGGTAGTTTCTCTCTAACTGTAATTTGATGAACCTAAAACTAAGATTATTGTTTTGTCTGTTTATTCAAAGTTTAAAAATTTTCAATGATGTTTTCAAGAGCTTTAATACCATTTTATACTTTTAATGCAAATACACTGGAGAGTTCTTTATCACACCTCATGCACCTAACAACAACAAAAACAGTACACCATTGGACATAACAACACAAGGATTTTACTTGCAAGAAAAAAAAAAAGAGAAAGCCAGTAATAGTACTCTTCTGTTTTCTGAAGATGGGCCTGTTATGGTCTGATACTAATAAGAAATATTTTCAACTTAAAAAAAAAGAAAGCTAATAGGAAGAAGAATTGAATTATAATTATTAATAATATCATTATAAACATTAATCAAATTTTTGCATTTTAATGTGTTCTAGAAACAGTTTTGTCTGTTTATTCAAAGCTTTTAAATTTTTAATGATCCTTTCAAGAGTTTTAATACCATTTTGAAACCATTGTGCTACTTTTCCTGGAGAGTAATTTATTGAACAATATCATCAACAGCTTGTAAAAGAATTTCATTTTTAAGACTTGTTACGAACCATTCCTCTGCCAGAGAAGGTTACTCCTGATGGTCTTCCATAAAATGTAAAAAAAAAAAAAAATGATTATAAACATAAAAAACAAACAAACAAACAGATGAATGTAATTATAACAGTTATGTTGATTTTTCTTTTCTTTATTTTTTTACCCAGGAAATCTGGAATATTTACAAAATCCATTCCAAGACACAGAAATGGATATCACACAAGTTTCTCTAGCATTCTACTCTGGACTTTTTGCTTATAATGGCTGGTAAGTAATTGCATTCTAATTAAGTGATTACATATGTTGCACTTTTTTCTTTCATTTTTTTTTCAATTTTACTGCATTGAAAACAAGTAGTTTTATAAAACAAATTCTATCTTATATATATATATATATAAACACTCAATGTGTATATGTACGTGTGTTCCCTAAAATTTAAAAGTTTATTCTTATGTAAAATTTACTGAAGGAGAGACCATGGAAACGTTTCTGAATCTCTGAACACCATCCTAACCCATGGGGGTGGGGTCAAACCTCCTAAAAATTTGACCTATTTTTATGAATTTTATATCATATGTATAAAATTATCTTAGGAAAACAATAGAGGTGGTTTTGAATCTCACAGATACTCACTATGTGTAGAATATGCATGTGTCCCCACTACTGAATAATCTATTGGTCCAGAACCCCCTTAAAATTTCAATATGTTTGTGCATATATTTGTGTTCCCTAAAATCTAGAAGTTTATTCTTATGTAAAATTGTGAAATTTATTGAGGGAGAAAGTGGTGAGACAATGGAAGTGTTTCTGAATCTCTAAGCACCCTCCTAACCTAAAAGATCTATGAGGACGACAAACCTCCTTTAAAGTTTCAAATACATCATATTTTTATGAAATTTATATCATATGTATAAAATTCTCCCGGGAAGACAATGGAAGTGGTCATCTATGCATTAACTTAAATATGCTGAATATTTATATGCCTCCCCCCACCTCTAAATGACCGATGACATATATTTGATTTTAATGAAATGTAAACTATCTATTATATAAATCTCACCTGTCTCTTTAAATGTATGTATGTATATTTGCCTAAAACTTTTGACAGAGGTGACAGATTTTCATGATCAGTATTCTTTTGGAGGTCAACCCTTCGGACGACAAATATCGAAAAATTGGCCAAAAACATTAATTCCTTCATCCTCAACTGAGCACTTTTCTACAGGGAGGGTCGGTTTTTTGCTGACATTTTTTGTTTGGCTTTTTTGTATAAAGCAAAACTGTTCGAAAAAGTGACAAAGCATTTAAATCATCTTGGCCTTTGTGCCGGGATTGATGCTTCACTTAAGTTAATTGGTCCTTGGTCAATGTAGGGAAAATCCTTCGTATTGAGACAATTACTATCTATTTGGATACTGCCATGTGTCTGACTTGCTGTCGTGGGGAAGCAAATAAATACCAAGCATTTAAATCATCATACGTTCGATTGACTATGCTTAAATTCGACACACGCAACTTCTGCTTACGCGATGATGACATCAGCTAACACATTATTTTTTTTTTACCTTTTTCCCTCCTTCACATTACGGGTTTGAGCCTACCGTCCTACTACCACTTTTTTTTTAACCTCACCTTCTTTCCCTCCTCCACGTTAAGGGTTCAAGCCTGCCTGCCTACTACCACTTTTTCTTTTTTTAACCTCATCTTCTTTTCCTCCTTCGTGTTAGGGGTTCACTTTTTTCTTTTTTAACACCTCTCTCCACCTTGTTGTTTTACCCCCGATCCACCCCCACCTGGCTGCTTTTTACTACACCACCGCAACACACCCGGGCAACGCCAGATACTCCCACTAGTAATGTATAAGAAATTAAATCAGAGTTTTCTATCATTTCAGCTTCTTCTGACTATATTAGTGGGTAAAATGGAATGACAAGAGGGCAATAAAAGCAAAGTAAGAATGTTATTATCAGCATATTGAAAAAAAATACATATTAGTGATCCTCGTTCAACCCTCACCAACGCAGGGTCCTCCTGCTAGTAGCTATATAAAATGAACTTGCTATATAAAATGAACATGCTATATAAAATGAACATGCTATGTAAAATTGACTTCCCAAATAACCTATCTCTGCCCAGGTCTTTATTCTTTCCTGTTTCTCTCAAATCCAACCTTAACATTTCCTTTCATGTTTTCCTCGGCCTCTCCTACCAACTGACCTTGCTACCTCAAGTGTCCTACATTTACAGAAAACAGCTATTGACATACTACGGATTGGTCCCTTCACTCCTTTTGGTTGGAATCACAGGAATAGATTAACTAGGAATGTGAATGACAATATAAAAGATCAAGTGACCAATTGTATTACACAGACCAGTGACGCCATGACACATATTTGTTAGATTTCTCAGTGAGGAAGGTGAGCATGAGAAAGAAAGTAAGCTTTCTAGTAAGCACAAGGTGGGAAACCGACAGATGACACTAGTTCTGATAGTGGGCTGAGGGTAGTTGAGAGACAATTGGACATATTGGATTTTCATTTGAGAGTAGATATATTTGGATGACACTTAGTATTGAGAGAGAACGGTAAAGAGCTTAACTGAGACGAGTCGGAGGGAGAGAAAGATCTCTGTATGGGAAAAAGAAGATCAACGACTAAGTTAGTTATAGCTGAAATTTTAGGTTAGGAAACCAGTATCTTCAGACAGCCTGATCTGCTGCAGCAAATATAGAAAATGAAGAAGATTTTGAGATACACTCCAATCTTAAGAATTCCTGATCCATATGTAGTAAATCTTGTTTTTGTTTTCCTGTGCAGGGAGAATTTATCAAATGTTTGTAAAATATTTTTTCTTTTATTTTGTTTTTTGAATTTGCTAAATCTTATTCAATAAAACTATATGGTGTTAATTTTTTTTTTTTTTTAGGAATTACCTGAATTTTGTAATTGAAGAGTTAAAAGATCCAGTCAAGTAAGTATTTTTTTTTTCTTATCTTTTTTCTTCACATATTTTTTATTTAAATCAGTACTTCTATAGGAAGAGGCTTATATTAATCTGCATGTTTTTGATTATGATTTACAAAACATGGCTCAGCCATCATTGAACAGTCAATTAGTATCAACATTAAATTAAATTAGAGGTTATAGTCAATTATCTCCATCTTCCCTGTGTTAAGAATAGGTTTAATTTTTTTTTTTTTGTTTTCAAATTAGTAAATCAACTTTATTTCTTTCATTTGCATTTTTTATGAAGTTTTTTGTTTTAAATTTTATCGGTGTAGGGAGGGGGGGGCGGCTAAAAATTATTTTAACCCTAAAATTAACCCCCACCCTTTTGCATTCATATACTTAAGGGTCATCTGCCTTTTTACATATTTTAGCAGCTTTCAAATTAAAAACTGCTTCGGCCATTCATGATTTGTTCAGTAAATTGCTAATGGATGATTCTGATCAATATGGAAGCCCTTCTATAGAAGCACCTTTAAATTTTTACAAACAGCTAATAAAGTTGCTTTCTGGTGTCCGCTTGAATTGCATCTCTGCTTCACCACAAGTTCTTATCTATTACCGCACTATCTTTGTGCTACTTGATTTCTGAACGTTCTCAATTTTCTTACCTCAATTACTTAATGTAATGTATCGGACAGCTTTAGATCGATCTCCAAGGTGATCAATAATTTTGATCTTGATATGATCACCTCATTCATCATTTTCAATATCGTATTTTGACTCTATCTCTATACAGCCTCCTTCATCACCATTATCAGTAATATCCTTTGATTCAAGAGAAGCAAACACAATTATTATTACTCTCCGTCAGTTAATCACAATCTTCTTTCTTAATCCTGACAACACCAGAGAAGTCAACTGAGACAACAGCACACTCGCATGATCAATTCTTTTCTTTGATTTCTTTTTTTTTTGTTTTTTTATCTCTTAGATCAGTCCTTTTCACTGGCAACCAATTATAACAGTATAAGTATACATACTTATCACATTCTGGCATATTTTGCCCTACATCATAGCACCAATTATAACAGTTGTTGCAGTTGATCCAACGATTAATCAACTATAATGTGGCCATTGTCATTGTTGCTGCTGACAATTATAACAGGAGGCAGTCAATCTTTGAGATCAGTTAGAGATCAAAGCATTTCAAATATATTTTTGATCTCCAAAGATTTTGTGGTTATTCACAAACACACAAGAATTCTTGAATGGAGACACATTTTCCTCCAAATCATGGAAGCATTTCATTCGACTATATATCTCTATATAAATAAAATGAACTCATTTTTTCCCGTCTGATTTTAGCATTAATAGGATTAAAAATCAAGATATTTCATGCAAATATTATATGCACAAACGGCAGAACAATATCTGAGGTGTGTTATAGGCTTATTATTTCTCAAATTCCCCGATAATCTTAGATTTCTATACTTTTTCTGCTGAGAAGTCACGGCCAACATCAATGGAAGTGGTAAAATAATGTCTCTCTAATAAATTCCTCCTCCGCCTGCCACCACTTAACACCGTTTGGGGATCGTTCACAAGGAACAGTTGAGAAGAGAACACCGGTTTGGCTTCGTAGTTCTTTCATGTAAAGTTATTTAAAATCACTAAACTAACCTGCAGTGCTCTGTGGCGTAGTGGTTAGCGTGCTGGACAATTCATATTATATTTTCACGTTCGCGCCGACCTACCGTAGTCGTTTTTTTTTTGTTTTTTTTCTAAACAACTGGAATGGACTTTTCTTGGTGGCCGAACTGTTAACGTTGCAGATGTTTTTTTTTTTTTTTTTTTTTCACACTTTATTTTCCTACTTTTACTCATTACTCCGGGTTTGATCCTTCCTACTTACCTACCATAACATTTTTTAAAACTACTCCCCCTGTCCCGGAAACAAACACTCGGGCAACGCCGGGTACCCCCGCTAGTATATATATATAAAATATATATATACTAGCAGGATCTGTGTACCGGCATTGCCTAGTGGAAGTATGACACAAAGCTAGAACATAAGATCTTCCTTCTCCTGAAAAAAAATTAAATTATGGTTGTCAGCCCTGGAAAATAATGCTGGGGAGCCTCGCTAGTTTGAAATAAATGATGGCTATATGAAAGTTAATATTTCTTTATATATTTTTTGACACTTAAAAAAGTATATATATATGTATGAAATATTGTATTGTTTTGGCTTTTTGAAACTATCATTTAATTAAATTTAACAATTCTTCATCAAGGGAATTTCTAATTTTACATACTTGGTAAAGCAACATGCTTTCCTTGACCATACATTATTCTGACTCTGGATAAACTGCATACATATTTCCAACTATTATAATAGAGGGAACTATTTTATTTTATAAAAAAATATCACTTAAAAAGAAGAGGAAAAAAGTTAGAAATATCTTGAAATTTCTGAGGATTATATATATATATATATATATATATATATAATTTCCAAACACTAAATATCTATGTATGTAGGGGCGACAAGCAAACAAACAAAAAAATCCTAAGCAAAATTCATCCCAATGCAGCAAAACTGAAGTTGGTCTGGCAAGACACCATGTATATAAATGTAGAAAAATGTCAGCATATTTTATTGGTTCAAAAATATAGATTATTTTTTAATAATGGTCGCCAAATTTTAACCATAGAATGGTATTATAATCTTTAAAAAGTCTGCAAATTTTCATGTTTCGTCCCATAGAACCAAAGATATAAGCATTTCAATATTCAATTTGGTTTTGGCTACCAGTATATATATATATATATATATATATATATATATATATATATATATATATATGATTAGTTTTTTTTTTGGAAAAAGAATTCCAGCAGAGTGCTCAATTAAGAGGAAAATCCAAAATGTAAGAGCGTATTTATATTTTGTATACAGAAAGTTGTTAGTTGAGACAGATCATTGGTACTGTCGGTTTCAAGCCCAATAATAAGGCCCGTTTAAGAGACGAATATTGGCTGAAGAGAGCTTGATAAGGATACCTTAAACGGGCCTTATTATCGGGCTTGAAACCGACGGTACCAATGATCTGTCTCAACTAACAACTTTCTGTATACAAAATATATATATATATATATATATTTCCCCCAAACCTCTGGCTTTGATGGAGGGGAGACTAAAATTTGCTGCTATGGTTTCAAGTGATCTGGAATAACAGCAAGAGAAGATTTGATTCCCAATATTTCTCATATGTTCTCTTTTGGAAATGGGGTACAATTATGAATATCTCCAAGACCAAATAATCCTTATACACTATTAAATTTATTTTATGTATGAAAACTAAAAAGGGGAGATATAATATGAGAAATATTTGGTATCAAGTCTCCCCTTTCTGTTATTTCAGATCATTTGAAACCATAGCAGCAAGTTTTAGTCTCCCCTCCATCAAGGCCAGAGGTTTTGGGGAAAAATCAGATATTTTGTCATTCATATGCAAAACTAGGAAAACAAATGACTATGATTGAGACATTTTATGGCTATAAAAAACATTTTATGGCTATAAAAAACATTTTATGGCTATAAAAAAGTGCCAAAAATAGTCTTTGGATTATGTATGATCCCCTTAATGTGCAACCTTAAGGACAAATGTTACATAGCCCATTACACAATTCAGGTCATTACGTTTCCAACGAGCTTTCATTTGTCAAATTCTGATCAATAGTCGCTGAGATTTTAAACTTTTAAAATTTTCCGAAACAGATGGTATATCTATTAGTGGCCTGGCAGGACCACAGGCGAGACAACAAAGCAAAAACCCAAAGTAGCAAAACTAAAGCTGGTTTGCCATGACACTATATATACAAATGTACTCAAATTTGGGCATATTTTATTGGTTCGAAATTATAGGTTCTTTTTTCCAATTGTCATAAATTTTAACCATAGAATAGTCTTATATTATTATTATTATATATTATTATTGGCTTTACAACGAGAGAAAAAACTCCCATTCACTTCCATCAACCAATAAAAATTCAAATGAATTATGCTACAAAGATTTTAATCTAGAAAATGATATGTAAGAACAAATTTTTAGAACAAATTCAAACTAGTAGAATTGGGCAGGGAAGAGGAAGGAAGGAAACATTAATTTTCCAGTCTGATAGATCAAACAGTGTGGGTGGAATAGGACTAAATGTTATATGTCACAAAGTTTCTATGTCCACAAAGCCACTGTGTACATATATACACAGGCACATATAGACACATACATACATAAATAGCAATATAAATATGTACACATCTACATATGCACATACACACAGATACACAATCCACAAAATGGCTCAGGCATACATACATATATCAATACATATTAAATTAGAAATAAAATTAGTAATAAAATAAAATAAAATTATGAAAATAAATTCAAGAATTTTGCTATAGTAATGGGATTAAAATACTAAATATGCTAAGGTAAAGAAGCAAATTGTGCTTAATCAAAAATGAAGTATGTTTCAAAAGGGGAGATCATTTAGCCGTTAAATTTGAAGTGGACAGAATAAGTAGTGTATTCTAGCCTAAAAATAGAAATGGTAAGTGAGGAATAAAGATACATTAAATAATCAAAATTTAATAAAACTATTCAGAAATTAAATCATTTTCTGGTGCTAATGCACTTACTGTTCTGCGCTATTTTTAAAATTATATTTCCAAGTTTAATTAAAGTTTTATGGTATGTTTTTTTATTCAATTGTAAGGTTAAAATACAGAATAGGTACAAAATAACCCTTATCCCTGAGTGGCTTCCGGGCTTTGATAAGTGGTGATCACTGTAAAAAAAAACCCCCCAAAAAAAACACCCTCGCCTCCCCATGTTAAGAATGCCTTTTTAAATAATAACATTATTATTTCAGTATGGATCAATAAGTGCATGAGTACCCATTTTCTTAATAACTTCGGCCATTTTCTTAATAACTTCGGCCATTTTCTTAATAACTTCGGCCATTCCATAGCTATTAAATATGATAAGAAAATCTCTAACTTTTAGATATCTCACTAAACCTAACTCCAAATCTGACAGTCACTATTAAAACTCAACCTGACACTTTTCTATATTCACAAATTTTCCCATCACTCGAATTCAATTATAAAATCTATAGTACCTTCTGTCTCAAGTAGAATATCTAGACTCTCTGCTGATAAAAAATCTTCAGTCAAAACTCTACCTTCTTTAATAATGCTTTAAGAAATTCAGGGTATACTGAGAAAATAAAATACAGCCAAATCAACCCCCCTCACTAGCTGTTTAAAGTATGTAATTATGCATAACATGACGAAGTTAAACAAATAGAACAAATCCATTTAATACAATTAATAATAAATAACCCTTAACCAGTAGCCTTTTGCAGAACAGATTAAAATAAAGGGAGGTGCTTCTACAGAACTCAAACCTAACCAGATATACTTTTTTAAAACTGACCCTATGAAAAAAAATTTCCTAGTGTTGCTTTTGATTATTTTAACCTAACAAAACATTCAACATTCAAACTTTTCATACTTTTAATTCGATTTTTTTTTCACACATAAAATCCATAATTAAAAGCAAATGCATACAAATTTAGACACGCAACATTTTTGATTTATGTGTGATTTAAAACTATACTGCATTTTCATCTAACAATTTAATAATTCAACTCTTTTTTTTTTACATTTAAATACATTATTTAAAAAAGCACAGAAAAAATTATTCTTGCAGCATCTTTTATTTACACACTGTGATTTAAACCTATTCTGTATTTTTAACTAATATTTTAATAAAATGATAGTGTTACAGCCATTGTCATTGATTATCACTAGGGATGTGACAAGAGAATATTCTTATCATTGTTTTGACTCTTGAGTATATATCTGACACAGTTAATCAATCGAGAACCACATCACTCTATATAAAAACATATAAGACATTAACTGATATATACTCGAGTCAGAATAATAAAAAGAATATTCTCTTGTCATAGCCCTAATTATCACTTCACAAATGTGTACTTATACAGAATGCAAACTGTTAAAATACTAACGACAGCTTTTTGTAACTATTATGGACTTTGAACTAACATTTTCATATTAAAAAATACCATATAAAGTTATATTTTAGTTGAGCATTATAACTAAAAAATAGTAGGATCCATATTTTGCATAAGTACACTGACGACACAGTAAATCAGAATTGCATAGAAATTAGAATAGGGTGTTCCTTGCTTTGCTTAGACTTTAGGGCTTAAGAATGAATTTTTTTTATTTTAAATATTATTCATCCGGGACAACACTGATCAAGAAAATACCAACTTTATGGATATTTGTTTTATCGTTTTTGACTCTTAGCTGGACATACATGCATACATACAAAAAGACATCTGCCCTTTTTTATATAAATTTATTATATTTTGATGTGTTCTTCATTTTCCTTTCTACTTTTTGTTTTCACTTGAATAAAGCTCTGAGCAAGTTGTGTCATTTATCTTGGTTTTTGATTTTTGATCATGAATAAAAATCTATTTTTCATACTTCATGACACCTCTCTCCAAAAAATATCACCCCCCCCCCTTTAGATGTTTTGGGTATTAATGTCTTCAATCAAAGAATTATTTTTTATCACTTTTTTTTTCCAGAAATTTACCAAAAGCCATCTGGATTTCTATCATCATGGTGACACTTATTTATGTCTTGGCAAATGTTGCCTACTTTTCCACAGTCAGTCCTCAAGAGATCAAATCAGGTGCAGCTGTTGCAGTTGTAAGTATTTTTTGTTTGATCTTTGAACCATGATTGTTGCAGGCAAAATCGAAAATCATTCAACAGATTTAAGCTAAATTATATGATACTATAATCAAGGAATAGTAAGAATCATTGCAATATGAGGCTCAGTAAAAAAAAAGAAACTGTTAGGGTGAGCTGTGTAGGTCAACTTTAGTTATCTTTTTATATTTGAAGTTTGCTGATTTAGTTCTTCAAAATATTTTTGTTTCCAAACAGTATTTCTTAAATTTTTTGAAATTCATTTTTTTTTTAAATATAAAAATAGGTTAGTATTGTGTATGAATAAATGTAATTTACATTTACATTATAAGTAATATATATATATATATATATATATATATATATATATATATATATATATATATATATATAGTTTAGTGAGTTAGAAGAAGAGTGAGTTTAATTCTATAAGAGGAGATTTATCGAGATAATATAAAGCTCAACGAGTTTCATTGGAGCTTATATAGGAAAACAATTAGAATTGAAAATGAAGTCACAAAAACTATATATTGATAAATATAGAATGGTTCATTTAATAAATAAGGGTATACAAACATTTAGTTTGGAGATGAAGGGGACTCTTTACTACCTACCTACATTTAAAACTATGATAAAGACCCTATACACCTTTTTGCATTACACTCTATATAATACGCTCCTCCTTTATCTTAGAATTCAATATAACTCCCCCCGAACGTCATCTATAATTTTATTGATTTATTTCATTCCTGATGAATCCCACACTAGACTTAGGGTTTACGTAAATTGGAGTAGCGTTATCTTTTAAGTAGGGTTCATATGTGTTTTTATCTAAATTTAACGTGACATCCAGGAAGTTTGTTATTTTTATGTTAGCCGATACGTCTGCTTTTAGGCCTAATTTTTTCATTTCCTTGTGTATGATTTTCTTAAAGTTTTCTCCCTTGACTTTGTTGGATTTTTTTATTATTATAGCTAGTCCGTCAGAATTCGCGCATAAGCCTAAGGAATCCTAGAGTGGATGAAACGCCGAATATTCAGTGTAACTTAATCGCCATATATATTTTATAAATTACTAACTAAATCAAGTCAAGGGAGAAAACTTTAAGAAAATCATACACAAGGAAATGAAAAAATTAGGCCTAAAAGCAGACGTATCAGCTAACATAAAAATAACAAACTTCCTGGACGTCACGTTAAATTTAGATAAAAACACATATGAACCCTACTTAAAAGATAACGCTACTCCAATTTATGTAAACCCTAAGTCCAATCACCCACTATCAATTATAAAACACATTCCTAACTCGATCGTAAGTAGACTCAGTAATAACTCAAGCGATGAAAATGCATTTAACAGGTCAACCAATATCTACGAAACAGCCCTAAAAAATAGTGGATACAAAAATATCGATATCAAATATAAGCAACAAAACACCAATAACTCTAATAAAATTAAAAATAGAAGAAAAAGAACTATAATTTGGTATACGGCCACATATAATCAAATGTTAAAAACAAAACTTGGCAAGAAATTTCTAGATCTTATTGAAAAACACTTTCCCGCAACCAACCCCTTACACAAACTCTTCAATAAAAATACCTTAAAGTTATCCTACAGTTGTTGCGAAAATTTAGAGATGATAATTAAAGCACATAATAACAAAATACTAAATAAAAACAATGTAAACAACAACAAAATAAACAATAAAAAAAGTAAACACCATGACAAAAATAAAACTAACACTAGCAGAAATAATAATAATAATAATAATAATAATAATAATAATAATAAACCAACCCCGGACAAGAACAACCATACTATAAATAAAAATACTAATAACGAACAAGATAAATGCAACTGTAGACACTGCACACTTTGCCCAGTTCAAAATAAATGTCTAACTAAAAGCATAGTTTATCAGGCAACAATATTTGCGAAAGAAAACCTGAATAACAAGAAATATTATGTAGGCATGACTTCCTTAGATTTCAAAACCCGATACTATGACCACAAAAGTACATTCAACAATAAAAAACACTGTATAAAAACAACACTAGTGAATAAATACTGGGAACTCAAAGAAAGCGGACATTCGCCGGTAGCTGAATGGAAAATAATAAGACAAGCTACCACGTGTAGGCATCTAGACGACCCATGTAGATTATGCCTTCATGAAAAATTTGCTATCCTGTACTTTAAAGAACCCCAATATCTATTAAACTGTAGAAGAGAAATAGCAAATAACTATGTTCACAAAATAAAATTTACTCTAGGATAGCGATACAAAATAGTTTTAAAATTAACAAAAACAATAGAAAATAAACAAATAAATAAATTAGATAAACATGAATATACATAAACGATCACACATATATATATATATCTGTATATATATATGTATATATATGTGCATATATGTATGTACACATATATATATTTATATATAAACTAAAAAAACCCCAAAAAAACACTAACCTAGTTTTAAAACAGATCCTTTGTCCGAAAAAATGCATACCCATTGGCTGATAGGAAGGGGCGCGGTGGATACTAGAAAGCTGATTGGCTAACTAAATCCTCAATAGAAGAGGACCATATAAAAACGATAAACAGCCACAGAATTCACGCATAAGCCTGAGAAATCCTAGAGTGGATGAAGCGCTGAATATTCAGTGTAGCTTAATCGCCATATATATTTTATAAATTACTATATATATATATATATATATATATATATATATATATATATATGATGAATCCTATATATATATATATATATATATATATATATATATATATAGGATGAATCCTATATATATATATATATATATATATATATATATATAGGATGAATCCTATATATATATATATATATATATATATATATATATATATATATATATATATATATATATAGGATGAATCCTAGCGTGGATGAAATGCAGAATATTCTGTGTAGCTTAATTGCCATATATATTTTATAACTTACTACCTAGCTCTACCTACGTATTGAACACTGTTGGAGTAAATACTTAAAGTTTACGCATAAATTTATACTTTCGTATATTAATTTATGTGATTAAATGAAGTAGTCATTTTATTTGTTTTATATAAGGATTTATATGTTACTACACATTCATGAGCATGTTTCGGTCAGCCAGTTACAAGTAACTAGAGACATCTTCAGACGATATTACTTATGCAAAAGTAAAGTCTACGATGAAAATTGGAAAAAAATTCCAGCATACTTAACTTAAGAGGTTAGTCATATGATATTTAAAATAAGTGAAAAAAAGAAGAAGAAATGGAGGGAATAAAATTATGAAATATAAGAAAAAGAATAAGAAATAATAATAATAATAATAATAATAATAATAATAATTTTAATAATGAAATATAAAATTATACACTGATAAACAAAAAGTATACAAAAAAAACCCAGTAAACCAAAAACACAAAACAAAAGCAAGACATGTACACACCTTTACGTCATGGATGGGGATTAGAATTTAAAAATGCAAGTTAGACGGTTGGGTAATGGTGTTCAGATGTCCAGACAAGCATCCAGGTGAAATGAATTCAAAAATGGGTCAATGACAAAATCTGTCATGTACGCATTTCTTAGATCAAATTAAAAGTTTTGACAGTGAAAGTGATCCTTAATTAAAGATTAAAAATTATCAACTTTTATTTACGGGTGAGAAAAGTTTTTTGTCCAATATTTTCCCAATTTTCATCACGGACTTATGTAAAACAAATAAAAAATATATCTTGCTTTACTTCCGTATTGAACACTCTTATATGAACCTCGTTAAAATTCATTGGTTGCTTTATCTCTGGAAAATATTAACCTGGAATTATATATATATATATACAGAGAGAGAGAGAGAGAGAGAGAGAGAGAGAGAGTGAGAGAGAGAGAGTTGCTCCTTTCAGATAATGTATTTATGTATTTTAGACAACAGCAGCATTTTTGAGGATTGACAAGAACCATGTTAACAATTAATATAAAACATAGCTAAATTGGTAAATGAAAAAGATGGATAAAAATATGAATGCTCTGAATGGGTCACCAGTTAGCAAGTGCTAACTAAACACATGAAAAAAGTTTTGTAAATGGTAATGATAAAACATTTACAGAACTATAATTTTACAGGAAGATAAAAGTCATTTTAGTCAAGAAATGTTAGTTCAGGAAAGTTTATGCAAACTCGTGCTTTTGTAGAGATGGTTCAGTGAATAAGCAAACATGATGGGTTGGGGTTTCTATGTCTGTATATTTGTTAGTGTTAAGATGTATATACGAGTAATAGGCAACATGGTACTGTGTATGTCTGGACCTACCTTTGTTCTGTGCATGTGAGTGGGTAGCAATTAGTAGTGGGACGATTCCAAAATTTTTCCCAATTCTGATCCAATTACCGATTCTGTTCTAAATTTCCGATTCCTATTCGATTAACGATCCTGATTCTTTCAATATTTATAAATATTTAATTAGAGATGTTTCTGTTTTTTTCTTAAATTTTCAAATTATTACATAAATCCCCGGGTAGTTTCCGTGTATATTTTTTCTCAAATGTTTTCCTTGTAATACATTGCAAATTGAAAGACAACAAAAGGTCTATTTTGATTTTAAACAAAGCAAAATTGTATCAGTTTGTCGTTAGTGTACAACATGCTACTTGAAAGTTTTCATAAACAGTTGAAAATAGTCGATGATTGGTAAGTAAAATGAGAAAACGATGTTAGAACAAAATATTAATAAAGCTCCCCCCCCCATTGTTACGAACGAATTTCTAAATAATAATGTTACTACTTAGAAAATCATTTTTAACATGGAGAGGACGTTAGGCTTTGTTAACTATTATGTGTCTTCCTTCTATGAATGTTTAAATTTTATTTTAATTATATGAATTTGGTCGATTATTAAATTGATTTGCTTTGCTGTAAAAAAACAAAACGAAAACAAAAACGTGATGCAAATAATAATAACTAGCGGGACCCGTGCAAATTCCACAGGGGACTCATTCATATGTAATATATTGATGTTGGTATTCATGGCGTAAATAGAGATGCTCTGATATTATTGTAACTCTTGTTAAAACTGCAAAAGTATTTATCTAAGCTAGCAAGGATGCCCGGCGTAGCCAAGTTGTTAAGTTCACTTAAATATGATATTTTAATTCTTGCAGATTTCGTATATATTATTATAGAGTTGATGTTCAATCGATTTTTATATATTATAAAGTTAGGATTTCAAAAATAAAAAAATATATCCATATGACTTTGGGGCATCAGCTTTTCCTTCAGCAATAATCGAATCCAAAACTAAAATTTATAAAGAATTCTTGATAAAATTATTTATTAAAAAAAGAATGGATCACTGGAGTTCCATCAGCCATAATCGAAACCAAAACTTATGAAGAATTCTTGGTAAAATCATTTATAAAAGAATGAATTTAGGAAAACTCGTCCCTGGAAAACTGGTACCCGGAATACTTGTACTCAGAAAACTCGTCCCTTTTTGCTAGGTAGGAAAACTGGTCCCTTATTGAATAAATATCGATCGAAAATACATTTTCTGACCGTTCTCGAAGGAGATATTGTTTTTAAAGATACTATACTCTCCATAATATTTTTTAAAATATTTTTACTTGTTTACTGTTGTCTTAAAAAAATTAAATTGATTTTTCTAAGTGTTTGTTTTCTACCTAGCTTTGTAATTTTTTAGTGGTTCAACTTATTTTAAAGAGTTTATTAAGTTAAAAAAATTTTTGGAAAAAAAAAGTAATGTCGAGTGTTACTTTTGAACAAAAAATGTCCGACATGAGAGGATCACGTCTTAGGAGTCTCGATAATCGCTCAAAAATAGAAAATTAAAGAAAATACTGAGGTAGATATAGTTTTAAAACGAGCCCCCTCCCTCCAAAAGAAAATAAATTTTTATATTTTTAGGTAATATCCAAGATCACTGCTCGGCAAAAAAAAAAAAAATCAAGCTACCGGAAGTGGATATGGTCGATTATGTAACGAAACTTAACAGAAGACACAAAAAACGAAACCATATATTTATTAAAAAAAATTATTATAGTTTTTAACATTTCTTGTGTTATTACGAAACAAACAAACAAAAAGAAAACACTTCCTGTATTATTAAATAATAAAATAAATATTTTATTTAGAAAAATTAATTTAGATTTAACACTTTTTGTGTTCATGAAACAACAAAAGGCACTTGTGCAGTATGTGAACGGCAGCCATCTTTTCTTGGTGTGTTTAACTAAACTGTCACCAGGTGGCGCTTTTCGGTCCAAAAACATTTAAATTATTAATTTTTTGCTTCAAGGTTGCTTTAATCCCAAAAAATGTTTCATTTAAATTATTTATTTGTTCAAAAACAAAAAAAAAGAAGCTATTTTACTTTATAAAAATCCAATAAAAAAATTATTAAATAATAATGTTATTATTTCGACACGGCACTAAAAATACATAATTACTGTGTTTTCTTTTTTATTGTTTCGAATTGTTTAAACTAAATTAATTCTTCTAAATAAAATATTTGTTTTCTTTTATTTTTTGTTTTGTTTCTTTTATTTTTTTTTTGTAACAATAACACAAAAAATTTTAAAACTATTTTTAAAATAAATATATGGTTTCGTTTTTTGTGTTTTGACTCCGTGATCAAGTTTATTTTTTTAAAACAAGACTTAAAAATAATTTTTTTAAAATATTATGAGGGTGCATAGTTGCCTTTAAAGCCAATATCTCCTTCAAGAACAATTATAAAATGCGTTTTCAATCAATATTTATTCAATAAGAAGTCAGTTTTCCTACCTAGCAAAAAGGAACAAATTTTCCAGGTACAAGTTTTCCGGGCACCAAAAAAATAAATGATTTAAATGCCATCAGCTATAATTTAAACCGAAACCAAAACTTATGAAGAATTCTTGGTAAAATTATTTATAAGAAAATAAATGACTTGAGTGTCATCAGCTCTAATCGAAGCCAAAACCAAAACTTATGAAGAATTCTTGGTAAAATTATTTATTATAAGAAATGGGAATCCATAATTAAACAACAGTCATTTGCGTGTAATCGTGACACACAAAATAAATAACATACACTCTATCATATTAATATATAGTATTGTTAAAAGTCATAAAATCCATGCTCCTTTCCTACTATTAACCCTAAGTATGTGTGGCAATACGAAAAATATAGCAATTTCATGTATTTTATGATTTTGCTGATCGGCCTTAGAATTAGTTTTAAAAATTACTTAACTGCTTAAAAAGTTATAATGCACTGAAATGGGATCAGTTTACATTATAAGTACGTGCACAACTGAACCCCCATTCTAAATTCTAAAATAAAGTTTCAGTCTGCTCATACATAATCGCCTAAAAAAGTAGAATCTCATATCTTTTGGGTATTTTAAATATAAATAAATTTTTTTTAAGTTAACAAAATGTTTGCTCTTCCAAAGTTTTGATAAACTTGTAAGATTTTCATCTTTATTTTCACTTGTGCCAAAGCCAAAAAAAATATAAGGAAACATGAAATATTTCAAAGGATGTGGTGATCCGACAAAACCAGCGCCAGAAGAAAAAAATGCCAGGCCATTAATCAAAAAAAAAAAAAAGTGTGAAAAGTTTTTTAAAAAGTTTTTTAAAATCTGTGATATTGAATAGGCAAATGAACTCTAGAACATTTACTTTGCTTACAATAAAAATTAATAAAAACAAATTAAATTAGGTTTGGAGAGTCTGAGGATTTCCTTGGGTCCAAAAAGGTGCCATAAAACTAATTATTTCAGAAGAAGCTGATGACAACCACCCCAATGTACAATTGGCAACAATGAAATTCCCCCCTCCCCAGAGCATTTAAAACTTGTTAATAATCATATGAACTCCCTTGAATGAGGGCACATAGACATTTTAGCAAATAGATGGAAATGATTACAAAGGCAATAGGCAAGTTATAAATGTCCAATAAATAAAATAAATTAAATTCTGCTAATCAATGTTAAATTTGTAAATGAGATTTATAACTTATTCTGTGGCCCTTCTCAGTCGTATGTTGTAAAGGAACAACTTCTAATAAAAAAAATAACCAATTTATGCTTGTTTCATTTTTTATTTTAAAATTTTAAAGAATCCTGGAAATTATACTATAATTTTTCCGATTCCAATACCCCAAAAAGTTCCAATTTTCCTGATTCCGATTTCGATTAATCGTCCCAACACTAGTAGCAATTCATTTCTGTTTTTCTGACCTCTTGTTAGTGTGTAGGAATATACATATGAAAATGTAGAAAGACCATACACTTTATTTTGCCTCTCCTGGCTAAAGGAGCAGGGATGGGTAGAGAGCATATGTTCTAGTCTTCTTTCCTTATCCACCAGCCTGGATCTGCTTTTGTTAGTTCATTTGGTCTGTTTTTATTGACATTTCTAACTTTGCATTTGATTATTAAATTTTGGATTTAAATCAAGTAGGAACCATTTTCACTGGTTGAAAAATGTCAATGACTTTGTAAAAACCCATTAATTTCGTATCTAAATGAAAGAGAAAATGAAAGAGAGTGGCTATTCAAGCCAGTAATTTTTTGGTGTTTGTTCAAATTACATTTCCCTTTCGCGACATATATTCAAAAATTGAATTTATTTACGTTTATGATTATTTGAAATGGGGATTGATAATTTAGATTATTTGGGTTATTCGGACTACTGTTCTCATCTTGTGTTATTTTCATAGTGTTTCGGCCAATGTAACCCTGATCTTTTTGAAGTGTATCATGTTGAACACAAGGATCTGCACAGAATTTATATTTAATCCATAGGGACTGTATGCTCTCATTTAATCAATCATAATTGAGTTGTAGTTTTAAGTAATTTACAATTGCATTTTGAGCATTTCCCACCCTGAAGATTGAACCTTCAGCACCCAGAAGAGTGCCACTTACAACTGAATTTTTACCAAATGCATTATGTTAATTGAAAAGTCAAGAACTGTTAAATATGTATAAAGAAGAATATAAATATGTGAAATAATGACTTTGACAACGGATACAGAGAGAGTATCTTTTTATTTGTACTCCTTTTAGCTATAAGTATATAAAGTAATGGCAGCCGTACAACTTCTGATTGAAGCTGCCTCACCTGTTGGGAGATTCTTCAGGGGAGATCACTCACATGGATTAATACTTTATATGTCACTCTGTGGAAAAAAAAATAACACTCAAGATGAGAGCAGTATTTCGTATAATCCAAATAATATGAATTTGAATTTATTTAATTCAAAATTACAGATTAACTTTTTTATTTTTGAAACATTGTTCTAACCTTTGTGAAATCAATAGTCTCTGCAGCACTTAACTCTGTCTTTGAGTAAGATCAACATGTAGTATCCGTTCTGATATCAAATTTCATCTGTTCTATCCTTGGTCAATGAATGAGACATCCTTATAGAATGAGGCAATTTTCATTTTTTTTGTCTAAATTCAGAGTATCTCTTTTTGGGAAGCTGCGTTTCCCTCACAATAAAAAAATGACCTTATGTCTAACTTTGCCATCATATGAGGGAAAATAAATGGGAATCTGACTCCAGAAATGTTCAGCGGTTTCACCTGCTT